>NC_134256.1:15845515-16152566 GCF_965152275.1 Natator depressus | reverse complement strand
GTGTCTCCCGCTTTGAAGTCCTGTGTCTTTGTGCATGCAGAGCTCTATGCAAAACCCACCATCTCTGTGAGCCCCAGGGCGGATGATGGCCCTGGGAGGAGCTGTGACCATCCTCTGAAAGAGTTGGTGCCAGGGCATAAGGGTTGTTCTGTAGAAAGGAGGAGATTAAACTCCTCTGCAATACATATGTAAGCCTTCTTCCAGTTCCAGCTCTGGCTTCAATATATAGGGGTTCCTCTCAAAATTACAACACAACACTGGCTTGAGCTCCCACCCAGAAATCCGGGAAAACTAAACACCAGCCCTGGGTGTTTCTAAGAAGCAATACTTCCTGTCTTGCAAGCACTGAGTCTGTGTGCGACAAAAGAAATATTTTATTAAGGGGAGAAGGAAGAATGGCATTAATTTGAGAAAACATGACAACAATGACTCAAACGTATGCAAACAACAAGTAAATCCCTGGCCCCAGGTGGAGCAGTGGCTTTGCCTCAGTTTCCCCCTTTCTGAAAGACCAGCGGACAAATGTCCTGTTAACACACCACTCCCCTTTCTGTCCATGACACTGCACTCTTAGTTTCTGTCCACCATAAGTGAAGTCCTAGGGTCTAGGGGTGCCGTTAGGTGCATTCAGCTCCAGCCTTAGGGGAGGAATGCAGGAAAATCAAATGATACCTCTGCCCACTCTGGTCACTGCCCACTCTGCCACTGCACACTGCTGTCACCTTCTGAAGTTTCTGCACTGGTCCAGCCCCAAGTGTTCTCAGCTCTTAGGTTATGGCTACATTGCAAAAAATACCAGCAGCCACAAATCTCAAAGCCCAGGTCTACAGACTGGGGCTCTCATTATGGTACAAAAAATAGCCATGTAGTTGTTCCTACTGGGACTGGAGCCCAGGTTTCGGAGCCTGAGTAGGAATGTCTACACAGCCATTGTTAGGGCCGAAGCACAAGCCTGAGTCTGTAGACAAACCCTCAGTGATTTCACTGGGTAGTGCAGAGCTCCAGCTGCTGCTGCCGTTTCTGCACTGTCTGGACAGCAATTCTGTCCAACAATAACGAAGGCTCAGCCCTAAATCTAGCTTCTCTCAGACCAAATCATCACTGAGCAAAACCAAAAGCCCCGTTGATCACTATCAAGTCTTTCTCAAAACACCAGAGGAAAAGAATCACAATTTTCCAAAACCCTAGAAGGAGGGATCACACCACCACACTGACGGAGCGAATTAGGTTCATCTTAAGGTGACCACATCTCTTAGGGAATATTACATACAGTGCTGCTGGCCTCTAGTCACACTGTGTATTGTGGGCCTAGCATAGTAATGGATTAGAAACACAGACATGTGCGCACAGTGACTGATTCTGCACTGCATAGAGAAAAAACGTAACCCCTAGAGAACTGCAAATTCAACATAAGCAACTGCTTAGGTGTAACCCTTCTGCCGGGGGGAGTCAGCAGCAACCAGGGCTGGGTTCCTTTTGACAACACAACACAGAACCAGCTCGAGTCCACACCCAGTAATCTGAAAAAAATTACACCCCCCACTTGGTACCTCTAAGAGCCAGTACTTCTCCTCTCACAAGCACTAAGTACATGTATAGAAGAGAAAACTTTGAATAAAAGGGGAAAGGAACCTGGCATTACTTGGGAAAACACCACAAGCATGATTTGAAAACATCAGACCATGAATAAAACACCCACCCCAGAGTACATTGGCAGCATCCGTTTCCTCAGTCTCTCACCTTGCAGTGTGACAGTCCGACAAACAAATGTCCCTTTAACACGCCAGTCCTCTCTCCCTCCACCGCACCCCACTCACAGTTGTCCTTGGTCAGTGAAAACCCAGTGTTTGGAGGTGTGTTTGCGTGAGTTAACCTCCCACCCCGGGGGAAGCGGGGGGGGGGGGCAGCACTGAGCAGTGATTCAGCAGCCGTCGCTGTGCTGCTGTTCACTCTGCATCGCTGTCTGCCTTTGTTCACTCCACAGCCGGCCACTCCACCATCATTGACTGCACCGCCAGCCACCCCCCAATGTTCCCTCTGCCACTCTCCGGCGCTCTGCCATCAGTCACCCTGCCACGGCCCTCTCCACTGCAACCTCTGGGATGTTTTGAAGTTCCACCACTTAACTCAGCTCTCAGCAATTCCAATGCTCAGTGATTCCAGCAGTTAGCGAGGCAACCTCGTTCACCAGAGACACTGTCCCACAACGGACCTAAGGCTTCATATTTAGACTGGGCTATCAGTGATGTCAGCTCGAGTGATCCAAACCAAGAGACTCTCAACTGGGCCTTAAGAAGCTCTGTTATTAAACAGTGCAGAGTCAAATGGCACGTAAAGCCAGATGGGCACAAATACCCTCTCACATCTCCACTGGCCTTTGGCACCCCTACCTCCTGCTTATTGAGTGCAGTTAACTTGAGAGTGACCCCCTCATGCATGGCATACCAAGGCCAGTTCTGCTCCCTTTGATTCACAAAAGGATAACCACACTTTATTACCTCGGCCTCCTCAATAACAAAGCGATTTGCAATCCAACACCAGATAAAAGTGATCATTTGGGCAAAGCAGCCCCATCATGTTGCTCACCTAGGCAGAGTGGGTGTGTCTATTCAAACATGGTCAGTTCCTGATGTCTTCTCCCCAGCTCATCACTAGGTGTTGGGAAAGCTCATTCAGAGCCTGCTTACATAAGAACCTATAACTGCAATTTCACATAAACAGATTGAACACTCTGAGCAATGCGTTCAAATGCATCACACATCCAATGAGGCTAACAACATTTCCTTATCCCTGGATCCAAGGGGATGCCTAGCTAGGCATGAGGTAATATGATGGGTGACTTGTCCAATGAAGGGGGAGCAATAGCTGTTGATTTGGCAGAGGCAGGGGGGAACCCTTCCCCCAGGGGGAGCTGCAGAGCTTCCCAGGAGGATGCTCCTTCTCTGGGGACACACACAGAAGTCAGGCCCCGGTGACTACAGCATCGGCACTGCACCCTCCCTGGAGATTACAGTGACCATAAATCTTGAGCTGTGGGGGGAGAGTCCCAATTGCTGAGTCATTGTTTCCACCTTGTCACTCCCCCTGGGTGCCCATTTCACCCCCTGCCCCAACAGACTCTCATTCTAATCCCACAGGAAGAAACAACTCCAGTGGGCTTGAAACATCACTGACTCCAGCCAGCCTGGGGACCACACACACAGGTAAAGTGGGGCCTTGATGGGAACTCTCTGGAATCACAGATTAATGGGGTACCTTATAGATCTGGGGGAGAGAAGGGGGATCCCTGCCCCCATGGAGAGCTGCAGAGCTTCCCAGGGGGATGCTTCTTCTCTGGGGACACACATAGAAGTCAGGGCCCAGCGACTGCAGCACCGGCACGGCACCCTCCCCAGCTGATAATATCCACTAACCCCCCTGAATATTACAGGGACCATAAATCCTGAGCTGTGGCGGGGAGAGTCTCAATTGCTGAGTCATTGTTTCCATCTTGTCACTCCCCCTGGGTGCCCATTTCACCTCCTGCCCCAACAGACTCTCATTGTACTCACACAGGTAGAAACTACTCCAGTGGGCTTGAAACATCATCGACTCCAGCCAGCCCGGGGACTACACACACAGGTAAAGTGGGGCCTCAATGGGGACTTTGTGGAATCACAGATTAATGGGGTACCTTATAGATTTGGGGGGGAGAGGGAGGATCCCTGCCCCTGGGAGTGCCACAGAGCAGGGAGGCCTTTCATAGGGGGATGCTTTCCTTGGCTGCTTCTGATCTGGGGATGCATAGGGGAGTCGGGACTTAGGGGCTGCCCAGCCAGCTCCTACCTTGTCAGAGTTGCATTCATTAATAGATCAATAGGTAGGTAGGTAGGTAGGTAGAGAGATAGATAGATATGGGGCAATGGATCAGAATCCATCTCTGACCCCACTGCAGTCACGAGGTAACTCCAGATTTATACTGGCAGAACTGAGATCAGAATCCAGCCCAGATACTTCCAAGAACTCCACAGACCTGTGCTGTTGCTGGGTTTATAATGCAGGGAATATTAGACAAGGGGAGGCAGCTGAATGCCCTCGGGCTGGGCACAGAGAGATCAAATGACAGACAGACAGACTGAGGAGCAAGGGTATATGTCTCCCCCATAGAAGTCCTGTGTCTTTGTGCATGCAGAGTTCTATCCCAAACCCTCCATCTCTGTGAGCCCCAGGGAGCTAATGGCCATGGGGTGCACCGTGACCATCCAGCGTGAGTGTAGGTACCAGGGCTGAGGGTTGTTCTGTACAAAGGAGGAGACCACGCCACGCTGCATCACATGGAAAGTCCTGCAGACATGACTGCGTTTCCCATTCGCAGTGTTATACAGGATGACAGCAGGAGCTACACCTGACGTTATGGCAGCACATCACAAGCCTTCATCTGGTCAGATCCCAGTGACCATGTGGAGCTGGTGGTGAGAGGTGAGGGGCCTGGTTTGGAGTCCCCGCTCTCAGCCCTGTACCCAGCCCAGCCTTCACAGAGTCTATGCCCCAAGGAGATGCTCACAGCCAGGATCTGCCTGGGGCCTTACAGAGGGGATGCCCAGTGTGGGATCAGGAAATCAGTGGATTTGTCATGCAGCCGGGGGAAGCTGCAGCAGCAGCTGTTGATGTAAGGCAGAGGGAAGGGGGAACCCTGCCCCCAGGGCAAGCTGCAGAACAGTGAGGCATTTCCGAGGGGGATGCTCCCTATCAGAGTATGCCCAGAGAAGTCAGGGCCAGCAGCTGCAGAACCAGTCCCTTCCCCAGCTGATCAAATCCACTAACCCCCTGGAGGTTAGAGTGACCATAAAGACTGAGTCGAGGGGGGAGGGGCCCAATTGCTGAGTCGCTTTTTCTACCTCTTAGCTCCCCCTGATTGCCCATTTCATCCCCTGCCCTGACAGGCTCTCATTCTAAACCTACAGGTGGAAACAACCTCACTGGGCTTGAAACATCACCATATCCAATCAGCCCGGGGACCACACGGACAGGTACCTGAGTGGGGAAATCATGCCTCAGGAATCTACTACAATGTTTTGAAGGGGTCCACAAGCATGTGGACAAGGGTGATCCAGTGGGTATAGTGTAATTAGATTTTGAGAAAGCCTTTCACAAGTTCCCTCACCAAAGGCTTTTAAGCAAAGTAAGTTCTCATGGCATAAGAGGGAAGGTCCTCTCCTGGATCAGTAACTGGTTAAGAGATAGGAAACAAAGGGTAGGAATAAATGGTCAATTATCAGAATGGAGAGAGTAAATAGTGGTGTCTCCCAGGGATGTGTACTGGGACCAATATTATTCAACATATTCATCAATGATTTGGGAAAAGGGGTAAACAGTGAGGTGGCAAAATTTGAAGATGACACAAAACGACTCAAGATAGTTAAGTCCCAAGCGGACCATTAAGAGTTACAAAGGGATCTCACAAAACTGGGTGTCTGGGCAACAAAATGGCAGATGAAATTCCATGTTGAGAAATGCAAAGTAATGCTCATTGGAAAACATAATCTAAACTATACATATAAAATGGTGGGGTCTAAATTAACTGTTATCATTCAGGAAAGAGATCGTAGAGTCACTGTGGATAGTTCTTTGAAAATATCCACTCAATGTGCAGCGGCAGTCAAAAATGTGAACAGAATTTAGGGAATCATTAAGAAAGGGATAGATAATAAGACAGAAAATATCATATTGCCCCTCTATAAATCCATGGTATGCCCACATCTTGAATACTGTGTGCAGATGTCATTGCCCCATATCAAAAAAGATATGCTGGAATTGGAAAAGGTACAGAAAAGGGCAATAAAAATGATTGGGGGGCATGGAACAGTTCCATATGAGGGAAGATTAATAAGACAGGGACTTTTCAGCTTGGAAAAGAGACAACTAACGGGGGGGAGGGTGGTGGTAGAGGTCTGTAAAATCATGACTGGTGTGGAGAAAGTAAATAAGGCAGTGTTATTTACTCCTTCTCATAACACAAGAACCAGGGGTCATCAAATGAAATTAGTAGGCAGCGGGTTTAAAGCAAACGAAAGGAAGGTACTTCTTCACACAACACACAGCCAACCTGTGGAACTCTTTGCCAGACGATGTTGTGAAGGCCAAGACTATAACAGGGTTCCAAAAAACCCCCTAGATAAATTGATGGAGGATAGGCCCATCCATGGCTCTTAGCCAAGATGGGCAGGAATGGTGTCCCTAGCCTCTGTTTGCCAGAAGCTGGGAATGGGTGACATGGGATGGGTCACTTGTTGATTACCTGTTCTGTTCATTCCTTCCGGGGCACCTGGCATTGGCGAGTGTCCGAAGACAGGTTACTGGGCTAGATGGACCTTTGGTCTTACATAGTATGGCCACTCTTATGTTCTTATGGGATGGGGACTCTGTGGAATCACAGATGAAAGGGGCAACTCTAGATCTGAGGGAGGCGGAGGCGGGATCCCTGACCCCAGGGTTAGCTGCAGAGCAGAGAGGTCTTTCAGGTCTGTTCCTGTTCTGGGGGCGCACAGAGGAGTTGGGGCTCAGAGGCTGCCCAGCTGGCCTCTTCCATCTATCCTTCATTAAATAGCTAGATGGGTAGCTAGATCCAGGGGTAATGGATCAGAATCCGGCCCTCAACCCATTGCTGTCAGAGGGTGACTCTGGATTAACCCTGGAGGAGCTGAGTTCAGAATCCAGCCCTGATACTTCCAAGAACTCCACAGCCCTCACGAGGCGCCTGGATTTCACCTGGGGCAACATCCTCCGTCTGGGTCTGGTCTCCAGGGTTCTGCTGGCCCTGGTGCTGATCATGGCCGAGGCTGGTTACTGCTGGAAGGAGACTCCAGGTGACATTACCCCCCTCTCTTATCCCTTCCCCCACCCCAGGACAAGGCCCCAAGGCCCCAAGGCCCCAAGGCCCCCCAAGTCTGCCAAGCCCCTCTGAACATGGGGGTACCTCATCTGCACATAACCCTTGGGCAGCTGGCCCAGCTCCTGTACCACCTGTCAGTGGGGGGAGGAGTCAGACCAGGGTGTCCCCTGCACACACTGAGGCTGCTATGAAGGGTGTGTGATGTCCAGAGATGCCCCTTCCCACTGTGAGCTGGAGCCACCCCAATGCCTGGCCCTACCCCACTCTGAGTGCCCCAGGTGGGTAGGTCTGTGGTGGCGGGTGGAGGGATGGGGGGCAGTGCACACAGACACTAGGTCTCTTTCTGGTCAGCAGCTCCCACCTCTTCAGCCCCTGGAAACCTACCCACCCTGGGCAGCTGTCTTGTCCTCCCCTCCCCTCAATCCCATCCCAGTCAGGGGGCTTGGGCCTGTGGGGTGACACTGGCCCCTCTAACCCGCCGTCTCTCTGTGCTTACAGGGGAGCCTGGATCCAGCCATGCAGAGACGAAGATCTCCCTAGGGAAAGAGCCTTATCTGCTTGGAGGTCTCCACAGGGCAGAAAAGCCACTCTCCCTTCCCCCAGGAAATCCCTGCTTCAGGGAATCTCACATTTATTCCATGGTGCTCCCAACTCAACAGCTGGACCCTTGGGAGCAAACTCTCGACCCCCGGCACCAAGCACACCAGCCCCTGTGTCACCAGCTAAGGAGCACCTGCCAGGGCCCCAGGAGGTGGGGAAGCAGGGCCGTAGCAGAGCCCCGTGCAGGGAAGGTGCTGCCTATGTCTGTGGGAAGCCCAGGGTGGGGTGTGGGGGGCTGGGCGCTGTATAGGGCCCCCTCAATAAATAACCCCTTCCCTGCCAGATTCCCTGCTCCTCCTGCTCCCTGCTGGGGATATGACCTGAGAAGATGAGGGAAGGCCGTTAGTGCTTCCTTAGCCAGAGCATTTGCTTCCCGACCTCAGGGGATGAGCCGGATCCCTGAGTATGCCCCGGAGCCAATGTCAGACTAGGGGGGTGGAGCAGAGCGAGATTCCCTGATCATAAGAATGGCCATACTGGGTCTGTTCAGCCCAGTGTCCTGTCTGCTGGGGGGAGCGTGGGGCAGGGGATCTGGGTGCAGGGAGAAGGGGACAGGAGACACCTCGGGGACATGTTAATGCCGGGGCCATTTCTCCCCAGACTCAGGAATCGCTCTGATACCAGAAAAAAGAAAAGGAGTACTTGTGGCACCTTAGAGACTAACCAATTTCTTTAAGCATAAGCATCCGATGAAGTGAGCTGTAGCTCACGAAAGCTTATGCTCAAATAAATTGGTTAGTCTCTAAGGTGCCACAAGTCCTCCTTTTCTTTTTGCAGCTACCGACTGACGGCTGCTACTCTGAAATCTGATACCAGAAGGGATCTGCTGGCCTGAGCCCGGCACCGTCCAGCCCAACATGTGGCTCTCCGTGCACATGCAGCCAATCTGTCACCTCCAGGGAAAACAGCCACCTCGGCCAATGTGTGAGCACGACCCAGCACCCACTTGGGAATGGGATGGGGCAAAGAAGAGCCGGAGACAGCCCTTCCTGGATGGGCACCGACACTGCCATTGCAGTGCAGGGATTCCAGCACACAACCTGTCCCGCACACAGAGCACCCCAGAACCCTGCAATCCCTCCCTCCGCATTGCCAGGCGGGGCTGGGAGCCAGGACCCCAACCCCCAGGGGAGAAAAGAGCCAGGAGCCTCTGTGTACAGGGGAATTGTTTCCCCCAAAGCAGAGCAGGGTCCCAGCCAGAAGGGGTGGCTCAGAGATGTTATCTCCCAGCAGGGCAAGGCTCCCCAGCACCCCATCCTGCAGAATCCCAGCTCCTGAGATAGAGTGACTGGCCCCCTGTGCATGGGGACATGAGGTCTGGCCCCTGGCACTGAAATAAAGTCATTTACTGCTCCCCCAACCCCGGGGTGTCTGTCCTGGTCTCTCTCTGGAGCTTCAGTTCTCTGTTGTCTCAGTCCCTGCAGTAGGGTCCCCCACTTTATACATCACCCGGCTCCCTCCCCCAGCTCTCACCCCCTCCCCAGTAGCTGAGTCCATCTCTGTAGGGATGGACACTACTGTCCTGGATCCCATCTGCCCCCTCGGACCTTCTCCCCAGCTCTCCTGGGCCCTGCTGGGTCACCAGGAGGATTTTTCTCCACCCCCCCTCCATCACCTCTCCTCAGCCTGGGTGGGAGGGAGTGTCTCCCAGCACCCCAGTCTCTGAAGAGCCCCCAGAATCCTCCCAGAATTTCCAGAGCATTCTCCGCCCTATATATCCCCTGGGTGGCTCCTGCCCCTACCTATGGAGCTGCCCCTCAGGCCATCGGGGGCAGAATTGTTCTTCCCAACACTGCTGAGCCATGGCAGCACGAGCTGGTGTGGGGTGGGGGGTGATGCTCTGTACCTCGGGGGAACATCCTACACCCCCATGTTCATCCTTGTAAAATGACTGTGTGGTATCCAATCCAAAGTTTGTCAGGTCGGCTGTCTTCGGATGGAGAATCCAGTATGTCCTCTGGTCCATTGTTCCAGTGTTAATTACTCTCTCTCTTAACAAATTGTTGCTGTATTTTCAGTCTGAATTTGTTTGGCTTCAACTTCCAGCCAATGCATCTTGTTATACCTTTCAAAAGTGTTGCATTCTAATAGTTGATGTTTAACATCCTCGCTAGGTGCAACTGGAATAGAAAGTATTTCACTATTACTGTAGGATATGGATACGTCATTCCACTGCTTCCCAAATACAGAACAGAAATATTTGTAACACTTCTCCTTTTTCTGCATCATGATTTACAGTTGTACCATCCTCATCTCCAACTGCACTAAAACTGATTGCTAGGATATTTTGTTTTCCATATGTTTCAAGAACTCCTTATTGTCCTTATCCTAAAATGCCATCGATTTTTCATTGATATTGTTAGATTTTTCTTATCAAGTGTCTACAATTCCTAACTCCTCAGTTGCACCTATTGAGATGAAGTTCCCCATTTCCTAGTTGTTTAATATTATCATTTGTTATTTCTGCTTTCACGTCCACTGATAACCAGGACGGGGGTTTAGCTGAAGAAGCCACTTTCACAATTTGCTGAATTTTGTGTTTTGGGGGCATCTGATACATCTTAAACCACGCCCCAACATGGGTCACATTTAGGGTTGCCAACTTTCTATTTGCAGACAACCGGACCTTCCTTCCCTGCCTCTTTCCCAAAGTCCCTGCCCCTTTCCCACCGCTTTTCACAAGACCCCGCCCCTGCCCCATCCTTTCCCTCAAGCCCCTACCCCTGTTTGCTCCTCTCCTGCCCATCCCCCCCCTCGCTGCTCTCTCTCCTCCCCCTTCCTTGTAGCTGGCTCCTCTCCTCTCCACTTCCCTTCTCCACTCCCACTGGGATCCCTCTGTCAGGGAGCTGCAGCCTGACATGAAGTCTCCTGCCTGCCCAGATGCAGGTAGGAGGCGGCCCCAGCTGAGCGGGGTCTGGCTCGGGTTGATGACCCAGCACCTCTCCCTTCCCGCCCGCAGTAACCAGACTATTGGTGTCTGGTCAGTACATCTGACTGGACACTGCCAAGTCCCCTTTTTGACCAGACTTTCTGGTTGAAAATTGGGTACCTGGCAACCCTAGTCACATTTTAATCGGTCAAAACAAGGTCGAATATCCAATTACCCTGACTAGGTTGCAATATTTATTTTTATTTACTCTGGGATGAAAGATGCGAATGTAGCCCCTGATCTAACTGCAGCCGTCAGGGACTCCAGAATGACCTGAGGGGAGCTGAGATCAGAATCTAGCCCTGTTGCCTTTGCAGGCGATGGGTGACTCTGGCTTGACCCCGGGCAACCTGATCAGGGTGCAGGATATTGTTTCCATTTTGGAGTGAAGGTTCAGGTCTCAGCTCCTCTTTTCCCTGACTCAGCTCCCCATTATTAATACAAATGTTCCCCCAGCCCTCTGGCCCCTTTGGTACTCAGCTCCCAGCCTCTCACGCTGCCTGAACAGCCAACTCACCCTTGTCTCCGATCCTGCCCCACTGACACAAGTGCTGGCCTCAGACCCTCGCCCAAGCTGGCACTCATGGAGAAAAAGGGCAGTGAGCTCACACCACATGATGGGACAGCGAGGGACCCCTCAGTGCTGCTCCAAATACCCCAGTCCCCAGCTCCATGGAGCCTGATGCCCCAGGAGCTCAAATGAGGAACTGAGCAGGGGGCTGCAGGCACAGGGAGCCTGCGATGCTCACTGAGAGCAAACCAAGGTCCCTGCCACTCCCAACAAACCACATCCCCATAAACTGCTGCCCACGTCTCTGTGCTGCACAGGGGACACCCAGGGGAACTGGGGGGATGAGCTGTGTTAATTCCACCAATCTGACCAGACCAGAATCTGGGTGCAAGCTGTTACCCCCAACTCTGCTGGATCTGGGACTGTAGGGGTCTGGTGGTCAGAGCATGTGTTACACTGCAGACCAGGGATGGTTTTAAAAATGGAATTTTATTAAACTTAATGTCCAACTCCCCAAACAAACGCAAGCTGCAACCCGCTGGGTCCCCCGGAGAACGACAGAAACCCTCCTGGGGGTGCAGCTTGCATCCCCACTGTTCCTCTTTAGCCTCGCTAGCAGATCTCCAAACCCTTAAAGGGACAGGGCACAGCCTTAGAGATACAGGATGCAGGTATGTAGAACCCTGACATTCCCGTATCAGTGCTACACTCCTCCTGTGGAAATATAATATCCCCCAGATATTCCCATTAACAAAATATAAAACATTCCGTCCAGCCATTTGGCTTATTAGCAGACACCTACGACTTCCACAAGCTCGTGCTTTCGGTCTCAGATGAGCTTTTGTCTTGCTCCTTTTTCATCAGATCTGGAAACTTTTGCATCTCTCTTTGGTTTAATTCACATTAAGCAGGAAATGTCTGTGTCAAGGCTTGTTCCATTGCCCAACGAAATAGCCAGTTCTGAACAGTTTAAATCCCCAGAAATCCTCAGATCTTATGAGATACCAGCTCCCACATGGTAAGTGGTATAACCATGTAACACAAAGTCATTAGACATAAAAAACATCTACTCAAGAAACATAAAACTAACTATGTAGCGCTATTGACCCCTTTTGTAGAGCAATATCGAAACCAGAAGCCAATGTCTCTTCATTTACATTAATCTTGGAGAGAATGCAGGAGAAGATACAGGAATAGGTACTAGGTACAGCATGTAAACACAAGGATAAAGCCATGGTGCATTCACCAGTAGCTGGAATTAGACACTGATGAGTAGGTTCATAGGTCAGTGTCTGGGGGGCTCTTCCCTCTCTAGTCAGAGGACCTCATGTGACAATGGGCTGTTCTCGAGATCTGTCTTCTTGTGCACTGATGGTTTCCGGGTCCATGGTCACATTTTGCCATTCATGTCTTTCATTGGCTGATGTGGATGTCACATCAGACTAGTCATCTGTCTTCAAGTTTACAAGATCAACAACACCCCCATTTCCCAGCCGTGGAAGGAATGTTTCTGCCTCTGAATTCAGAGTCACCACGCCATGGGTACCATGTTGTTTGTCTTCGCTCTCACGATCACAATCACTGGAGTCCAAATTCTGTCCTTAGAGAGGCTTGGTCTACACTACAGCCTACTTCAGTATCACTTACGTCGCCCAGGGGTGTGATTAATCCACACCCTCTGAGTGACATAGTTATACCGACCGTAACCCCCTGTGTAGACAGTGCTCTCCCGCCGACATAGCTACTGCCTCTCGCAGGGGTGGACTTATTACGCTGACAGGAGAGCGCTCTCCCATCAGCATAGAGCATCTTCACCAGACGCGCCACAGTGGAGCAGCTGCATCGGTGCCTCTGTGCCGCTGTAGCGCTTCTAGCAGAGACTTGCTAGCGGGACAGATATGGCAATGTCCTGGCACATCCTGGGCAAACCTACCTGAATTAAGTGTAAGTCACTTTGGAGTCCATTGTATTAAAAATGCAAAGTTTCTGTATTATTGGGGGTTGTCCAAAATTCCTCTAGGGGGGAGGCGTGGCCAGTGTAAACCTCCAGAAGCATTATGAGCTTCAAAGGACTATTTCAAACAGCTCGCCAGACAAACAAAGTTACATGGGGTTCTGGGGAAATACCTGGGGGAGGCAAATGCACGTTACGAGGCACGGCAGGGTGTAGAGGATTCACGCATGAGTCCCCACTGACAAAAAAAACAACCACTTTGTTGGGAGCTGTTCTTCGTTTGGTCACTGTAAGAGTTGCTTTGGCAGGAAGGGGCAGAAGAGGAATGGAGGAAGGACCCAATAGCCATCACAGCCAAAACATGGAGTCAAAACAAAGGACAGATTTGTACCCACACATTCAGAACACACGAGATTACCAGTCCATTGCTTTAATGACTTGGCTAACTCATCATGCGAAAGGACCCCATTGCCATCAGCTGTCCTTTGATCAGCCAAAGTCAGGAATAGAAGACATGGCCGTTAAAGCCTGCAGTGGTGCAGAGATATCTAGTAAGAGTCCCTGTGATAAATGAAGGTGGGGGGAGCTCCTTTTTACGGACACCCAGCCAGCCAGTTAACTATAAAGTCCCCCTTGGTGGCTGTTCTCTGCTTGCTTTACCTGTAAAGGCTTAAAAAGTCCCCCAGGGAAAGGAAAGGGAGTGGGCACCTGACCAAAAGAGCCAATGGGAAGGCTAGAACTTTTTAAAATGGGGAAAAAACGTCTGATGTTGTTCTCCAGGAAAGAGGGGGACGGGGAGCAGTTACGCTATGAGAAGCTTTAAGCCAGATATGATCATAGAGCATCAGATCATACCTAGAACGACTTATCTGGAACCCCCAGATGTGTAAGTAGATCAGGAATGTTTAGAAAGGCACAATTAGGTTTATTTCTGTTAATTTCTTATGGCTAGTGGACTCCTCTGTGCTAACCCCAGGTGCTTTTGTTTGCTTGTAACCTTTAAGCTGAACCCCCAAGAAAGCTATTTTGGGTGCTTAATTTTTGGAATTGCTCTTTTAAAATCTAGCAAAAGCCTAAGTTCCAGGTGTATTTTCTTTCTTTTGGTTTCTAATAAAATTTACCTTTTTTAAGAGCAGAATTGAGTTCTTGGTGTCCTAAGAGGTTTGTGCAGGTTGTTTAATTAGCTGGGGGCAACAACTAATTTCCTTTGTTTTCTTTCTCAGCTCTTCTCCGGAGTGGGTGGGGTGAAAGGGCTCGAGGGTACCCACAGGAAGGAATTCACAAGTGCGCCTTCCTGGGCTCTCAACGGGCTTCTGCACTTGGGTGGTGGCAGCATCTATCCATCCAAGGTCAGAGAGAAGCTGGAACCTTGGGAGTTTAATACAAGCCTGGAGTGGCCAGTATTAATTTTTTGAATCCTAGCGGGCCCCCACCTTGTGCCAGAGTGGGGAATCAGCCTTGACAGTCCCAGTCTTTCAAGCAGGATTCAAGTTCCACTTAGTACAAGCCATGCTACGGCATCCGTTTTGTTGGAAGTTTTTCTTCTGCTGTTTATTGTAAGAGTTGCTTTGGCAGGAAGGACCGGAAGAGCAATGGAGGAATAACCCGGCCATGGCCGAGATAAGAAGCAAAGGCCAATGACCACAAGGGGGGTTCGAATGCAGCCATACAGAGCACAACGGATTAGCAGTCCATCGCCTTAACCAGTCAGCCAGGCCATCAGTTAAAAGGGCTCTGGTGTCACCAGCTGTCCTTTGATCTGCTGAAGACAGTGCTGAAGCCTGTAATCATGCTAGTGTTGGGGAAGCCTCCTGCAAGATTCCCATTCTCGAGAGGTGGTTGTGAGTCCTGGCGGGTGAAAGACATGCTATGGCAATTGCTCCCTAGCTGCTGCCACCAGAACAAGGAGGAAAGGCCAGAGATAAATGTGGTGTTTGAAATCACATGGGCAGATCACAATGGAAGTGCTGGGACATCAGTTGGGGTGTGTGTGTGGCTGAGTCACATGACTGACCCCATAACATGTGCTGTGTCTGTTTCTGGAGGATGCCCCAGGGTGGCTCCCGCAGGTCCCAGCCCTGGGTTATAAGTAGGCTTCGTAGAACTCAGTTTTTAATTTTTTTTCTTTATAATTTTGACAATGTCAATGTTGATTTTTAAGGGTTTTTAAATTTTTGTTATCGGTTTAAATGTCCACTATTGGTTAAAATCATGGGTTTTCGCAACGTTTTTATATTTATTGATTTATATTTCACAGTGGAGGGAATTAAAGGGGGGGTCAGACAATAATTATTTAATGGCAGTAGATGTTGAGATACAAAAAGTTAAAGCTTTCTAACCATTAAGACACAAATTGGCATAATCACATGTCAAAATATACAGTAAATATCCCAAAATCAACCTCTAACAATGTCTCAAACAGCATTTCTCTTACTTTGCTTATCTGCAAATGTATGATTATTATCGATGGAAAAATTTTCTTGTGGGTTTGTGTGCATGCAGGGAACTTGATGTTTACTGATATTTACTAATAACAATCTCATCCATCCAAGCCTAGTTCTAAACAGAGCCCCGCGCTGTGCTTGAGATGAGCACGGAGCGTGGGCTGTGGTTGCAGGCTGTGGTCCCTGTTCCCAGCACAGGAGTGTCTCCTCCCCCAAACCCAACCCCATCCCCTCGGCCCTGGCAGCATTTATAGACACACAGCCCCAGGGAGGGCAAGCAAACAGCACCCTCTGGGACAGGCCCACAGCTCTCTCCTGCTGGATCCGGCTCCCTCTCCCCAGGCCAGGCCCTGCAGGAATGAAAATTAAACCCTTTTGAAGTGAATGTGTCACTGCTCACACACGGGGCCGGACTCTGTCCTGGGGACAGGAGCATGATCCCAGAATGACACTGCTGCAAGCCGTGGGGTTCCTCTGTAGTTACACACACACACAGAGCAGTGTGACTGAAGAGCAGGGACTGGGGTGTGTGCGGGAGGGCCATTTTACATAGTCTCCTCGCAGTCTCTCCAGGACATGGGCACAGAGAGCGGGAGCTGCCATAGCAATGTTCCCTCTAATTTTTTCCATCCATGTGCAGAATAAATTTTGTTATGTGCACCGAGGTATGTGCCTATGTGTGCCATCAGTAGAAACAAAACAACTAGATATAATATATATTTTTAAAAAGTTACCATAGGGATAATTACTCCAGCCAGGACAGCTTAGGCATTTTAGAACTCACTACTCAAAGAATTAAATTTAAGTGTAAGAGAAATGAAAAATATGAAATGCACAAACCAGTCAAAACACTAAAATCACATACTTTGAACGAATAAAATTACAGAGAATATATGTGCATTACAGGAAGTACGAAGAAGTAACAACAACAATAATACGAGTATGTGTTGGGAGGTGAGTGTGAAAGGACTGTGTGTGTGTGAGAGAGAGAGAGAGAGAGACAGACAATGTGAGCTGGCTGCTGGGGAAATCTCAGAAACAGTGCACTGTCCCTTTAAGAAAGGCACTCAGTCACACTCACCGTTCAGGGCTCTGTCTTTAAGGGCTTGTCTACACTGGCACTTTACAGCGCTGCAACTGTCTCCCTCAGGGGTGTGAAAAAACACCCCCCTGAGCACTGCAAGTTTCAGCGCTGTAAAGTGCCAGTGTAGACAGTGCACCAGCGCTGGGAGCCGTGCTCCTCTGTGCTATTCCCCTCACGGAGGTGGGTTTTTTAGAGCGCTTTAACGTTGCCAGTGAAGACACGCCCTCAGATCAAGTTCAGATCTCACCACAGAGGAGCGCCTGCGGGCTGCTTCTTGGAGCTACTTCTTGTTGCCCCATGTTTATCAGTTACCCCCCCCATCTATTCTCATTAGTGAGTTACTCCCCCGGCCCCGAGTCTCATGGACACATCGCTGCACAATTACACAGCCCACAGACCCTTCTCTAATCCCAGCCGCCCTCTGGTCTGCCCCGGTGACCCAGGAACTCCTTGGTGCCAACTGACCGAGGGCAGAGGGGTGCAGAGAGTTTTATGGGATCCCCTGGGTGAGATATATGCACAATAGCTCACCAAAGGGTGGCCTGAGAGGTCTCTACCAAGAGCCCGTAGCCCACTGGGCATCATCATTGCTGCAAGGTGTTTGTATGGGACATAGCTTAGGAGAGATGTGAAAAGTAAGAGATTAGGCTCCAGAAGTTTTGAAGAAAAGCTTGTCTCCTGCGCCATGGCAATCCCTTCAGCTGAGCCAATCATTACACAGAACAAAGCACAGCTGTGGAGACAGGTTATATGCACTGTCTGGGCCAGGTGCGGGCCTGAGAATCTACAAAGGGCTTGTAGATCATAGAATAGCGGGGTTGGAAGGGACCTCAGGAGGTCATCTAGTCCAACACCCTGCTCAAAGCTGGACCAATCCCCAATTTTTGCCTCAGATTCCTAAATGGCCCCCTCAAGGATTGAACTCACAACGCTGGGTTTAGCAGGCCAGTGCTCAAACCACTGAGCTATCCCTCCTGCCAGCTACACTTACAGTGGCTTGGCTACACTTACAGTGCTGCTTAGAGAAGACACTACCTATGAGAGAGTTTCTCAGCGTAGGTACTCCACCTCCATGAGAGGTGGTAGCTAGGCCAATGGGAGAAGCCCTCCTGTCGACACAGCGCTGTCTGCACTGGGGGATAGGTCAGTATAACTGCGTAGCTCAGGGATGTGGATTTTCCACACCCTTGATCGATGTAGTTAGACTGACATACACTGATAGTGTAGATCAAGCCTAGGACAAAGGACCCCCAGGATAAGTCTCCGAAAAGAGACCTCCTCTGGGAAGAGACAATGGTCTGTACCTAAAAAGAAAGAGGAGAGGGGACAAGAGCTCCCTTTCACCCAGGAGGCGGCTGACAGTGTTTGTCTCAGGAACAGGAGATCACAGCCAAGCCTGGAGTAAAACCCTGGAAGGACTGTGGGGTGAGCTTTGCTCTACCAGACAGAAAAGAATCTCGTTCAGTGAGTCTAGGCTCTAGTCAAGGTGGTTTGATTTTATTGGCCATGGAACCATTTTTTTCCAACCCTTCTCCTTGCTACCCCTCGAATCTCTACACTCTGTGAAATCACTTGTCCTTGGTGTCACTATGAAGGGATCTAGGGCTGTGTGTTGATCAGGGCAGTGACTGGAGTTGGAGCTGGTCAGCTGGGGGCCCTGTTCCTTTGGGAGCAGCGGATTTGTGACTGCTGTGAGTGCCCTGCGGGACAGGGGCTGGGCTGGGTGCTGCAGCAGGACGCTTGGAGGGCTGGGGGCTGGAGTGTGCCTATTGCCAACCTGGAGAGAGATCACCCTGCAAGGCCTAGAGGGCACGGCTTGTGTGGCCTGTAGCCGGGGGAATCGGAGAGCTGATCCCTGACGGGTACAGACAAGGCTTCCTCATGCCAGGGGCAGCTGGTAGTGAAGTGCCTCACTGCCCCGGGTCCCCCCAGGGACCATCACAGGCCCCCAGAACCTCCAGCCTCCTCTTCTTTCTCCTCCTCCCCACCATTCCCCTCAATATATGGGGGCTCTCCCCTGCCCTTCCCCGCAGGCCTCTCCTGTCGCTCCAGGTCAGGCTGAGCGACAGCTCTTTTCTCCATGATGCAGGTGATGATCGGGGCAGACGTCACGAGGAGCAGGACCAGGGTGGAGTGCAGGATCCAGACCCAGAGCTGAACAGCAGGTGCTGGAACATGGGAGAGAGCAGGGTGAGAGGTCACGTGCCATGGGGCTGAGTATGGGGACAAATGCACAAGACAAGCCTCACTCCCTGCCTGGCTGGAGGGGTCTTTGTTGAGTGCTTCCCCCCCACACCACACACTCTGGGCATGTGTTGGGGAATTTCACCCAGCAATGACACATCCTGGACAAGCCAGGGGGAGGCCTTTGACTGACCCTGGTCTTACTGGTTAGAGACCTCATGTAATCCTGCCTGGCCCCGCTCCTGCGAGGATCTTCCTCACTGCTTCCTCTTTGCCCCCTGGTATCCAGCCCTAGTACCTGGTCAGCTGGTGTCAGCCCGCTGCTCTGCACCCTTGGGGCCCTTTCTGAGACGTGCTGGAAACTGGAATCTGGGCTGATACATTGGGGACTGAACTGGGGACCTCCAGAGCTGAAAACATCAGCTGCCATTTCATGAACTAAAGAACCAAGCCTCTGACATCGTCGGCTGTAACAAGCCACAGCCTCTGTGGCTAGGCAGTGAGAGAAACTTGTAACACACTCACCACTGGGTTAGGCTGTCGCCCTGGGGCTGCTCCCAATTAGGACAGGCCAAAATTGTCTAATCTCAGTGCAAGGCTTCCCCCTTCTTACAGAGAAATCACACAGAACTAAAGAAAACTGGTTACCTTTGGCAGAAGCTTCCCCTCCAGAGTTGCTGGCCCCAAGTATATCTGTAGGGTAGATGTACAGATTATGGTTCCCTTTAATAATCTGAAACCCGTATATAAATCAGAAGCAAAATGTCAGAAATTACCACAGAAGTACGTGGGCGTGAAAGCAATAGACTGGGGTTTCTTTCTAGGACACAGGCTTCGTAAAATCACCCCATAAATCTTAGATTCTATTCCTCAATGTCTGACTTAAGGAACATTGACATCACACAAAATTTCAGGTGTATATGCCCCCGCCTCCCAAAAAACCCCTGAAACTTTGTGTCATGTCAATGTACTAAACCTAACAGCTAAGATAATGCTATATAAACATATTCCCCCTGGATGTGCAGGGGGGAGGGAGGTACTGGGGAGGATGGCCTGGGGGGCACTGCAAGTGCTGAGGGGCAGCCCAGGGGGTGCCATGAGAGCTGGGGGGCTGGTCTGTGGGGGCACCACAGGTGCTCAGGTGGGAGCAGCCCGGGACCCCCGCTGGTGATGTGGGGGGGATTGGCGGGGTGACAGGCTCCCTACCCGGCTTCTTGGAAGTGGTGACATGTCCCTCCCTAAGCTCCTAGCTCCGCATGCTACCAGCTCCGCAGCTCCCATTGGCTGGGAACTACAGTTAATAGGAGCTGTGGAGGCGGCGCCTGCGGGCGGAGGTAGAGCACAGAGCTAGGCGCTGAGAGAGGGAGGGACATGTTGTCGCTTCTGGGGAGCCCCCACAAGGTAAGCCCGGAGCCCTTCCCCTCTCCTATGCCCCAACCCTGAGCCCCCTCCACACCCAAACTCCTGCTGCTGCGGGGCTCGGGGGGCAGTGACCCAAGACTGCCCCAGCAGCAGCTGTTGTGTCTGACCCAGGGGCTGCCTGAGCTGCTCAGGCAGCCCTGGAGCCACCCACACTGGGCGCTGCAGAAGTCACGGCGGTAACTTCCGTGACCTCCATGACAATCTCACAGCCTTATCTATGACATGTCTTAGATGTTGGGTTCTGAGGTGTATTGAAAACTGTGGCAGAATTGAGGTCTATCACTTTAATTTGTGAGCTAGTTCCTAGTACTGCTTGTGGGCTTGTGGGTTCCGAGGGAAGTCATACGATTTGTGACAGTCTGGATTGTAAGAGCCAGCCCAGAGTAAAGTTGTATGAGGAGTGTCTCGCTTCCTTAGGGAGCAGCCTGCTTTGTCTCTCTCTGGGTTTGGTGGTGTCATTCTGAATTCTAAGAAATAATTATCCTATTATGCTTTAACCTTCCAACAAGAGGACTGATGTTTTTATTTAACTTCTCTATGTATATGCTGGTAACATCACAGGGCAATCGCCCATTTGATGGCCAGTCAGTAGGGGAGGAAGCATAGGGCATGATGTCACATGGCTTCTGGAGTTGATGGTTTAGGCAGGGACACCATCTGCCTCCATTTCTAAAGATTCATGGCCCCGCTTCCTCTGGAGTACTTTGACAATTCCACGGCACTGTCCATGGAGTTTTGTCCAATCAGGATTGATTAGGTCATCTTTTTATGACAGATTATTTACTCAATATAGTAAATGTCATGAAGAAATTGGAAGAAATCCAGAAGAATCATTCAATCTATAACTGTACATTGCTGGCTGTCTACTGGAAGTCCCAAAATATCAATCAGCCTCCATGGATCATGTCACTTTGAGGAAAATGATCGTAAGATCTTCTGATCATGAATGGAGTAAATGGTTAAACAACAAAATTGTTGAGCACTTGATAAAAGGTCTAAGCTAAAAATCTATTAAAATTTGAAAACCACAAATATGTAAAAAAATTCAGAGCTAGAGCTGAATTCTGCAGCTTAATTATTAACACACACATTGAAGCACCCAATCTGCCATTTTACACCAAAAAGGTTTACGTCCTCCAGTTTAGGGCAAGCAAACAAACAAAGAATCATAGAATCTCAGGGTTGGAAGGGACCTCAGGAGGTCATCTAGTCCAACCCCCTGCTCAAAGCAGGACCAATCCCCAATTTTTGCCCCAGATTCTTAAATGGCCCCCTCAAGGATTGAACTCACAACTCTGGGTTTAGCAGGCCAATGCTCAAACCACTGAGCTATCCCTCCCCCAAAAAAGTACTCCTTTTGTTTGTTTTAAACCTGCTGCCTATTAATTTCATTTGGTGGTCCCTACTTGTTGTGTTATGAGAAGGAATAAATAACACTTCCTTATCTACTTTCCCTACATCAGTCATGATTGTATACACCTCAATCATATCCCCCTTTAGTCGTCCATTTTCCAAGCTGAAAAGTCCCAGTCTTATTAATCTCTCCTCATACGGAAGCTGTTCCATACCCCTAATCATTTTTGTTGCCCTTTTCTGAACTAAGTCCAATATATCTTTTCTGAGATCATAGAATCTCAGGAAGTCATCTAGTCCAATCCCCTGCTCAAAGCAGGACCAATCCCCAAATTTGCCCCAGATCCCTAAATGGCCCCCTCAAGGATTGAACTCACAACCCTGGGTTTAGGAGGCCAATGCTCAAACCACTGAGCTTTCCTTCCACCCCCAAAGATCTCTTTGTAATCAGTAAATTAATTTCCCTTATTTTCCACTGACCTGAGTAAAAATCAAAAGAGTTGTTAAAACACCACTTTTACAGGCAAAAGAGCTTTCTTTATCTCAACACAAAGGTGGGATTTTAAATTCTCCCAGGATCCCACAAATTGTAGAGTCATCACATGTGACTGTTTGAAATCATCATATGGGGACACCAAAAAAATCAATGATCAAATAAATAAAAGAACGTCTTGTGCCACATGCAGACCAGAGGGCTCTAGCAGCTCTACTTTAACGCTTTACTGTTACTCAGAAAGTAGAAAACGGACCAGCTTCTCAGTTGGTCTGAATCTGTAGAGTTCCACCAAAGTCCAGGCGAGGAAAGATGAACTCAGAGCCCAAATCCGCATGAGGTGCTGGTTTCCCCCAGCTCCAGTTGGGCCTACTGAGATTTGCAGCTGCTCAGCACCTTGCTTGATTAGTCCTTTAAGCTTTCAAGCATGTGACCAGGAAAACCACTGGTAAACTAAGGGAGTCACTGAAAAATTGAAGCTGATTTGAGAAACCCTAATGTGCTGAATTCACAGGCTATGCAACTGGTGGTGTGAACTGGACATTAGGAATACATTGTCCGGAAAACAGATACTAATTGGAACCCTACTGAACTGGGTCCCAAAACTCCTATTGACTTCAGTGGGCTTTGGATCAGACTCTGAGTAATTGATATGCCTTTTTCACCTTGTGCCCAGCCTCACAAAGTAAAATATACAAAACCTAAATTTCTTCCACATGATACTGGGCAGAGACATATATATAAGGGGCTAACTCTGCTCTCACTGAAATCAATGGAAGCTTTTCTCTTGCATTCAAAGGAGTTAGGATCTAGTTGGTACTAGGACTAAAATATTTTAGCTCTATCTATTAATAGATTCATAGACATTAAAGGCCAGAAGGGACTTGATGATTTGACCTCCTGCATAACAGAAGCGATTTCTGTATCTCAAGCCCGCAACTTCTGTTGTGCTAGAACATGTCTTTTAGAAAGAGACATCGAGTCTTGCTTTAGAGACTTCAAGCCATGGAGAATCCACCACATATTAAATGAGTTCCCTGCCTGAGCACCTGTTCCCTTACCATGGAGTCTCTAATGAAATAAGCCCCAGAACATAAATGAGAGAGATGGACCAGAGCTGCAATATTCAAAGGCAGGTTTTGAACTTCCTCTTTCCCAGCGCCAAGAAAAGATGGAAGGGATTTTAACTCAGGGTTTTGACCAAGGTCATTAGATAGGGGAGAATTGCAGAATATGGGTCTGGATAATGTGTGCCCAGAACTTAGAGATGCAGCCACAAGTAGTTTATAATTTAGCATCATTTCCTGCTGTGCATGTGCCCGGGGTGTTTTTCAAATGGTCACAACCCGGTTAGTTTACCCCCATCTGCTCTGAACTTCAAGCAAAGTCCATATGGACATTCCTGACAATGCACCTGACAAATTTCTCATTTAAGGATTGATCAATTTTTTGAAGAGGTTAAACCTGTTCTTCACCTGCATAAAACTCAGAAAGGGCTGGTGGAATCTTGTTCAACCATTAAATAAAATAAAACAAAACAATTAGCGTTGAGCTGGACTTCAGGAATGGAGACTTCAGCACAAGAGATGGAAGTTTTGAAACTTTTACTCTAGTTGCCACTGGCTGCTCCCACTGTGCCCTGCTGGCTGCCCCCTGCATGCTAAGCAGCCTCCCTTCGTTCAGCGGGTTCCCTGGCGCACTCAGGTACCGGCGGGCACTGGGGAGAGAAGTCTTCTCTTGGTTCCTGTCGTCCTTGTGCTGCTAGCGGCAGAAATACTCCCCTGGGCTCTCTGGAGACACGGGCTGGGCTGACTCAAAGATGAATTTGTTTCTGTCCTTGGGCAGCATTAAAATTTCCTTGCCGTCCTTACAGAAGATGATGCGCATCACTGAGGTGTCCATAGGGACGAAGCACAGCAGTATGATGGTGTCCCCTTGGGGGGTAGGGCCCTTGTTCAGGATCAGTGTCGGGGCAGGGAGGTCACCTTCATGGGGAGGAAACATTATTTGGTGAAACGGCTCCTCTCTCATGGAGCTGACATTTGAATTATGGCAGAGACTAGCCAGGCCCTTGTGTGTCACCCTGGACTGGGCTCACCTCAGCCTGGGACTTTCTGCCATGGGGAAGAAGGGTCTCACTCTCACGAGCCGGATTTGTAAATTCAAACCCAGATGCCCCACGTAACTCAGGGGGAGCTGCCCCCTCCTGCTTTACAGCCCCGTCAGCTCCCTCCAGCTCTTCTGCTTCTATCCCTCTTGGGCCAGCTCCTCATTGGGGGTAAATTGGCAAAGCTGCCCTGACTCCAACAGGGCTACGCCTGTTTACTCCAGAGCCTTCACCTAAGGAAGGGGACTGGCAGGACACAACCTGGGAAAGCAGCTGGGTGGAGTCACTAGCCTTCGCTTGATGACTTATCCCCACCGGCAGCCGTGTCCCTGGGGTCTGGTTCTCCCTGCCTGGCACTTTGCACATTGCAATCCCAAGTTGTGGCTGCAGTACGTGGAGCAGACTCGCGTTGGCTGTGGTCGCACTAGCTTGAGTAGCCATAGGAGTGAAGCCACGGCAGAATGGGGTCGCTGCTCGAGGGTGAACCCAGTGTCTCAGGCTGCCGTGTTGTTACTGCTGTTGTTATCTGAACTAGCCCAGGTGTGTCTACACATGCTCTAATCACACCTCTGATTGCAGGGGGGACACGCCTCGAGTGAGGTCATTGCCATCTGTAAAATGGGTGAGAGAGATGAGCTCAGCCCCTGGTGTGTTGACCAAGGTGGTGTCCATCTTGAAAGTGGGGCTCATCTGGGAGTCAAACTGCTGGGGGCCTCCAATGCTCAGGAGAAGTTTGTTCTTATCAGAGGACTTGTGGGACCTTCTGGGGTGTGTGTGTCCTCTCTGGGCCATTCCACAGAGGGTGGAGGGTCTGTGACTTGAGCTTCAGCTTAAGATATAAAAACTCATGCCCTGCGTTCCAAGGAACTCTGGGTCTGAAACCCAGCTGAACCCTCATTTACACACCCGTTGTCATGGCCAGAACCCCCAGGACTTCCAGAGCTGAAAGCATAAGTGAGTGAGGCTCTGACACACTCACACCCTCTGTGGACCAGGCCCGGAGTGCGGCATGTACGCACCAAGCAGGGCATTACTGAAGCATGTGGAACTCCACTTGAGTTCAGTGGGAATTGCTCCCATTACGCCAGTGGCCGAACTTGGTCCTCACCTGATGCCAAATTGGTGCAAATTCCACTGCTCTGCCGCGTACAACCTTTCATCTATTTTCAGATCAATTTACACCCGATCCCGTGTGCTGCCATTTACACTCCCATTGGATTTGGGGCCCCCGCACTCATCCCGTGGGTTTGACTCTTCTCCCACTGAAGTCACAAGGAGTCGGGCCCAATGAATCAGCACCAGGCTTTTTTACAGTCAGTGGCAATATCCAAAGTGTCCCCCATGAGACCTGATTCCTGGTGCTCTGCCCCACCCGCCGGACACACAGGGCCTGCTTCTCATTTACACTAAAGCCCCATCCACGGGTAAAGTGAGTGTGAATTTACACCCTCTGTTAGCCTCCTTACACTGCCCAAGTGCTATTAAGAGGCCTTAGTGTGCCTGAGGATCGGGCCCCTCTGTTCTATAATTAACGTTGTTACACGGCACCGACACTCACCGGGAGAGCGGCAGATTTCCTGACTTCCTGATTTATATTTTATTGCCCCTGTGCAATAAAATATAAATTCCCATCGTTAGTGCAGCCAGGTCAGTTGGGAGCTTATCAGAACTACACAAATTTAAAATACATGGAGCTTTTGCCATTATGGTAATGAGCACACGGGGCGTCCTCCTGGTCTCGCGCTGCCGAGCGTCTCTGGTGGCAATCTCGTCCCCAGGCAGGTTTCCTCCACTACAAATTTGTTCTGTCCTCCATCAGTTCTGCCGTCTTCCTAGTCAAGCACCTGCACCTCTCCTCTCAGATCAACAGCCACGCCCACAACCCCAGCCCTTTAGTCACCCTCCTCAGATTTTCCCACTCCCGCCTCCTCTTCTCTCTGCACAGGGTCTCACTAAGGTATTTAGAGGGAAAGCTGGCACAATATGATGTGACCTTCCCACTGCTTCCTTCCTCCCCACATCCTACACCTCTCTCCTTCTTCTCCCTTTCACAAACACAGAAGTTTCTCATCTACTCATCTCATCCCAGCTTCTCATCGCTCATCCCCTCCCTCCCTCTTCCGCTTCATCTCTCACTCCCTTCTGGTTCTTTCCCCTCGCAGTACAAACACTCATTAACTCTCCCAATAACCCCTCTCTTGTCCCTACACTTGGGAAGAATCCCCATAAACATCCACAAAGCTACCTCAGTATCCTCCAGAGCCTGCCGTGAAACTCTCCATTGTCACGCTGCCTACAATAGACCTGACAATGGTGAGGCTGCTGGTGAGCTGAGACTGTATCATCTCACTGGGTCCATCTACACTGCAGCTGGGCAAGAGCTTCCCAGCACGGGGAGATGGACACGCGCTCGCTCTGCTCAAACTAGACTTACAATGAATGAAAATAATCTAAGTTAATATAAAAATATAAATGCTGCAGAAATCCTGCTGTCATCAGTACTAAAACTCATCTTTCTGGGTTACATGACTGCAAACAGAACATATCAGAACAAATCAGACGTCAAGAATTATAACATTCAATAACCAGTCGGAGAACACTTCAATCTCTTTGGTCACTTGATTACAGACCTAAAAGTTCGCAAAAAGAAAAGGAGTACTCGTGGCACCTTAGAGACTAACCAATTTATTTGAGCTTAAGCTTTCGTGAGCTACAGCCCACTTCATCGGATGCATACTGTGGAAAATACAGAAGATGTTTTTATACACACAGACCATGAAAAAATGGGTGTTTATCAGTACAAAAGGTTTTCTCTCCCCCCACCCCACTCTCCTGCTGGTAATAGCTTATCTAAAGTGATCACTCTCCTTACAATGTGTACGATAATCAAGGTGGGCCATTTCCAGCACAAATCCAGGGTTTAACAAGAACGTCTGAGGAACAGTGGGGGCGGGGGGGGGAGGAATAAACAAGGGGAAATAGGTTACTTTTTATAATGAATCAACCATTCCCAGTCTCTATTCAAGCCTAAGTTAATTGTATCCAATTTGCACATTAATTACAATTCAGCAATCTCTCTTTGGTCAAACTGGACAGTCTCTACATAAAAAAATAAATGGACACAAATCAGATGTCAAGAATTATAACATTCATAAACCAGTCGGAGAACACTTCAATCTCCCTGGTCACGCAATTACAGACATGAAAGTTGCGATATTACAACAGAAAAACTTCAGAAACAGACTCCAAAGAGAGATTGCTGAATTGGAATTAATTTGCAAATTGGATACAATTAACTTAGGCTTGAATAGAGAATGGGAATGGTTGATTCATTATAAAAAGTAACCTATTTCCCCTTGTTTATTCCTTCCCCCCCCACCCCCACTGTTCCTCAGACGTTCTTGTTAAACCCTGGATTTGTGCTGGAAATGGCCCACCTTGATTATCGTACACATTGTAAGGAGAGTGATCACTTTAGATAAGCTATTACCAGCAGGAGAGTGCGGTGGGAGGATGCAAGTTTGCAGATGACACTAAACTGGGAGGAGTGGTAGATATGCTGGAGGGTAGGGATAGGATACAGAGCGACCTGGACAAATTAGAGGATTGGGCCAAAAAGAAACTTGATGAGGTTCAAGAAGGACAAGTGCAGAGTCCTGCACTTAGGACAGAAGAATCCCATGCACCGCTACAGACTAGGGACCGAATGGCTAGGCAGCAGTTCTGCAGAAAAGGACCTTGCGGTTACAGTCGACGAGAAGCTGGGTATGAGTCAACAGTGTGTCGCTGTTGCCAAGAAGGCTAACGGCATTTTGGGCTGTATAAGTAGGGGCATTGCTAGCAGATCGAGGGACATGATCGTTCCCCTCTATTTGACATTGGTGAGGCCTCATGTGGAGTACTGTGTCTAGTTTTGGGCCCCACACTACAAGAAGGATGTGAACAAATGGGAAAGCATCCAGTGGAAGGCAACAAAAATGATGAGGGGACTGGAACACATGACTTATGAGGAGAGGCTGAGGGAACTGGGATTGTTTAGTCTGCAGAAGAGAAGAATGAGGGGGGATTTGATAGCTGCTTTCAACTACCTGAAAGGGAGTTGCAAAGAGGATGGATCTAGTCTGTTCTCAGTGGTGGCAGATGACAGAACAAGGCGTAATGGTCTCAAGTTGCAGTGGGGGAGGTTTAGGTTGGATATTAGGAAAAACTTTTTCACTAGGAGGGTGGTGAAGCACTGGAATGCGTTACCTAGGGAGGTGGTGGAATCTCCTTCCTTTGAGGTTTTTAAGGTCAGGCTTGACAAAACCCTGGCTGGGATGATTTAGTTGGGGATTGGTCCTGCTTTGAGCAGGGGGTTGGAATAGATGACCTGCTGAGGTCCCTTCCAACCCTGAGATTCGGTGGTTCTATCTCTAGCCATTCAGAATGTGCTTTGTGTCTGTGACCTGTGCTCGTGATTATTTACACCTCACCCTATTTTTTCAGTGATGATTTTATGTTTTTTTCTGGGTGTTAATGAAAATGGTAAATAGTTTACAGCCAAGAAGTGATCCCTGTGGACCCCACTGGAAACACTCCCACTTGATACAGGAGTTCTGAAGGAACTCAAATGTGAAATTGCAGAACTACTAACTGTGGTATGTAACCTGTTGCTTAAATCAGACTCTGTACCAGATGATTGGAGGTTAGTTAATGTAACTCCGATTTTTAAAAAAGACTTCAAAGGTGATACTGGCAATTACAGGCTGGAAAACCTAGCTTCAGTACCAGAGAAGTAGGTTGAAACTACAGTAAAGAACGGAATTATAAGGAATGTAGATGAACATGAATTGTTGAGAAAGTGTCAACATGGGATTTGTAAAGGGAAATCATGCCTCACCAATCTATTAGAATTCTTTGAGGCAGGTCAACAAACATGTGGACAAAGGTAATCCAGTAGATATAGTGTACTTGGAGTTTCAGAAAGCCTTTCACAAGGTCCCACACCAAAGTCTACTAAGCAAAGTAAGTGGTCATGGGATAAGAGGGAAGGGCCTCTCATGGATCTCACTGGTGAAAAGATAGGAAACAAACAGTAGGAATAAATGGTCAGGTTTCAGAATGGAGAGACATAAATAGAGGTGTTCCCCAGGGATCGGTATGGGGACAAGTACTGTTCAGCATATTCAGAAATGATCTGGAAAAGGGGGTAAACTCTGAAGTGGCAAAGTTTGTGTATGATACAACATTTGTCAAGATAGTTAAATCCAAAGCAGACTGCAAAGAGTTACAAAGGGATCTCACAAATATGGGTGAATGGGCAACAAAATGGTAAATGAAATTCAACATGAATAAATGCAAAGTAATAGACATTAGAAAACATCATCTCAACGACATGTGCAAAATGATGGGATCAAAATTAGCTGTTACCACTCAAGAAAGAGATCTTGGAATCAATACAAGTTCTCTGAAAACATCTGCTCAGTGTGCAGTGGCAGTCAAAAAAGCTAACAAAATATTAGGAACAATTAGGAAAGGGATAGATAATAAGACAGAAATGATCACAAAGCCACTATATAAATATAATAAATAATATGGAACCCTCAAGGACATGGAAACTCAAAAATATCACTTTATTGATCCATGGTACGCCCACATCTTAAATACGGCATGGAGTTCTGGTTATTTTATGTCAAAAAGATGTATTAGTATTGGGAAAAGGATACAGAAGGACAACAAAAATGAGTAGGGGTATGGGATAGCTTCCAGATGAGCAGAAATTAAAGACTTGGACTGTTCAGTTTAGAAAAGAGATGACTATGGGGGATACGATACAGGGGTATACAATCATTAATGGTGTGGAGAAAGTGAATAGGGAAGTGTTATTTCCCCATTCACATAACACAAGAAGCCAATGAAATGTATTGTTGTCAGGTATAAAAGAAACAAAAGGAAATACTTCTTCACACAATGCACCATCAACCTGTGGAACTCATTGCCAGGGGATGTTGTGAAAGCCAAAAGTATAATGGGGTTCAGAAAACACTTAGATAAGTTCCTGGAGGACAGGTCTGTTAATGGCTATTAGCCAAGATAGCCTGTGACACAACCCCATGTTCTGGGAGTCTTTAAGTCCCTGACTGCCGGATGCTGGGACTGGAAGACTGAGGATGGATCACTTGATAATTTCCCTGTTTTGTTCATTCCCTCTGAAGGATCTGGCACCAGCCACTGTCAGATGACAGGATACTGGGCTAGATGGACCATCTGACCCAGTATGGCCGTTCTTACATTCTTATCTTACCCTCCTTTAATTCTAGCCACTCCATTATCTTGCCGGGAAGCCACCTCAGACTGACAGCGCTACAGTTATCTGGGTCATCCCGTTTACCCTTTTTATATATTGGCACATTAGCTTTCCAATGCTAAGGTCCTGTGCCCAGCCAATTCCCGGCCTTTGTATCACCCCCAACCAAAGGGAGTGCTGTCCACAGACCACGTCCTGGTGTTACCGGCGTGGTCCCCGTTTTCCATGTGATGCCAGTGTCTCAGGTCCCCTTCACACGAACGCCTGGGGCACGCTGGGTTTTCATTCCTTCCCTCTCCATGGCTGGTTGTTCTACAGGCACAGTGTCTGCCCGAGCCCTATGCCTGGGCCGGGCAGGCCTGGGTCAGTGTGACAGGGACACACGGCCCCTGGGGGCAGGGCTGAGGGGGCGCAGTGAAGAGGCCAGTGGAGTGAGAGCTCACACTGCCAGAGCAGGCTGGGAGCTCAGAACAGATGTTAATGACCCCTGTGCATCATTTTGTGATAAATTCACCCCCACACACAACGCCCGCCCTGGCAGTGGTGCGTGCGGCAGGCTGTGGAGGGTGGAGACGCCGAGACGGACACCAGCTCACACCAACAACATGCCCTGGTGTCTCCCGTCTCAGGGGACAGCTGGAGCTAGTGGTAAAATTGTGGAAATTGTCAAGAGGAATTTGCCCTTTTCCTGGGAATGGATTTAGAAATTCACTAGTTTTGGCTCAGCAGGACTGAGCCTGTCACAGGGAGGTTCCAATGGGAAACCAGGGGGTCCAGCTCTCCCCGATGCAGAGACCAGATGTGTGTGTGTGGGGGGTGGTGAAAAATGTTTCCATTCTCATCTCATGAGGGAGGGCCCCTCTGGCCACAGACACATCAGGGCCTCCCTGAGACATGCCACAAGAGCCCAGAGCCTGTACGGGCCGGAAGAAGGAAGGGAGAAGGAGGGACCTGGGGCAGAGAGCCCCAATGGCTGCTCATCAGAGATGTAGACTCGATGCTGCTGTGGGATATTCAGGCTGAGTCGCCGGCTCTCGATCACCCCATGATCCTGCTGTGACTGCTCTGTGAGTTTGCAGTGAGCTCTCTGCCCAGCGGTTTAGGGGCAGGCAGGTTTATAGGTCTGCCTGTGCTGGGGGGACATGGGGAACAGCCTGGAGGGGAAGTTATGGTAAAAATGGTTTAAACGAACAGCTGCACGTTGATGTTATACTGAGATCTAAGCAGTTATTTCATGTTGGGTTTAAAAACTGGTTTGAAATTCATGGCCAAAGTTTCTTACCAATTTCTGAGAGAATATTTAATGCTCAGAACATTGTTTTGATATCTAGCTATTTTATTTAATTTCTAATGTCCCTGTGTGTGTGTATTGTACTCACATATATATTACAACCTATGGCTGAGATTTTCAAAGCTGCCGACGGGATTTGGACATTTTATTCAAATTCATGGCAACTGAGCATCCAAATCACCTATACAGCTCTGAAAGTCTGAGCCGGTGAGCAGATCTTTAATAGTACATAGAATGGACATGAATCAAAAGGATGATATTGAGGTTACAAACCTGGAAATGACAGGGTTAGGACTGGCTGTGCGGGGCTCATTTCAGGGACGAGGACAAAGAGTTGAAGCTGATTAGGAAAGTAAAGACAGTGAGAAAATGTTTTGAAGATCATGAATGTTCGTGTTCTTTGTTTTCAGCAGGTTACATGGTGAGGAGTGTTTTACTATTAGGACAAATTTCTTAGACGTTAATGGAAACTTTAATCCTGCCTTGCAAATATTCAAACTTTGTAAGATTCCCACTTGGGGCTTTCCATCGATAGCCATGGTGAGACCCAGGGCCCACAGATGGATCCAATTGTGGGATCGGGGTGTATGGCTCTTGCAACATGATCCTGAGTTGGGATTTTCTGGCTTGTCTTGGCTTAATTATTAATATTAATGTCACCCTAGTGTAGCTGGGGTGACATTAATATAGTTAGAGCTGCTGTGTCTGCCACTCACCCCCTCTCCTGTCTGGTGCAGGTGCTGGGGTCACAGGCCAGGAGCCCTGCAGCTCCCCAGGTGAGTGAGAGCACAAGAGACGTGGAAGAAGGGGAGACATAGAAAGGACTGAAACCCCCAGACAATGGCAACGGGAGGGCGGCTGGGGAGGTGTAGGAGGCGGGTGGGTGGGCAATGCCTCTTGCACGATTCCTGCCTGAAATCCTGGTAATCGCACTGTAAATGGAACTTCCCACAGTGACAGACCATAAACTTTACTGGAAGTGAAATACATCTTGGCCAAATCCTCAGCAGGCATAAATCAGAATACCTCTGTTGACTCCAGTGGAGCAGGGCTGATTTACATGAGCCAGGGATCTGGCCCAGTGTCACTGAGATACATGTTTAACTAACTTTCCATGTGTAAATCTTGGCAGAGTTGGTGCTAATAGAGGAGTGTATTGATGAGACCAGGGCACTGCACTAGAATGAATTTGCAAAAAGAAAAGGAGTTCTTGTGGCACCTTAGAGACGAATACAGACTAACACGGCTGTTACTCTGAAACCTGTTAGAATGAATTTGTCTTAAATCTCCTGTGTTGCACTGTATTTATTTTAATTCCAATGTGAAGAGAAACGGCTCTTTCAATCAGCCAAGCGTACTTCTCACTGATCCATCACTAATGCTTCGTTCCCTGTCTGGCTCTGCCTTCACTGCAGAGCTAACTCGAGTTATCCGCACACAGTGACTCCTCTCGAGTTAGCCGAGCTCGTGCGAGAACAGGCACCCTGCTGTGTCCACACTGATTCTGCTCTCCCTCGAGTGTGGGGCTACGTACAGCTTCTTGGGGCACGGCCCACGGCTCGGAGAGCTGCAGAAAACTGAGATGTGCTATGAATTCTTTGCCAGTCTGGCGTTTCTGGGCACACGACGGGAACTGTGGGAAGGCACTGGAGGACTAGTGGTACTCGTGGTACTCAAGTGGTGCTAGCCTGTGTCCACACTACAGCGAGAGTGTCTACACTTCAATTTTAGCCCCCTTGCGTGACTCTATGAGTCTGAGTCAGTTGCCCTGTCCTCTGAGACTTGCTGTCACGTTGGGTTTTTGCCATGTAGATGTACCCTTGGTCTCTCTTTCTTGTTGCAGGTGACTTCCCTTCTCCTAAATTGTCTCTGAGCACCTCTTCAGCTCAGGTCGGGGACTCCATTTCAGCTCAGTGTCACCTTCGTCTCAAGATTTTAGCTGCTTTAGTTATTTTCTGTCAGGATGGTAAAGAAATATCAAGCCAAAAGGTCATGCCAGGCCGGTCACTGTATCAACATGACATCTCTGTGCGGAGCTCAGGCCAGTTTCGATGTATGTACCAGTACAGGAACGACCAGAACCAGGTGAAAAATTCTCGTCTCAGTCTCCCCCAGACACTGAATGTACCAGGTGAGTTGTTGGACCCCAACACAATGTGAGGAGGGGGAAGGGAACAGCTGGATGGTGTCAGGCATTTTATAATTGTGTGGGCTCCTGCCATGGAACGTGTGGATGTTGTGAAGGCCAAAAGGATAACTGGGTTGAAAAAAGTATGAGATAAGTTCCTGGAGGTTAGGTCCATCAATGGCTATTAGCCATGATCTGGGTGTTTCTAAACCTCTGACTGCCAGTAGCTGGGAGAGGATGACGGGGGATGGATCACTCATTAATTGTCCTGTTCTGCTCATTCCGTCTGAAGCACCCGGCATTGGCCCCGGTCAGAAGACAGGATACTGGGCTAGATGGACCATTGGTCTGATCAAGTCTGGCTGTTTTTATGTTCTTATTAGATTTCTAACTCCATTTTCCAACCCCACCTCTTGGCCAGTTTCTCTTTCTCATCCACTCATGATCGTTGTGGGCAGGGATTGACATTTATCTTGTCTGTAAAGCTACCAGCTCAATGAGACCTGACCTGGATTTGACTGTCAGGTGCTAGTGCATTATGATTATTAATTATTATTATACCAGCTGGGAATCTGGCCCACTGATGTCAATGGAGCAGGGCTGATCTGCACCAGCTGGAGATCTGGCCCATTGACTCCAGTAGAGTGGGACCAATTTACCCCAGCTGGGATTTGGCCCAGTGTGTCTGAGGCTCCTTTGGAGAGACATGGTCTAGGGATTTGTAGCAGCTGCATCTCTGGGATGATCTCTGCTTGGCTGGCCACTGAACCGCTGAACGTCCCTGATGTTGTCTGTGTTTTTTGCCCAGGCCAGAAGCTGATCCCGAGCACCGGCCCCAGCCCTGAGGATCCACCGTCTCAGGAAGGTGAGTGACTAGGGTTGCCAACTTTCTAGTTTCAGAAAATTGAACATCCTTGCCCCGCCGCTGCCCCAAAGCCCCTCCCCCTACCCCATCCCTTCCCCACGGCCCCACCCCCACTCACTCCATCCCCCCTCCTCTGTCTCTCACTCTTCCCCACCCTCGCTCACTTTCACCAGGGCTGGGGCAGGGGATTGGCGTTTGTGGGGGAGTGAGGGATCCGGCTGGAGGTGTGGGCTCTGGGGTGGGGCTAGGGATGAGGGGCTCAGGGTATAGGAGGGTGCTCCAGCCTGGGGCCAAGGGGTTCGGAGTGCAGGAGGGAGCTCTGGGCTGGGGCAGGGGGTTGCGGTGTGGGGGGAAAGATGAGGGCTCCAGCTGGGGTGCGGGGTCTGGGGTGGGGCTGCGTATGAAGGGCTTGGGGTGTATGAGGGGGCTCTAGGTTGGGGCCAAGGGGTTCGGCGTGTGGGAGAGGGGTGTGGAGTCCTGGAAGGAATTCGGGTGTGGGAGGGAATGTGGGGTGCAGGCTCCAGGAGGGAGTATGGGTGTGTGAGGGGGCTCTGAGTTGTTGCAGGGGGTTGGGGCCCGGGAGGGGGCTTGGAGTGCAGGCTCTGGGTGACTCTGGCTGGTGTGGTTTGTGGGGGTCTGGGAGGCATTGATGTCAGGTGGCCCCTTAAATAGCAGCCACACCAGCACTGCCCTGGCATTTTCCGGGTGTCAGAGGCTGCTCTAACAGCCATGAATCCTGGACACCTGGCTCGGTGAGGACAAAAGTTTTTCCTGTTCTCTGGAGTGCGGGGGGGGGGGGGGAGAGAATTCCCCGCTAGTGACACACCCACCCCACTGCTGCCCCTGGCTCGCTGCTCCCCCAGCATAGTGCAAATCACAGCAGCTCTAGGGAGAGAGCTGATGCAGGCCCCCCCTCCTCCTCCTGCCATTTGCAGTGACCCCCAACCCCTCTCCTTCATTCTCCCCCACAGCCCGGCTGCTGACTGGGGCCTCCACACTCAGCTGCTGCCCGACTCTGTTCGGACCAGTTCCCAAGCAGAGCAGCCCAATTTTACCCCATGCTTCCACGCAGCCCATTCATCCCCGGGAGGAGAGTGACCTGCCCACAGCCCCTTACCTGCTGGCCGCATGGTCCCGAGTTGAACCCAGCACAGTAGCCCCACAGGGCGCAGGTTGTGGGACCCAGGACAGGTGGCTGACCCCTCCTCTCTCAGCTCCCAACAGCTGGGGAGCAGTGGGCCGGGTAGGGAGGGGGCTGAAGACACTTCCTAAAGGCCACAGTGCCCGCTCTGCAGGGAACCCCTGGCCACCGCAGAGGCTGCTGCTGGGGGTTAACCCTTCCGGCCCCAGCCTGCAGCCGAATGCCTTTCCCAGCCCCTCCGCTGGGATCCACCCCCTGCCAGCGGGGGCTCGCACCGCCCCCGAGCTCCACAGAGAGAGCTGCTGCAGGCCCCCTCCTCATCCCCCTGCCGCCAACCAGACTTTTAATGGCCCAGTTGGCAGTGCTGACCGGAGCCGCCAGGGTCTCTTTTCGAAAGAGAAAACCGGATGCCTGGCAACCCTATGAGTGACTGTGTTCAGGCCTAATTCTCCCAGCGCTCAGCACACTGAGATCACATTGGGTCTGAGCTCTCGAGAATCTCACCCTGATTCCCTGACCCACAGCCCATCGGCATCCCTGGGACCCTGGCACTGAGTCCAGTGGGCCGGGCTTCTCCTATGTTCAGAACTGGGAGGAGGTGTCCTGTTCTAGGCCGGTCCTTGAGCAGCCCCTCTCCAATCTGCCCCACAGCAGGGTGTGTGGGGAGGGCAACAGCACATATAGAAGCGTCCGCAGCTGAGGGAGACCCATCTGTCTCCCCACAGCCATTCCCCCCTCTCACCCTGCAGCTGGCAGCATCTCCTATTAAAGCAGCTTCTGCGTCGTTGCAGCGATGGGAGAGGAAGCAGAGATGGGACCATTTTACACCCCATGGCCAAAGCACCCGGCAGCTTGGGAAAGTGGAAAGAGCCTCCCCTGTGGGCTGGGAGCTGGGGGTGGGGAGAGTTCATGAATCCCCGTTCTGCACTGTTACAAGAAGGAGGAACCGGGATGGAACCAGAGGACCCCCGGAGGGCAGACTGGAATCCACCCAACAGCCTCAAGAATGGGAGAACCAAAGAACAAGATAACATCTAGCAGCACGGGTCAGGAATGTGCTATCTGCTGATTGATTCAGCAACAGCATGATGAAGCAATTCCCACAGACTGGCATAGGAAGAAATTCCAATAAAAATAGACTCTAAAAAGTGAGAACTTTGGGGTCTGATTCTGCAAACCAACTTCCAGGAGCATCAGATGAGCATCTGACAAGGCCCTGCTCACTCCTCATGTCCAGGCCACCTGGCCAGTGGCTTGGCATGAGCAACTCTAAGGCTGGTAACTATGATAACAACCTTGCAGAACCTGTGTGTGTGTGTTTGTATGAATGAATGTGTAAATGAATATGAGATTGAATGGAATGTTATAGCTATAACTAACTGCTTACTATGATTCTTTCTGTATTCACAATAAATGTGGTATTTTGCCTTTTTCCCTTTAATGAGATCCTGCTGGTTTTTATTTTATTGGTATAACAGCGGAAGGTCCCTCCCATGACCCCGGTGGGGAAGGACAGGCTCTAAAGCCTTGGCGAGGCCAGAGCAAGTCTGGGCTGGGGCATTCCATGGCTGGGGAGTCACAAACTGGCTGGTCTGTGACTCGTCTGCCTGCCCATTGTGACACGCCCCTGCTGGCTGGCACAGCCTCATCCCCTCACTGCCAGGCTTGGCTCTGGCAGACCGAGAGCTGGCACGTGCCGCTGGGGAACGCTGAGCCAGCAGTTCCAGCTCCGCCATTGGCAGCAGAAAGTGGGTGGCCCATTTACACGCAGGCTTCTGCCCACTCCTGGCTCCAGGTAGGAGAATCTTCTAGTGTCCACCTCTGCGTTTCCATTGCATCGCCAACCACACCGAGCCTTCCCCGAGCTCCTGGCTGGGTGGCGCACGTCTGCCAAGTGCCCCGGTGCTGGCCATCTAGCCTGGTGACAGTGAGGAAGTGGGCAGCGGCATGCGCACAGGAGGCAGACTGGGGCGGCTCGACAGAAGGGGTCGCACCAGTCGAGCCCGGAGGGGACGGAGACAAGCAGGAGGGTTTGGCAGGGCTGGTGGCACGGCACGGGAAGGCGGCACAGGTGGTTAGATGAGGCATTGGGCTGGGACCCAGGAGAGCTGTGTTCAGTTCCCCGCTCCTCTGTAAGTCTTCTGTGTGAGATCAGGTGAGTCGCTCCGGGCCTCAGCTAACGAGGGAGAGCACGTCCCTGCTCTGCGGAGGGGGCGTTGAGAGCCTAAATACCACAACACCCGTGTGCTAAGCCACTGGCATGATTGGGCCAGGTAAGTGCCCAGACACTGAGGTTGCCGGGGGAACAGGCATTCTCCGGTTGCCTGGAGCCATTGTTCCATTCACCAGGACAGTCCGATGCCAGGCCAGTCCCCCTGAACTCCGGAGAGGACTAGAGGTGCCTTAGGACGCCCGCCATGCAGCTGCTGGCGAGTCAGCAGGAGACACTGGGTGAGGAATGGAGCCCCCCAGGACAGGGGCCATTCAGGAGACCCAGCGTGGGGGGAATCAGGCCTGGGATTCTCTGCAGCGGCTGCTCCCACACAGGCCTTGGAGAGAGGAGCTGTGAAACCCCCACAAAGCGCTGCCCCGGCACAGAGCTCTGTAGCACTGGGACCCCGTACGCGTGAGCCGCAATCCAGCAGGGCCTTGGGCCAGACCCACCCTCTCCCATTGCCCCACTCTTTGAGGCCAGGGCACAGTTCACAATTTAGCACGGACCAGCTGCAAGGATCCTGGCAGGTCCTGGTATGGTTGGAGCAGCATTTTCAATGTTCGGGAAGAGCGAGATCTGTGCAATAGGCAACGTAGCTCCATCTGGGCACCAGCCAGCTCCTGTGCCCCAGAGAGCTCCCACAGCTCCCACTGAATCAGGGACGAAGGGGGCAGGAGGTTGAAAGAGCAGGTGCCATCCTTGAACCCAGGAGACCCATGTTCATTTCCCAACTCTGCCACAGATGCTCTGTTTGTCTTCGAGCAAGTCCCTTCTTCCCTCTGTGCTGTAGTTCCCTGTCTGTACAGTGGGGGTAGCAGCCAGGCCCTGCCCTGCAGGGGGCAGTTAGAATAAATGCTAGTGAGGTTGGGTAGTGCTCGGATGCCAGGGGGATGAGGGCCAGGATGGTGCCTAAGACAGACCGAAAGCAAGGGGGAGCTACAGAGCCGGTGGTGAGAGGGGTTTGGCCTTTGACAATCTGCTCTGAGTGCCTGGGCTGCCAGACCCCAGGCAGCCACTGGCATTGCCAGACCTCCCTGATCTACGGTGCTGCTGCTCTCCCTTCTTCTAGGAGTCATTGCCTCCCCCTGGGCCGAGACCCCCGTGTCACGGAGTCCCCGGGCAATGCTCTGGAACTGCTCCCTATGAAGTCAGTCAGGACTCTGGGGAAGTCTCCTTTCTGTGAGCAGCCTGTCTGCAGGGCAAACAGCTCACACGGCTTCCACCTTCCTGGGTCTGACCTCGGAGCATTCAGCATCCTCTGCCCCTCCGTGAGCTTCCCACAGCGAGTCCGCCCAGGCAGGCTCCTGGGGAAGCCAGAGAGTCCTGCACCCCAACTCCGCCGTCAGACGTGACTCTCAGCCAGCCAGTAAAACAGAAGGTTTATTAGACGACAGGAACATGGTCTAACACAGAGCATGTAGGTGCAGAGAACAGGACCCCTCAGCTGAGTCCATTTTGGGAGGTAGTGAGCCAGACAACCAAGTCTGTACTTCACTCCATGTTCCCAGGCAGCCTCAACTGAAACTCTCTCCAGCCCCTCCTCCTCTGGGCTTTGTCCCTTTCCTGGGCCAGGAGGTCACCTGATTCCTTTGTTCTCCAACCCTTTTAGCTCTCACCTTGCAGGGGGGAAGGGCCAGGCCATCAGCACCCAGGAAACAGGGTGTTGGCCATTCTCTGTGTCCAGACCCCTGCACATACCTGCCCTCTAGGGCTCTGCAATGATCATACACCCTTACCCCACCACCTAGAGACTTAAGAACTGCCTAGGGGAAACTGAGGCACCCCCACACTATTCAGAGGAAACATTAAGAACAATCCCACTTCATCACATGCCACAGCAATCATCTCCTGGGGCTGTCATGGCACTGAGCGTTAGCAAGATCTGAGACTCAGTTGGGTGGGGGGGGGGGCTGCTATTAAAGCAGCTTCTGCGTCGTTGCAGCGGTGGGAGAGGAAGCAGAGATGGGACCATTTTACACCCCATGGCCAAAGCACCCGGCAGCTTGGGAAAGTAGAAAGAGCCTCCCCTGTGGGCTGGGAGCTATGGGTGGGGAGAGTTCATGAATCCCTTTCTGCACTGTTACGAGAAGGAGGAACCGGGATGGAACTGATTCTCCCACTTGGGGATCCAGAGACCCCCTGGCTCCAATAGCATGGACGCAGAGAGGGGCTCTGGCCTGGGGTCTGCAGGAGCCCAGCGGTCCCTTCCGGCCTAACGTCTGTGACTGTGGGGAGCGGAAGGTCCCTCCCATGACCCCGGTGAGGAAGGACAGGCTCTAAAGCCTTGGCGAGGCCAGAGCAAGTCTGTGCTGAGGCATCCCATGGCTGGGGAGCCACACATTGGCTGGTCTGTGACTGGCCTGCCCATTGTGACACGCCCCTGCTGGCTGGCACAGCCTCATCCCCTCACTGCCAGGCTTGGCTCTGGCAGACCGAGAGCTGGCACGTGCCGCTGGGGAACGCTGAGCCAGCAGTTCCAGCTCCGCCACCGGCAGCAGAAAGTGGGTGGCCCATTTACACGCAGGCTTCTGCCCACTCCTGACTCCAGGTAGGAGAATCTTCTAGTGCCCACCTCTGCTTTTCCATTGCATCGCCAACCACACCGAGCCTTCCCCGAGCTCCTGGCTGGGCGGCGCACATCTGCCAAGTGCCCCGGTGCCGGCCATCTAGCCTGGTGCCAGTGAGGAAGTGGGCAGCAGCATGCGCACAGGAGGCAGACTGGGGCGGCTCGACAGAAGGGGTCGCACCAGTCGAGCCCGGAGGGGACGAAAACAAGGAGGAGGGTTTGGCAGGGCTGGTGGGAGGGCACGGGAAGGTGGCACAGGTTATTAGATGAGGCATTGGGCTGGGACCCAGGAGAGCTGTGTTCAGTTCCCCGCTCCTCTGTAAGTCTTCTGTGTGAGATCAGATGAGGGAGAGCAGGTCCTTGCTCTGCGGAGGGGTTGAGAGCCTAAATACCACAAGACGTGTGTGCTCAGCCACTGGCATGGGGGGCCAGGTAAGTGCCCAGACCTGGAGGTAGCTGGTGGCCCTGCCCCTCGTCCTACTCCAGCCCTGCTCTCGCTCCAGCCTTGCTCCACCCACGCCCTGGCCTCCTGAGTCCAGCTCCAACCACGAGGCCTGACCACCTCCAGCACCTTCGCTGACACCATCACTTCCAGAGGGAATGGCACTGAGTTTGCCAGGGGAACAGGCATTCTCCGACTGCCTGGAGCCATTGTTCCATTCACCAGGACAGTCCGATGCCAGGACAGTCCCCCTGAGCTCTGGAGAGGACTAGAGGTGCCTTAGGATGCCTGCCGTGCAGCTGCTGGCGAGTCAGCAGGAGACACTGGGTGAGGAATGGAGCCCCCCAGGGCAGGGGCCATTCAGGAGACCCAGCGTGGGGGGAATCAGGCCTGGGATTCTCTGCAGCGGCTGCTCCCACACAGGCCTTGGAGAGAGGAGCTGCGAATTCGCCACAAAGCTCTGCCCCGGCACAGCCTGCCTGCCTGCCGCTCTCCCGCCTTCTGCTCCTTCCCCTTCACGGTGGTGTCAGAGCAACTCCTGCTGCTCACCAACCCGCCCCCCCGCTCCCCCACCCCGCTTGCCTCCCCCACCTGGGACCTGCCACAGCCCCAATATTCCTGGGGGAAGGGATCAGGGTAATTTCCCTGGGCAGGAAGAATCCTGAGTGGTTGGATGCAGCCTGTCTGCTGGGCAGTTTGTGAACCAGCAGAAGGAGAGGCGGGAGTGAGCCGGGGGAGGCCGTTTGGCCTGTGGGATGGGCCTGGGAGTTCGAAGACCTGGGTTCTAATCCTGCCTGTACTGCTGACTGCCTGGGTGACTTTGAGGCCATCCACTGGCTTGTTTCCCTGCTGGCTGCCTTGGCTAGTTAGAGTCTGAGCCCTACGGCCCAGGGATTGTCTGCAGCACCTGGGGCAACAGGGCCCTGATCTCAGCTGGCAGCTGTAGGCGCTTGTGGAACGGCAGTACGTGGACTGGCCCTGATGCTGAACGGGGCAGTCGCCTCTCACCCCTCACAAGCAATGCCTTGTCCTGGCTTCTTGCAGGATGGCTGAGGCAGTCCGCAAGGTCCCCTTGAAGCCCATCCTTGCCTGGGAGGAGACGAGACCTCCTCCAGGGAAGAGTCCACAGAAGAACCCACAGCAGCAGCAGGAGCTGTGTGTGCCTCAGCCCTTCCATGCTGGTGAGTGGGTGCCTCCTGGGTGGGCGGAGGGGGCTGCAAAAATGACAGAGGCCATGGCCCTGCATTGCGGTGGGGCTTGGCCCCTCTGGGGGTTGGGGTTGCAAGACCAGGGTGTCAGTGGCGCGAGAAGACTCCATCACCTTTGTACAACTCTGGACTGCCATGAGATGGAGAGACAGGAAAACCCAGGCAGGGGGGAATGGCCCCTCCTGCTGGCAGCAGCTGCAGCCCCTACATCTGATCGGGGCATTAGGGGCGGCAGCAGAAGCATCAGGTGGAGACTGACTGAATTGCTCACCCCCATCCATCACACTGCAGGGTCGGAAGATATTTTCCAATGGTCGAAGGGGATGCTCTGTGCACGGTGGGTTGTTCAGCCTAGGATTGCAGGGCGCCGGCCAAAGCATGAGATGCCCCCTGATGTTGCAGCCCCATCTGCTGGCTCCTTTGCAGGGGGGTGACGCATGGCACAGCACAGGGCATTTGGGTGGCGGGGTTGTTGATGGGAGCCCAGGGCTTGCCCAGGTTACACCCCGTGGCTGTGGATGGCAGGAGAGGCAGTCAGAGGAAGCAGAACGGGGAGGCCCTGGGTCCCCGTATCCTGTGCAGACTGGGTAGCTCCTCCCTCTCCCGCAGTTGGGAGCAGACCAATTCACTGCCAGTCCCTCTGCCCCCTCCAGCAATGGCCCGGAGAGCGGGGACACCACTCATAGCCTGACATCATGCCTCCTTCCAGGTGTGGCGCTCCCCAAGTCCCTAGGCTCAGCCTGCATGCTGGGTGTGGCGGGGAAGTGGGGTGGCCGCTGGGAACCAGGGCTCTGACCGGATCTTTGCTGGGCTGAGCAGCAAAGAGTTGGGGAAACCAGGGATGGCTGTGCCAGACCTTGTTGTGCATCGGGGCTGCTACCCTGCTGGGGTGAGAGCGGGGGGCAAGGGTTTCTGCTAAGATCTCTCTCACCCAGCCTGCAGCTTGGCAGCCTCAGGTATTACCACTGCTCTGTCTTTGATCAGATTCACCATCACGGGGGAATGCCTCCTGCTTTATGGGGCCAGACTCGCAGGAGAAAGAGACCCTAGACTACATCAAAGCCTTTCTCAAGGGCAATGAACAGGTACCAAGAGCCCTCCTCTGATCTCTCAGCTACTGCCCTGTCCACATGCACCATCCGTCTTTCTCCGGATGAGGCATGGATTCTAAGGCCAGACGGGACCACTGTGACCTCCTGTATAACACAGGCCAGAGACCTGCCCCCAAATAATTCCTGTTTAAACTAGAGCATCTTAAAAACATCCTGTCTTGAGTTACAAAAGGCACCCACCATGCCCCTTGCCCACTTGTGCCCACTGGATTTGGCCAGTCCCCGGCGTGATGGGTTGCCCCCCTTTGAGGTGCCACCTGATGTACTGGCTTATCACTGCGCCCACCTGTTCTGCCAGCCTGGGCCCCCATTATCTTGTCTTGTTGGGCTCGGCTCACAAGCCTCTTCCAGCCATACACACAGGCAGGGCCACACCCAGCTGCAGAAAGACACAGACACTGAGATCAGCTCTGGGAAGACTCAGCTGAAGGGCCTTGTCCCAGTACTCTGGTGCCCACCTCCTTTGGAGTACAGACCCAAAGGTTTTATGACATTCGCCCCCTCCCTCGATGTGGAGAGAGGTATGAACAACTCTTTGCCCCTCCTCCCACTTACTAATTTATACTACAAACTGGGTTGTGGTGTAAACAAGAAACAAGATGATGAACTACAAGAGGTAGATTTTAAGCGGTTATAAGAGATAGCAAACAGAACAAAGCAGATTACCGTAGTAAATAAAGAAAACACACAAACGAAGCTTTACACACCAGATAGATAGGATAGACATTAGCAAATTCTCCCTGAGTGATAAACAGGTTGGCAGATTCTTAAGGCAGAAGCTGCCTTGGTTTTGCAGCTTGGATTTCCCAGGTTTTCTTGCACAGGCTAGGAATCTCTCTCTCTAGCCTGGGACCATCACTTCTCATGGTTCAATCTTTGTCTCTCAGGTGTTTCCAGGTATCTTATTGCAGGGAGTCTGAGGTCCCGTCCCGTCCCCGCCCGCGACGTCATTGTTCCCCTTTTATCTTTTCTTCCCACCTGCTGGAAAACTCTTTTGCTGTGACCTGGGTCCAACAGGTCCCGTTGTGTCGCGTTATCTCAGGGAGGTTTCTATTGCACGCAGTTCCTGGGGTAGCCCTAATGCTTGTGCATTTCCTCCAGGAGCCAGTGTTTGGCTTTTTTGCTGTTCTACCTGAAAGGCTGTTTTGAAGCTCACAGTGTTTTTCAGGAACACATACACAGCTGAACTTCAGAACGTCACATCCAACGATAGCACATGCAATCCAATGAGACATTAATGTCTAGCAGATAAAGACTTTTAGACTGATATCTTACAAGACATACTTGGTACCAAACATATCCTAATTATATGACAGTGGTGAATATTGGGGTGTCAGGGTGTCACACCCAGATGTTCCTCCCACTCTATCAAGCCCCCCAGTAAGACTGTCTGGCTGCTTCGCCCCCATGTTGCAGTTCCTCTTTGGACACCTACCCCTTGAGATCTGCTCCCTCTCTGGTCTGGTTTCACACAGAGCTGCCCTGCCCTCCCCGCATAGTCACTCCTGTTGGGAGATGAATGGCCTTCTGGCCTTCGGCATATCAAAGCCTGAGCAGCGCTGGGGGGAAGCTTTCTGACATCTCTCCCACTGGCAGCTCCTTTCCACGCTAAGTTTCCTGTTTTTGTCTAATCTCTGCGGGGCATAGGAGGAGGCCAAGAAACTTGAATTCTTCGATCGTGTTATCACCATCAGCAGGGCCGCCCTCACGAGGCACCCAGAGAGAAACCTGGCAGCTTTTCTCGGCAAAGCCCTCCTTGTGGAGAAGATAAAGGTGAGTAAAACGCACACTCGGGCTATGTTACTTGGCGGGTTTAATGATTGGCCTGGAGAGCTCTGCAGATTTGTCTACCTTCAACTGCCAATCGCTGGATCGTGTTGGATGTTTGTCTGTTAGCCTGAAGAGCCCATTATCAAGCATTTGCTCCCTGTGTAGGTACTTACAGACTGTCATCAAGGCACCCTGTAACCTTCTCTTTGTGAAGCTGAACTGATTGATTTCTGGAGTCTCTCACTATAAGGCATGTTTCCCAGTCCTTCAGTCACTCTTGTGGCTCTTCTCTGACCCCTCTCCAATTTATCAACATTCTCCTTGAATTGTGGGCACCAGACCTGGACAGAGGATCCCAGCAGAGGTCGCACCAGTGCCAAATACCGAGGGAAAATAACCTCTCTAACAACTGGAGATTGCCCTGTTTGTACAGCCCAGGATGGCATAAGCCCTTTTGGCCCCAGCCTCGCACTGGGCGCTCCTGGTCAGCTGATTACCATGCCTGCCAAGTCTTTTCCAGAGTCACCGCTTCCCAGGTTAGAGCCCCCCATGCTGTGAGTGTGGCCTGCGTTCTTTGGTCCTGAACATGTCACTGTATTGAAACGTAGATTGTTGCCTTGCACGCAGCTTCCCAAGTCACCGGGTCGCTCTGTATACACCAGTCTCCCTGCACAGAGCCCCAACACTGCGCAGTCAGTGCCCACTAGGGAACTAGCAACAAATCTGCTCCGTAGATTTGGAAAGTCTTTGCTCTGCGGCGCTGCAGAAAGCTTTCCGGAGCTTACCTCCCTTCCCTGAACGTGGGACAGCGTGTGCTGGTGGGTGGTCCAGTGGGCTGGGGCTCAGTTCCTCAGTGAGACCTTTGGGCAAATCACTTCCCCCTCTGTGCCTCAGTTTCCCTCCCATGCCTTGTCTCATCCAGTTCGCTCGTGAGTTCTCTGGGGCAGGGACTGGCTCTCACTGTGTGTGTGCAGCACCTGGCACAAGGAGCCTGATCTCAGGTGGAGTCCCTGGGTGCTAATGCTGATGGAGCCTTTGCAGTGCACTGGCGCGTGATGCTGGGGCACTGATCACAGGCCCTGCACTGCGCTCCCCAGCTGGAGCCCTGCACACCGTCAAGCCCACAGTAGGACGACCTGTCTGCCGAGGCCACGTGTTGCAGGCCCTGCGCTTTGCTCCCCAGTCGGAGCCTTACGGGAGCTCGGAGCCCGGCTGGCACTTCCCCACATTGTCTCCCCAGGAGCTGATTGATCTTGAGTCCGTCGACTCCCTGACCAGCGGGGTGCGTCAGCAAGCGATGCTCGCCATCATGGAGCTGAGGTACCCGGCCTGCCCGCGCAGCCCCAGCTAGTGCTGTGTGCAGCCAGACACGCCAGCCTCTTGGCATGGCCAGTTCTCCAGGGCATTCCCCCCTCTGCTCCTCCCCGTCTTCTGATTCCCCCGGGGACGTGGCACCAGGCCATGGTGCTGGTGCATGTGCGCTGGCACCAATGGGTTGGTGGTGGAGGATCCTTCGGTGCCTGGCGACCTCTCCAAGTGGCCGTGTGAAGATGTGGGGGAGGGAGCGAGGGGGTTGGACCGGTCCCCTCTGGGACCCGCAGGCGATGGCTCCGGGGGGAGAGGGGCAGTTGGGCACTGCTGGAGCGGCGCCACCGGAGTCGCCGCCAGCTGTGCAAGCTGCATCACACCGGCAGCTCAGCGACTCCCTGTGGCTCAGAGGCTGGGCAGGCTGAGCCCTGGCTCGTGGCACAGCCTGCGCCATGGGGGGCTCTCTCTCAGTGCCGCTGGCACCCTGCTCTCAGCTTCCCCGAAGCCTGCCCAGCATGTCCTGGGAGCCTGAGGCCAACATCAGTGCATCAGTCTCGCCTCAGCCCTCCAATCCGCGCGTGTCTCTTCTCTTAGCAAAGTGAAGCCACTGCTGTGGGGAATGGAGCTATCCAGCCTGCTCAACCTCTGCTTTTCCAGCACCTTCTCCCTGCCTCCAGCAGAGACCAACCAGGGCGTGGAGGCTGCTCTATACAACAACGTAAGCCCCAAACTAGCCATGAGGAGCTGCCCCAAACCGAGGGGGAATCCTGCAAGTCACTTGTGTCCCTGCCCCCTGGGTTACCTGGCGCTGGCATAAGAGTGTAATGATCACAGCTCCTTGGCAGCGCTTCAGCTCAGGACCTGCAATACCAAAGCACAAGCCCCACCGCCGCAGATAAAGGAGTAACTCCCTCATAGGGTAGCAGTAGTAGGCATTTATCCTTCACAGGCACCGGCAGTTAGTGGGGAACAGACACTCCCTTCCCAAGCACATTCATCCCCAGTGCATGGCTGGGGGCACAGGCCTGAGATCGGCTGCTTGAGATGCACACAGGCCAGGGGAAGTGAAGCTTGGCTGGAAATCTCCCCTCCCCCTCAAATGCGGAGTCCTTCCTGACTCTTCTAATGCGTTAGACTGTGTGCAGTGTCCTCCCTGGGGACAGCAAAAGCGGGTGGGGTCCTGTTGCCAGGAGGAGTTTGCAGTAGGTCCCCTGCAGGTACAAGTGAGTGGGTGAGCTGGAATAGCAGGGGCTGTCGTGGCCTGGGGTGTGTCACACGCCAGGGCATTGGTTCGTGGCCTGGCTGGATAACGCCACTTGCTGTGGTTTCTCCTCTGCTCTGCACACAGACTCTGAACACCATGGATGAGCTGCTGAAGGCCTTGGTGTGTGAGGATGAGAAGCCCAACCTTGTGGTGCTGCAAAACATCGTGGAGGTGTGGAGGCATGGGGGCAGGAAGGGGACGAGTCCTGTAGCTGGGGTGGGGCTCTGGGACCAAGGCTCCATTTAATCCCAAGCATGGGACTTCTGCTCCTCAGAGTATGTTCTATAAAAAGGTTCTTGGGCTGGAGGACCAAGTGCCCCCGCTATATCTGAAAAACGTCTGCATGGGGCGGAAGTGGAGGAGTGCGGGATCTGCCGTGTTCTCCACTGAGCCTCATCTGAGCCCGGGATTCATTTGTGTTCACCATGGGCCCCACCAATACTGGCCACAGCCCAGAGCTAGATTCCCACAATGTTCTAGTTCTGGGGCCACAGGAAGTCGATTCTGTGGGTGGTTTGTGCTCCAAAAAGAGGGAAATGTCCTCGGCAGATATTCAGTCTACTGAATATTCAGATACTGAATATTCTGAATATTCAGTATATTCAGATACTCAGTATCAGTATATTCAGATATTCAGATACTCAGATGTCTCTTGCCAGTTAGAACTCATTTTTGCCTTAGCCTTTCTGATTTTCACTCTGTGTGCTTGTGCTATTTTTTGGTACTTCTCCTTCGCAATTTGTCCCAATCTGTTTCTCTCAGGTCCTGCTCCCCTGGACCGCATCCAAGGAGGTGCATGTGCGGCTGAGGGCAGTGGGAAGAATCACCTGGCTGACCAAATTCATCTCTGGTCAACTCCAATTCAAGGTGAGCAGCCTGTGACTCTGGCCGTCTCCTAACTGCACTGAGCAGCCTAGCGGTGCAGCGCTCCCTGGCAGGGAAAACCCGGGCCTGGAATAGTGACTCAGCAAGATCCTCGGTAGGAGTCCAATCTAATGAGCCCTGATGTGGACGGTCTGTCCTCTGACTCCAGTGGGCCTTGGGTGGAGCCCCATAATTCTATCTCCAAGGACCCTCCCCGCTGTTCCCCTAGGACCAAAGTCTGCTCCGCAGGGTCAGCGGATTTACACAGGATCGCCCTGAGAGCACCCTCTGAACCCAGGTGTCTGTTCAGCCCCTTTGTCAGTTGCCCCCGGGATGCTTTGGCATCAGCTCCTGCCAGGCTGCCAGATGAACACCCCCTGCTCTGGGTGCTCAGGGCCATTGAGCTGCTCCAGCTGCTCCATCCCCCCTGTGGCAGGGCCTCCCCTCCAGCAGCTGGAGGGGGGCGCTTGGATGATATGCCCCCAGAGGCTGGGGCAGCAGAAGAGAAGGAGGGAGGTGGAAGGGGACACAGTGAAAGGGATGGGAGGGGCCAAAGGAGCCAGAGCAATGGGGAGTGGGTCAGGGGAGGCCGTGCAGACCCCAGGAGAGGAGGGCAAGGGGCTTGGTGCGACGACGTGGGGAAGAGCAGGGAGCGAGCGCAGGGGCTGCAGGAGGGGCAAGGGAAGGTCTGGCAGGAGGGGGAGGCTAGAGGGGGAGGCTGCAGGAGAGAACCGGCAGGAGAGAGCCGGCAGGCTGGGTGCGGCGCAGAAAGTGGGGGCTGTGGGGAGCTCCAGGATGGAGTGAGAGAGGCGGAATGCAGAGAAGAGGAGTCCAAGGTGACCTCACGCTCCTGGACCTGAGGTCAGTGGAGGGAGGGGGATGGGAGAAGGGGCTGGGATTAGGAGCTTGCCCTTGAGATGGAGACTGGACGTTAGTTCATTCCTTACCCAGGTCCCCACCTGAGGGCAACGTTTGCTGACTTTGCTACCCAGACTTCCCGTCCCTGCTTAGCTTCCCTCAGTCCCTGGTGATGGGCCCCATGGCTCCTCCTGCTCTCATTGTCCCCAGTCTCTCTGCGCTGGGCTCTGCCTCGCCCGGTTCTAGCCCCTTGCTAGTGCAATGCCAGGGGGACATGCTGCGCTGGGCCTGCAGGGGCGAGTGACTCCCCTTGCTCCCTCTCTCCGTCAGGGACTGGAGGAGTTCAGAGTCCTGGGCCGGCTGGTGGGCTGTCTCACTCTGCGCTGTGCTGAGCAGGAGCCGGAGTTCTGCCGATCGGCTATGGAGGGACTTCACCACCTCTACGCCTTCCTGCTGTGGCAAAAACGTAAGAGCACTGGAGACCCTTGTCCTTCCTAAATACATTGACATGGGGTTTCCAAACATGGGAAACATATTTATTGAACACTTCTGCCTTTTCTACATCCTTTTAAACAGTCTCCATCTAGTAATGAGTCTACACCATTGCTAGGATTTCTTTTGTTCCTAATACACTTTTTGAAAAAACCTCCTTAGTATCCATAGTCCTTCAAGCCATGGAGTTTCCCCTGATGTCTTTAGCTTCCCCTGTCCATATTCTACTCTTCATAACTCACATAAGAATGGACATACTGACTCAGCTCAGTTCATCTAGCCCAGTATTGGGTCTTCTGATAACGACCAGTGCCTCATGCTTCAGAGAGAATGAACTGAAAAGGGAAATTTGGAGTGATCCATCCCCTCTCATCCAGTCCCAGCTTCTGGTAGTCAGAGGTTTAGGGACATGCAGAGTCTGGGGTTGCATGGCCTAATTATCTTGAACCCAATTATCCTTTTAGGCTTCACAACATCCCACGGCAACAATTTCCACAGGTTGCCTGTGCATTGTGTGCAGAGATACCTTCTTTTCTTTGCTTTTAACTTGCTGCCTATTAATTTCAGAAAGTGACCCCTAGTTCCCGTGTTATGTGCAGGGGTAAATAACACTTCCCTATTCACTTTCTCCACACCAGTCATGATTTTATAGACCTCTGTCATCTCCCCCCTTAGTCAGCTCTGTTCTAAACTAAATGGTCCCAGGTCTACACTGCAGACCTATATTGTTATCACTCCATTGCTCAGGGCTGTGAAAAATCCACACCCCTGTTGGCAGAAGCACCCCTCCCACTGACATAGCTAGCGCCTCTCCGGGAGGTGGATTCAGAGCTTGTTGGCAGAGGACCATCTTCTCTTCAACGCTACAGCGCCGGTGCAGCTATGGCGATAGAGTGGTTTAAGTGTAGACTTGCCCCCAGTCTTTTTAATCTTTCCTCAAATGGAAGCTCTTCCATACCCCTAATCATTTTTGTCGCCCTTCTCTGCACCTTTTACAATTCTGGTATATCTGTTTTGAGATGGGGCGACCAGAACTACACGCGGTATTCAAGGTGTGGGCGTGCACATTGGATTTGTATCGAGGCATTCTGACATTTTTCGGGTTTATTATCTATCCCTTTCCTAATGGTTCCCAACATTCTCTTGGCTTTTTTAACTGCCACTGCACGGTGAGTGGATGTTTTCGGAGAACTCTTTACGATGACTCCAAAATCTCTTTCTTGAGTGGTAATTTAAACCCCATAATTGTGTATGTATAGTTGGGATTGTGGTGTCCAGTTTGCATTTATCAATATTGAATGTCCTCTGCCATTTTGTTGCCCAGTCCCCTAGTTTTGTGAGATCCCTTTGTAGCTCTTCGCAGTCTGCTTTGGATTTAACTATCTTGAGTCATTTTGTATCATCTGCTAATTTTGCTACCTCACTGGTTACCCCTTTTTCTGGATCACTGATGACTATGTTGTACTACACTGGTGTCAACACAGATCCTTGGGGTGCCCCGCTCTTTACCTCTCTCCACTGTGAAAACTGACCATTTATCCCTCTTGTTTGCTTCCTATCTTTTAACCACTGACCCATGAGAGAACCTTCCCTCTTATCCCATGACAGCTTACTTTGGTTGGATTGGTGAGGCATGACTTCCCTTTACAAAAGCCATGTTGACTCTGCCCCAACAAATTGTGTTCACCTATGTGTCTGATAATTCTCTTCTTTCCTATCATTTCAACAATTTGCCTGGTGCTGAAGTCAGGCTTGCCAGGGATCACATCTGGAGACTTTTATAAAATTCACTGTCACATTCGCTATCTCGTACAGAGGCCGATTTAAACATTAGCATTAAACATACCACAGCACTGCACAGAAGTTTGTTTGGATGTCTCGTGAGAGCTGCAACCTTTGCACCAGGCAGGCAATTTACCATGCGGTTCTCCCACTCATCACAAACCCAACTGCTTATATGTCTATTGATTGAATCCCCCATTACTATTACCTGGCTTTTCTTTGTAACTGGGCTTCCCGCCTCAGGAGGGGCAGCCTCAGTGTGAGAGGATATCCTGACTTCATCTGGCAGGTGGGTCCCAACTATGGGATCATCTCCCTCTGCTCCAGCTCGATGTTCTCCTTCCCAGAAACTTTCACCCTCCTCAGCAGCACAGAGGCTGTCAGACTGGGGGTGGGACCACTCTACTGCATCCCTAAAAGTCTCCTCTATGTACCTCGCTGTCTCCCTTGGCTCCACCAGTTCAGATCCTCTGGCCTCCTGGTCTCCGAGGGCAGTAGCTCCTTGGGCCAAATGCCCAGATGTGCTACCTGCCCACAGGGCTGGTAATCCTACATGCTGCATTCAGTGCAATCCACTGGAGAGCCTCACACTGCTGCTGCACTTCTGCCTGGTTTATTTTGACTCTTCCAGGGGGGTTAGTTTGTTTAGTTTTGTTCGGGGGTGGGGGGAGTTTATTGGCCTGAATTTACAGTATGTTTCTTAGATGTACTTGTCTGTAAACGTCCTTGCAAAACTCCCGTTTCCAAAGCTAACCTCTGATTTCTATTGCCTGCTGTCTGTTTCCCCTCCCTGGTTCAGGCACCACGCTGGCAAAGCAGAGTGCAGAGTATCTGCAGGTCTTCAGGGAGTGGCGAGCGGAGAACACCTTCTGGGTCACCTGGTTCACCAACACCAGCAATATCGCCATGGTAACTACTTTCAATGCTTCCTGGGTTTGTTGTGCCCAGAGTTCTCAGGAGAGAGAAATTAACACCCTAGGAGTCAGGGGGAAGGGACAGACCCAGGCGTGTGACTGACCCCATCCAGCTGGGCCGGAGCCCTGCCTATGGCCCACTCCACCTCACAGAATCATAGACCTCAGGAGGTATCTAATCCAACCCCCTTCTCATAGCAGGACCAACCCCAACTAAATCATCCCAGCCAGGGCTTTGTCAAGCCTGACCTTAAAAATCTCGAAGGATGGAGATTCCCCACCTCCTTAGGTAACCCTTTCCAGTGCTTCACCACCCTCCTAGTGAAATAGTGTTTCCTCATATCCAACCTGGACCTCCCCCACTGCAACTTGAGACCATTGATGTTTGTTCTGTCACCTGCCACCACTGAGAACAGCCGAGCTCCAGCCTCTTTGGAACCCGCCCCCCTGCCCCCCGACCCCAGCAGGTAGTTGAAGGCTGCTATCAAATCCCCCCTCACTCTTCTCTTCTGCAGACTAAATAAGCCCACTTCCCTCAGTCTCTCCTCATAATTCATGAGCTTCAGCCCCCTAATCATTTTCGTTACCCTCTGCTGGACTCTCTCCGATTTGTCCACATCTTTTCTCTTGTAGGGGGCCAGATGTGACCTCACCAGTGCCGAATAGAGGGGAATAATCACTTCCCTCGATCTGCTGGCAAGGCTTCTACTATGGCGGGCCAATATGCCTCCTTCCGTGCCACATCCCAAGATGCACTGGGTCTCATCCAAACCTGATCCCAGCTCCTTGTCAGGTGTGGTGGGAGCTTCCCCAGAGATTAATGCTCTCCAAGTCATCATTGCGTCCACGCACCAGTGCCAGCCCCTGTATCCGTGCTGTGCAGTATTGTGCCCCCGTGCACTGCCACGCCGGCCTCTGCCATGTACGACAGCTCCTGATTGCTGCTTGGGTACTGTGCATCCCAGGTGCAGTAACCCAGCCCTGTCCCGGCAGAGCGGGCTTTGCCTGCACTCCTGGCTGCTCGGTCCGACTGGAACCGCACTGGGCAGCAAAAGGGGTTTCACTGGCAGGTTTCTTTCAGATGTTTGGGAAGTACTTCAACCCATCCGAGCGCATGGACTTCCTCCTCACTGCTATCGAGGGCATGAGAGACACCAGCGTCCATGACTCGGTGGCGGCCAGGCACATGCTGCATGTGATCCTGTGGGTCCCCAGCCCAAGCTTGGAGAGGGTAAGAGCTGCAGTGAGAACAGCCTGCTGGGGGAGGCCATCCGTGGGAGACTCTGTCTCTGGGCGCTCGGCATTACTGGGGGGCAGGTCCTGTGCAATGCGGGGGGTCAGTCTAGGTGATCTCCATGGCCACTTGTGGTCTCGCAGTCTATGAATCGATAGGCCGGGAATTGGCCCTGTGTTCTAGGCCTGGAGCTGGAGAAGAGGATGTGGGAGGGCAGATGGCTCTCAGGTACGGCAGCTCCCTGGCACCCCAGATCAATAGCAGCGCGAGGAAGCCAAAGCCCCCATCTCCCCATTTCTCTTCCAGGTGTCGGAGGCTGTGACGAGCATATACCACAACCTGGACTCCATCAGCGAGCCGCTGGCCCAGCAGCAGCTGCTCAAGGCCCTTGTCGTGCTGGGCCACCAGTACAGCGAGGAGGTGGTCACAACCCTGCTGGGCTGCTCGCTGTCATGTGACAGGTACGGGGCTGGGGCTGCTGCCGCTTGCACTCCAGGTCCCCGGACTGGTCCCGCTGCCAGGGTCAGGAGCGTGCAGAACCTTCCAGAGACCTTCTGCTCCCTGCAGAGCTTCTGCTTCTTCTGGAGGGTTTTGCAGGCTGACATTCCGTGGAGACAGGCCAGCCTGCAAAACCCCAGATGGCAGCCCTCGGCCTCCCCCGGGGCTGACACTCAGACCCGGCCCCCATGCAGCCTGCCCCAGGCAGTGGGGGCCCTTGCTGCAGCAGGAGGGCAACAAAGGGCCGGCCGGTGGCGGGAGACCCAGCAAGGTGCGGGTGGCGGTGGGTGCAGGAGGCTGGCGGGGCTCTGGCCAGGTGAAATCGGCTCTCTCTCTTTGCAGCGTTGCTGTGGAGATGTGGAGGGTGCTGACATCCCACCCCAAGACCGCAGGAAAGGTCCTACGGGAGCTGCTCGACAGGCTGCAGGAATGGCCGCTGCCCCAGCATCACGACGTCTCTCAGCAAGAGGTTGGCGTCGCCCCCTTGGCCGTAAGTTCCAGCCCCTGCAGCAAGGGAAGGAGCGCCGTGTTTCCCCTCCACGGCCTCAGGGTGTCTCTCAGTCTCCCACTGGGTATCGCCATTGGGCCGAAGAGAGAGAGCGTGACTCTAGCCAGCGCTATAGTCGAGGCAGAACACTCCAAAACCCTCTCCTGGTGCTCTGGGACAGCTCTCATAGAACCGCAGGGTGAGAAGGGATCGCAAGGTCAGCTTGTCCAGCCCCCTGCCAAGATGCAGGATTTGTTGTGTCTATCCCAGCCGAGACAGATGGCTCCAGCCTCCTTCTATAAACCTCCAGCAAAGGGGCTTCCACAAGCTCCCTAGTCGTCTGTCCCATTGTCCTACTCTTCTTACAGTTAGGAAGGTTTTCCTGAGATTTAATCTAAATCTGCAGTGCTGTCTTTTGAACCCATCCCCTCTTGTCCTGCCCTCTGTGGCAAGAGAGAACAACTTTTCGCCATCTTTTTTTTGGCAGCCTTCGAAGAATCTGAAGACCATTAGCACGTCCCCCCTTAATCTCCTCTTTTCCAAACTAAACATAGCCAGTTCCTTCAATCTTTGCTCGTATGGCTTGTGTTCCATCCCTCTGATCATCTTTGTCACTCGCCTCTGGATCCATTACAGTTTCTCCACATCTTTTGTAGACATTGGTGACCAAAACTGGACACCGTACTCCAGCTGAGGCCTAACCAGCACTGAGTAGAGTGGTACTATCACCTCCCATGACTTGCAGGCTATACCTCTGCTAATGCAACCTAAAATTGCATTTGCTTTTTTTTTTTTTTGCAACAGCATCGCTTTGCTGACTCATGCTGAGGCTGTGATCCACCGCAGCTCCCAGATCCTTCTCAGCAGTACAACCGGTTATCCCCCATTCTGTTTCTGTGCATTTGCTTTTTCTTCTCTAAATGTAGCACCTCACTTTTGTCTTGGGTGAGTTTCATTTTGTTGTCTATAGCCCAGTCCTCCAATTTACCATGATCCCTCTGAATTTGAGCTCTTTCCTTCAAAGTCTTGGCAACTCCTTCATCAGGGAGCTGATGCAGGGCTGGGGTCATTGAAAGCTTCCCAGGGGACCTGGCCGTGGCCTGGAGTCAGGAGCCCTGGTTTCTAGTCCTGGCTCTGCCACTGACCTGCTGGGTGACCTTGGGCAAGTCCCTGCCTGGCTTTTGTCTGTTGTTCTGCAGGGCAGGGCCTGGCTCCTGCAGGGTGCGTCTCTGGGTGTGTGATCCAAAGAACCCTAGCACTAGAGTAGCAGCAGAGCTGTGGACTCTAGAGCTCCAGGGATTGCTGGTGACACCAGTGATCCGGGACCCCCGGACAGAGCCATTTTGCTTCAATTGGAACCATTTTTTCCTACGAATCCCCTTTTTGAGCCTCCTAGGTTTTAACTGTTGACGTCACAGCTCTGTCCCGCAGCACTCGCTCCTCTGAAGAGCTCGAGAAGGGCCTTTTGCTGCTCAGACCTCATACCAAGTGTGATAGACACAGTATAGTGAAGGCAGAGAAAACCCTTGGGACTTAAATACACAGATCTGGCAGCCTGGTCAAAGAGGAGACAATCTGAAGGCAACTCTCCCTAATGATAATTTACTTCCCCTGAGAATAGCAGGTCAGTCCGGTTTATTAAAGCCGGACGATGAATCGATCAGACATGGAGAGGGCATGACTGTAATTCTCTTTGTTATCCACCATTCCCATTGTTCCATGTCCTCAGCCTGGTTTTCACTTGCTTGTGTTTTATTTTTCCTTCCGGAATCGGTAAGCCTGTATTAGACACTTTTCCCCCTGATCCCGGTTGAGGTTTTCTGGGGCTGTCTTTCAACAGTTCAAAAGCCAAATACAGAAATGATTGAATCTGGCTTTTAGTAACAGACCAAGCCTAGAACTCGTGTACAAAATCGGCTCCCTCGCCGAGGCTGGGCTGTAAGGCCCGGGACTCAGGAGAACCCAAGTTCAGTTTCGGGCTCTGCCAGACTCCCTGGGTGACCATGGGTGAGTCACGTCGCCTCTCTGTGCCTGAGTTCCATGTCTGTACAATGGGGATAGAAATCCTTCCTTTGTGTGTCTAGCCTGTAAGCTCTAGGCCAGGGAATGTCTCTTTCTGTGCCTGGAAAGGCCCCAGCACACGCCCTGATTGCAGATAGGCGCTGGAGGTACTATTCTAACCCTTATAAGAAGAATACACTTGATTTGTTTGGGGTCAAGGTGTTGTGCAGAGAAGTTTCCACAGATGATACCTGCTAATAAATACCACCCCCTGAGATCGGGGGTACAAGGAAGCAGCTGCTTATGTTGCAGGTAGCCGGCCCCGCTGCCTGCGATCCTAGCTGGGGCTGTGCAAGGGCTTTGAGGCTCTAACATGTCATCTGGAGGCGGGGCGCTAGAAGACTTTTGATAGTGTAGGTGCTGAGCACCCCCTTACACCTGTGCACACACCCCACCACCCCTAGAGCTGGGGTCAGGAGCAGGGCCATGGCTCCAGGGGGGCGGGAGATGGATGGAGCAAGGGGGCCGAGGCTGGGGCCACAGCTGGGAGTTGGCGCAGGGCCGGCAGCTGGGACCTTGTGTGTGGGGCCAGGAGCAGAGCCCCGCGTAAAACCTTGGAGTGCTGCAGCACGCCCTGCACTCCTAGTTCCCGTGGCTCTGTCTGCAGGGGAGGCAGACGTTGTTTTGGAAATGTCTTGTTGGGTCACCGGAGGGTGTTTCGTAAAGCAGCTCCTCCTTTCACACAGATAGGGAAACTCCAGCGCCAACTCCCAGTCGTCGTGGAGCGGCTACACGAGGCAGACAGGGACATCATCTCCAATGCCATCACGGTGCTGAGAGACATCCTCGCTGGCATGGACAGGCAGAGCGCCAGCCCCGTGGCTGTGCAATTGGCTGAGAAACTCCTGCCTTTCCTTCATGATGTAAGGCCTGGCGGCCCGCGGGAGACCCTTTAAGCCACAGACGTATGAATGGGGGCTGGCGGGTGGGCTAGCGGGACCTATGCTATGGCCCTAGCCAGAAAAAGCATTGTCGTAAATGACATGAACCCATTCCCGCCTTCTTCTGCTAGCCCATTCTCCATCAGAGCATATGGCAGTAAGGGTGGGAACCCTGGTGTCCTGCAGGCCTGCTGACAAGGATCAGGGCAGCCTGGGGACGAGGCTCCCCTTGAGGGAACGACATGCATTCCTGAGCCTGCATGCAGCGAGGGGGCCTCTGCAGCACAGGGTGCCGCAATGCTCCTGCTGGCTTCCAGGGTAACAAGTGATGGTACCCTGGTGAAGATCCTGCTCCTCCCCTCCCTGGCCAGGAATCCCAGAGCTGGCCTGTCAGCTCCATAAGGAAACGGCTCCATCTGTAGGTTCTGCAGCTACCGCCCTTTCCTCTCCCCTTCGTTCTCATGGCAGGGCAGCATCAAAGGAGGGGCTAGTTCTCCCCAGGCCTTTTGGAACCACAAACGAGCCCCCGCCAGCGTGTTCACCAGACTGATGTTCAGTCCCCCACTGCACGGCGAGAGCCAGCAAAGTGGGCGGGAGAAAGGGACCCATCCATTACTGTCTTCCAGGGGTAACGCCCCAGTGGGGGCTCCTGGAGGGACCACCCACCTCCCCAGCTCTCACAACGCTAAATTCTACCCTCAGCCCTCCCCAACTCTGCTGGGACCCAGCCACTCTTTATTTAGCAGTGGCACAGGCCCAGCTAAAGCTGTTCCCAGGGTCTCCTGGATCCCCAGCTGACCGAAGGGACAGGGCAGCCCAGACCGAAGATGCAGGATCTCGCCCTGGGGTGAGCCTTTAAACCAAAACCCTGTGGGGCCCGGGGGGAACAGAACAGGTTTTCTGGCCAAGAAGATACCAGGCCAGCCCCTCAGCTGGTGGAAACCTGCATCTCTTTTGCCTTCAGTGGTGCTATGCTCATGAGACTCTGGCCCCCAGCTCTGCCTGTATGACTGGGGGTGAGTTAGCAATACCCCCTGCAGGGCAGACATCTCTGTCACAGTGAGCGCTCACCCCGCTGAGTGAGCACGACCGTCACAGCGTCTCCTCCCCACATCCTCTCTTGCAGGAGTCCAGCAAACTCCGGGTGCTCTCCATCGCCCTCTTTAAACACCTGCTGGAGCTTGTAAGGGGGCCCAGCAGGAGGAAGATGAAGGAGCTCGTCCTCCGGAGCCTGGTCCCGCTGCTCCTCCTCCTGCATGATGAGCGTCCCAATGTGTCCCAGGTGAGGCCACGAGCTGGAGCCTGCAGCTGAGATCATTACAGAGTGACCAGTAATTTGTTGGGGGGGCCAACATGTGACACCCCTCTTTCAAGGGTCTGGCCGGCAGAGGGCAGGTGCTCAGTGCTGTGACAATCAGGTGCTCAAAATCACTTGAACGTTGAGTCCAGTAGCGCCATGACCATGGCGCCCCACCCAACTGCTGAGTCTTCCCTGCCTCTTCTGAGGCCAACACTCCCCCCCTGCAGCCAGGCTGAGAGAATGGGTGGGCGGAGGGGTCAGCTCACCACTCCTACAGCCACTGGCCTCTGCACATTCCCCTGGCTGTGCTGGTGGGAAGAGCACAACCCTGGCCATGGTCCCTACCCGGAGCAGAGCTACCCAGCCTCTGGATGGTGCCCAAGACCCAATGTACCCTTGGCCAAGCAGCCCGGACAGCTCTTACTAGCCATGACATGCCCAAGCCCCCCTCCGCCCCGCCCCAGGTGCCTGTGCACACGCTCGCTCTCATGGCCCCCATCACTTGGGAGCCAAATGCCCCCAGCAGTAATGAATTCACCCTCCTACCCCCCAGGAGGTGGGGAACTAAGGCACAGCGTGAGGCCTAGCGCCTCAGAAGTATTGAATGCCCATGGGCATTAAGCACCTAAATCTCTTTGTAGCCCTGGGCCGAAGCAACTTGCCTGAGTTCCTGCAGGAAGAGCTGGGAATTGAGTCAGGTCTCCAGCCATTGCCTTAGCCACACCTCCGCCCTTCCGCGAGCAGCCACGGGCCGGGAACCGTTCCGCACACACGGCCTCCGGTAACTAGGCTAGTGGCTTTCAGCCAGGCCGTCCCTAGCCATTCGGGTGCCCTATCCAGCCACCCCGCAATGGGGCTGTGTGGGGTCCCAGGCCTCCCCCTCCCCCCCACCAGGGTCTGGGAGGCAGGAGCTGTGTGGGGCCACTCTTGGGGGGCCCAGAGGCCCAGAGTGGCCTGGGGGATTAGCGGAGAGCTGGGAGTAGCCCGCTCTGCTTCCCTCGCCCCGGCTCCAGCTGTGTCGCTCGAGGGAGGGGCTTTGGGGAAAGGGATCCCTCCCACACACACACTCACTGACAGCAGCGGGAAGCGGAGCAGCCTGGCCCCAGTCCGCTCTACTCTGCCAGCTCCCAGCCGCGGCACTCCGCTTCCCACCGCCGGTGAGTGCGGGGGGCAATCCTTTGGAGTAGAGCGGGCTGGGACCGGGTTGCTCCACTTCCTGCCACTGCCGGTGAGTGTGGGGTTGCTGGGGGAAGAGGCTTGCGGAGAAGAGGTGGAATGGGGGCGGGCTGGGGACGGAGCAGGGGGGAAGGGGAAGAGGCAGGGCGGAGGGAGTTGTCCAGGCCCCCCCAGGGACGGCCCTGCCCTTTGTAGTGGGCGCAGCCCACGGCGGGGCTGGCCGAGGTATAGGGCGGGTCGCTGGGGCTGGTGCTGCTGCATGTGCAGCATGCAGCCGCCTAGGTGCACCATGAAATTTAGGGCAATTTGGTGCCCCAAATTTCACGGTCCCCTATGCAGCCGCATATGCCGAGGGACGGCCCTGGCTTCCAGCTCCCGTAACCGTTGCCGGCTCGCCCCGACCCCTCTTGTTTTGCAGGTGTGTTGGGACACCCTCAGGAGTGCTCTGGAATTCCTCAGGTGGAGCCAGCTCGGTGCTCTCGTCCAGAAGAAGGAGCTTTGGCGAGGCTGTGACTGCCTGGTGAGGGAGCCCTCCATTGCCCGGCTCCGTGCCCACACCGAGCCCCAGCCCCGGGACCACACCTGGCCCTGGCTGTAGTCCCTCTGCGTGATCCCCCCAGCACAGGAAAGAGGGCTGAAAGCAGGACACTCCACAGATCTGGAACCTGGCCTGCAGGATGGAAAGGCCTTTAGTAACCTTGTGCTCCCTTCTTCTGGCTCCTAGGTGGCGTGCTACAAGGGGAGGGCAGAAACCTTCCTCTGCCAGGCCATGGCCTTTCTGGAAGACCCACAGGATCCCATTCGAGAAGCGGCCATCAGGTTTCTAGGTAACCACAGAGCAGAGGGGTCCCTTAAGCAGAGGGGCTGGATCCAGTCCCAGGCTCTCCTCAGTCCCTGCCGGCAGCGAGAAGTAACCCCTGGGCTCCTGATTGCCGAATGAAGGCTCAGGGGTGTCAGAAACCCGCAGGAGCAAGCTCACCCCAAACTGCCCTGATCGGCTGATGGGCCCCCTCGAACCCCACTGCTCCCCATGCGGTCCCCATCCCCCCCACCCCCACCCCACCATGGGCTCGTGGTAGTGGAACCTCAAGGCGCTATGCTCTCCTTTGGCAACCAGCCCCACAGCCATCCCTGGGGACTCGCCCTTTCCCCTGGGGACTCAGGAGTGCGTCCTGGACAACAAGGGGCAGGGGAAAGCCCCACTGCTTGGAGGGTGACAGAGGCTTTGACACCCTCTCTGGGGACGCAGGGATGTAATGAGCTGTTTGTGTGTGTAGGCCTCACTGCCCGGCAGCTGGACCAGCAGAGCCAGGAGAAGTTAGAGGCCATCTGCAATGGTGAGTGGTATCTGCCTTGAGCACTGAGCGCTAGAGGGACGAATGGCCCAGGGCCACGGGCTGGGTTCAATCTCCGACGCCAGCAATGTGATCTTGGGCGAGAGCCACAAAGGGTTGCAAAATGTAGATCCCCAAACCCCCGATCAGCTTCCCCCTCACCCTGTGGTGTCTGGTGGTTGGCATGTGCCCAGGCACTTAGCCCTGACCTCAGAGCTGTGGCCTGGCAAATCCCCAAACTGGGCCTGAGCTGGCTGGCCTTCGCAGACGATTGCCCCCCCCGCCCCCGCAACACAGCAAGGGTGGGGTCCTGCCTCCCCCCCTTGCACTCACTAGCCCAGGGTTTGTTGCAGTCACCTCCAGGTGGGGTGCCTGGTGTCAAGCCACTGCTCCAAAGGAGACTGAGGTGACGTCCGGTCATCTACCTCCCTGCTGCATGCCCGGAACCCTGGGCAAGCGCAGGGCGGAGCAGCGTCTCCTCCACATTTGTTGGGGAAAAGGGGGACGAGGGGGGGGTGACATAGCTCAGGCTCCTCACTCCCAGAGCAGTTTCACAGCTGGGCCCCAACCAGAGCTAGAGAATGGCTGAGCTCCCTCCTCGGCACTTCCTGGAGGGCAGCAGGGCACCGGAAGTTAGGCGTAGCCTAACAATGCCCAAGCCCCCTTTGTGAATCTCCCCCTCTCTGGGCTTGAGTGCCCATCTGTGCACTGGGGGGAAGGGGGAGCGTAAATACAGGCAGGGATGAGGCCATCAGATCCTGCAGGGACGGGGAAGTCCTGGAAATAGTGAGTGAATGGGGTTCATTGTGACTTCTTGCCTTTGTCTGGGGGCTCCCCCAGCTATGGAGGGCAGTGGGGATGTTAAGTGAGGGTTGGTGGTTGTTCCTGCTAGTCCCCTGAATCCTGCCTCCCAGCCTGCTGCCTTCTTGTCACGGGCTGAGAGGTACAGCCCTGGCTTGGTGTGCCAGGGCTTTCCAGAGCACCATGGCTCTGACCTCCATTTCCTTCCTTTCAATCTTAGTCCTCAAAGGCTTGCAGCAGGACAGCAAGTCCTCTGTCAGGTGCCTGGCTTTGCAGACAATGCTCATCCTCAATGCCTGCAAGAAACATCGTCCAGCCCGCACCAGCCTACGGACACTCTTGCACAGGATGAGACTGATGCATACAAGGGAGAACCCAGTCATTGAAGCTGCCCAGCTGCCTGAGTAAAAGCCAGCCTCCCTACTCTGGGGGTTTGGTGCACCAGAGCCCGCCTGGAGCAGGGTGGAACACATCGTTCCGGACCATGGCTTCCTCCCCATTGGCCGCCTGCCCTGCCCAGCCACGTGAGTAGTTAACCGCTCAATAGCTTTTATCACCATGTACTTTTTGACAGGTTTCCATGCCCCGTGTAGAGTTTACATCCCGCCCTCCGTCCCCGTTTCCGGTCGTGTACATTTTTGGCACCATCGGCCCTTCTGAACATTTATTTTGTATTATTTTTCTGTGTTTGGCCGGGGGAAGGTTGCGTGCTTGTGCTACAGTCAGGCAGGCAGAGCAGCAGAAGGTCCATTTGCCTGGCCCTTGATCAGGGCGGGGCAGCGATCAAGGAGGCTGCCACTCCTGACAGTGGGGTGGCGGGGATAGGGGAACCCAGGTCCTCCCGCTACACTTCGTCCCCGCCCAGGGCCCTAACAGCGTGCTGTGTTTTGACATATTTAGAGAAAAAGTATGAACGAGTAGAAAGAGAGGCTGTAGGGGGTTCGCGGCTCCCTCCCCATCCGTCTGGGCGGGAGACCACGGCCCTCGCTACGATACTTCCGGGGTACCTTGGTTCAGGGGAAATAGCTCAGTGTTCATGGTTCTGGCCTGCAGTCAGGCCGACCAACGGTAGAGAGTCTGTTTGCCCGGGGTCCTCATTCAGGACAGAGCTGCTGTCGAGTAGGGGCTCTGGCCTACAGTCAGGCAGGCAGAGCAGCAGAAGGTCCATTTGCCTGGCCCTTCATCAGGGCGGGGCAGCAATCAAGTAGGGGGGCTCTGGCCTACAGTCCGGCGGAGCCGTCGCAGCCTGGGGGAGGTTAGCTCTCTGGTGGGAGAGTCAGCACCACCGTCTGGCGTCCTGATTCAGGGGGGTGCCAGACCAATCAGGCCTCCTGACAACCAAGTCGGGAGGCTGCTACTCCTGACGGTCGGGTGGCAGTGGTAGGGGAACCCAGGCCCCCTCACTCCACTGCATCCCAGCCCAGGGCCCTAACAGCCGTGGAGCGATCCGCCACTGCGTCAGTGGGGAAAATCCGACAGCAACACACTGGCCGGCTTGTAGTCAATAACACAGCTGAACCCAATTCGGCTGCCCTGGGCTCCTTGCTACACGCCATTCCGTGTGTACATGGGTTCAGGGGTGGCAGGTTTGTAGAAATTTTGGTGGTGCCCAGAACCCGCCCCTACTTCGCCCCCCACCTGCCCAAGGCTCCGGGAGGGAGTTTGGGTGAGGAAGGACGTCTGGGGTGCAGGCCCTAGGCTTAGGCAGAGTATTGGGGTGCAGGCTGCAGGCTCTGGGAGGGAGTTTGGGGATGGGAGGGGGTGCAGAGGGAGGGGGTGCAGGGATGAGGGGTTTGGGAGGGGCTCAGGGCAAGAGTCGGGGTGTAGGGGGTGAGGGTTCTGTTTGGGGCTGGGAAGTTTGGGGGGTTAGAGAGGCTCAGGGCTGGGGCAGAGGGTTGGAATGTAGGGAGTGGCAGCTGGTGTCAAGTGGAGTGCCCCAGGGGTCGGTCCTGGGGCCGGTTTTGTTCAATATCTTCAGAAATGATCTGGAGGATGGTGTGGATTGCACCCTCAGCAAATTTGCGGATGATACTAAACTAGGAGGAGTGGTAGATATGCTGGAGGGCAGGGATAGGATACAGAGGGACCTAGACAAATTGGAGGATTGGGCCAAAAGAAATCTGATGAGGTTCAATAAGGATAAGTGCAGGGTCCTGCACTTAGGAAGGAAGAACCCAATGCACCGCTACAGACTAGGGACTGAATGGCTAGGCAGCAGTTCTGCAGAAAAGGACCTAGGGGTGACAGTGGACGAGAAGCTGGATATGAGTCAGCAGTGTGCCCTTGTTGCCAAGAAGGCCAATGGCATTTTGGGATGTATAAGTAGGGGCATTGCCAGCAGATCGAGGGACGTGATCGTTCCCCTCTATTCGACATTGGTGAGGCCTCATCTGGAGTACTGTGTCCAGTTTTGGGCCCCACACTACAAGAAGGATGTGGATAAATTGGAGAGAGTCCAGCAAAGGGCAACAAAAATGATTAGGGGTCTGGAACACATGAGTTATGAGGAGAGGCTGAGGGAACTGGGATTGTTTAGTCTGCAGAAGAGAAGAATGAGGGGGGATTTGATAGCTACTTTCAACTACCTGAGAGGTGGTTCCAGAGAGGATGGTTCTAGACTATTCTCAGTGGTAGAAGAGGACAGGACAAGGAGTAATGGTCTCAAGTTGCAGTGGGGGAGGTTTAGGTTGGATATTAGGAAAAACTTTTTCACCAAGAGGGTGGTGAAACACTGGAATGTGTTACCTAAGGAGGTGGTAGAATCTCCTTCCTTAGAAGTTTTTAAGGTCAGGCTTGACAAAGCCCTGGCTGGGATGATTTAATTGGGGATTGGTCCTGCTTTGAGCAGGGGGTTGGACTAGATGACCTCCTGAGGTCCCTTCCAACCCTGATATTCTATGATTCTATGAGATGAGGGCTCTGTCTAGGGCTGGAGATGAGGGGTTTGTGGTGTTGGAAGAGGCTCAGGGCTGGGGCAGAGGGTTGGAGTGTGGGGGGATGAGGGCTCTGTCTAGGGCTGGAGATGAGGGGTTTGTGGTGTTGGAAGAGGCTCAGGGCTGGGGCAGAGGGTTGGAGTGTGGGGGGATGAGGGCTCTGTCTAGGGCTGGAGATGAGGGGTTTGTGGTGTTGGAGGGGGCTCAGGGCTGGGGCAGAGGGTTGGGGTGTGGGGGGAATGAGGGCTCTGTCTAGGACTGGAGATGAGGGGTTTGTGGTGTTGGAAGAGGTTCAGGGCTGGGGCAGAGGGCTGGGGTGTGGGGGGATGAGGGCTCTGTCTAGGGCTGGAGATGAGGGGTTTGTGGTGTTGGAGGGGGCTCAGGGCTGGGGCAGAGGGCTGGGGTATGGGGGGATGAGGGCTCTGTCTAGGGCTGGAGATGAGGGGTTTGTGGTGTTGGAGGGGGCTCAGGACTGGGGCAGAGGGTTGGGATATGGGGGGATGAGGGCTCTGTCTAGGGCTGGAGATGAGGGGTTTGTGGTGTTGGAGGGGGCTCAGGGCTGGGTCAGAGGGTTGAGGTATGGGGGGATGAGGGCTCTGGCTAGGACTGGGGATAAGGTGTTTGGGGTGTTGGAGGGGCTCAGGGCGAGGGTTGAGGGTGTGGTGGAGAGGTGAAAGCTCTGGCTGGGGGTGTGGGCTCTGGGGTGGGGCAGGACTGGGGATGAGTTGGGGTGCAGGCAGGCTGCTCCGGGATAGGGGCCAGAGAGGAGGACTCCCCCCAGCCCTTTCCCTGCCGGCAACAGCGAGCTTTGGGGGAGGACAGTGAGTGGCAGCCCCAACAGCTTCTCAGTGTCCCTGGCATCTGGCAGCCCCTCTGGGTCTCTGTCAGGTTAGCGCTCTCCGTTAGGTCTGTGCTTCCACAGCGGGGAAGAGACGTGCTGCTCATCTGGCAGCTCTCTCCCATCTGAGCTGGAGGCCCGGCCTTTTATAAGGGACTCATTCCTCTAGGTCACACTGCAGTCACTCACAGAGACAGTGCAGCGAGGTAAATCTAGCCATGTATCAATCAGAGGCCAGACTAACCTCCTTGTTCCAATAAGAACAATAACTTAGGTGCACCATTTCTTATTGGAACCCTCCGTGAAGTCCTGCCTGAAATACTCCTTGATGTAAAGCCATCCCCTTTGCTGATTTTAGCTCCCTGAAGCCAACCCTGTAAGCCGTGTCGTCAGTCGCCCCTCCCTCTGTCACAGCAACGGCAGACAATTGTTCCGCGCCTTTTTTCTGTGCGGACGCCATACCAAGGCAAGCATGGAGGCCGCTCAGCTCACTTTGGCAATTAGGAGCACATTAAACACCACACGCATTATCCAGCACTATATGCAGCACCAGAACCTGGCAGAGCGATACCGGGCGAGGAGGCGACGTCAGCACGGTCGCGTGAGTGATCAGGACATGGACACAGATTTCTCTGAAAGCATGGGCCCTGCCAATGCATGCATCATGGTGCTAATGGGGCAGGTTCATGCTGTGGAACGCCGATTCTGTGCTCAGGAAACAAGCACAGACTGGTGGGACCGCATAGTGTTGCAGGTCTGGGACGATTCCTAGTGGCTGCGAAACTTTCGCATGCGTAAGGGCACTTTCATGGAACTTTGTGACTTGCTTTCCCCTGCCCTGAAGCGCATGAATACCAAGATGAGAGCAGCCCTCACAGTTGAGAAGCGAGTGGCGATAGCCCTGTGGAAGCTTGCAACGCCAGACAGCTACCGGTCAGTTGGGAATCAATTTGGAGTGGGCAAATCTACTGTGGGGGCTGCTGTGATGCAAGTAGCCCACGCAATCAAAGATCTGCTAATATCAAGGGTAGTGACCCTGGGAAATGTGCAGGTCATAGTGGATGGCTTTGCTGCAATGGGATTCCCTAACTTTGGTGGGGCCATAGACGGAACCCATATCCCTATCTTGGCACCGGAGCACCAAGCCGGCGAGTACATAAACCGCAAGGGGTACTTTTCAATAGTGCTGCAAGCTCTGGTGGATCACAAGGGACATTTCACCAACATCAGCGTGGGATGGCCGGGAAAGGTACATGACGCTCGCATCTTCAGGAACTCTGGTCTGTTTCAAAAGCTGCAGGAAGGGACTTTATTCCCAGACCAGAAAATAACTGTTGGGGACGTTGAAATGACTATATGTATCCTTGGGGACCCAGCCTACCCCTTAATGCCATGGCTCATGAAGCCGTACACAGGCAGCCTGGACAGTAGTCAGGAGCTGTTCAACTACAGGCTGAGCAAGTGCAGAATGGTGGTAGAATGTGCATTTGGACGTTTAAAGGCGCGCTGGCGCACTTTACTGACTCACTTAGACCTCAGCGAAACCAATATTCCCACTGTTATTACTGTTTGCTGTGTGCTCCACAATATCTGTGAGAGTAAGGGGGAGACGTTTATGGTGGGGTGGGAGGTTGAGGCAAATTGCCTGGCTGCTGGTTACGCGCAGCCAGACACCAGGGCGGTTAGAAGAGCACAGGAGGGTGCGGTACGCATCAGAGAAGCGTTGAAAACCAGTTTCATGACTGGCCAGGCTACGGTGTGAAAGTTCTCTTTGTTTCTCCTTGATGAAACCCCTCGCCCCTTGGTTCACTCTACTTCCCTGTAAGCTAACCACTCTCCCCTCCTCCCTTCGATCACCGCTTGCAGAGGCAATAAAGTCATTGTTGCTTCACATTCATGCATTCTTTATTCATTCATCACACAAATAGGGGGATGACGACCAAGGTAGCCCAGGAGGGGTGGTGGAGGAGGGAAGGAAAATGCCACACAGCACTTTAGGCACAGCACTTTAAAAGTTTACAACTTTAAAATTTATTGAATGCCAGCCTTCTTTTTTTGGGGCAATCCTCTGTGGTGGAGTGGCTGGTTGGCCGGTGGCCCCCCCACCGTGTTCTTGAGCATCTGGGTGTGGAGGCTATGGAACTGGGGGAGGAGGGCGGTTGGTCGCACAGGGTCTGTAGTGGCAGTCTGAGCTCCAGCTGCCTTTGCTGCAGCTCAGCCATACACTGGAGCATACTGGTTTGATCCTCCAGCAGCCTCAGCATTGAATCCTGCCTCCTCTCATCACGCTGCCGCCACCTTTCAGCTTCAGCCCTGTCTTCAGCCAACCACTTACTCTCTTCAGCCTGCCACTTACTCTCTTCAGCCTGCCACCTCTCCTCCCAGTCATTTTGTGCTTTCCTGCACTCTGACATTATTTGCCTCCACGCATTCGTCTGTGCTCTGTCAGTGTGGGAGGACCGCATGAGCTCAGAGAACATTTCATCATGAGTGCGATTTTTTTTTCTTTCTAATCTTCACTAGCCTCTGGGAAGGAGAAGATCCTGTGATCATTGAAACACAAGCAGCTCATGGAGAAAAAAAAAGGGACAGCGGTATTCAAAAAGACACATTTTAGAAAACAGTGGCTACAGTCTTTCAGGGTAAACCTTGCTGTTAACATTACATACATAGCACATGTGCTTTCGTTACAAGGTCGCATTTTGCCTCCCCCCACCGTGTGGCTACCCCCTCAACTCTCCCCCCTCCCCGTGGCTAACAGCGGGGAACATTTCTGTTCAGCAGCAGGCAAACAGCCCAGCAGGAACGGGCTCCTCTGAGTGTCCCCTGAAGAAAAGCACCCTATTTCAACCACGTGACCATGAATGATATCTCACTCTCCTGAGGATAACACAGAGAGATAAAGAACGGATGTTGTTTGAACGCCAGCAAACATACACTGCAATGCTTTGTTGTACAATGATTCCCGAGTATGTGTTACTGGCCTGGAGTGGTAAAGTGTCCTACCATGAAGGACGCAATAAGGCTGCCTTCCCCAGAAACCTTTTGCAAAGGCTTTGGGAGTACATCCAGGAGAGCCGCGAATGCCAGGGCAAATTAATCCTTTCACATGCTTGCTTTTAAACCATGTATAGTATTTTAAAAGATACACTCACCGGAGGTCCCTTCTCCGCCTGCCGGGTCCAGGAGGCAGCCTTGGGTGGGTTCGGGGGGTCCTGGCTCCAGGTCCAGAGTGAGAAACAGTTCCTGGCTGTCAGGAAAACCGGTTTCTCCGCTTGCTTGCTGTGGGCTATCTACAACCTCATCATCATCATCATCATCATCATCTTCTTCGTCCCCAAAACCTGCTTCCGTATTGCCTCCATCTCTATTGAAGGAGTCAAAGAACACGGCTGGGGTAGTGGTGGCTGAACCCCCTAAAATGGCATGCAGCTCATCATAGAAGCGGCATGTTTGGGGCTCTGACCCGGAGCGGCCGTTCGCCCCTCTGGTTTTCTGGTAGGCTTGCCTCAGCTCCTTAAGTTTCACACGGCACTGCTTCGGGTCCCTGTTATGGCCTCTGTCCTTCATGCCCTGGGAGATTTTGACAAAGGTTTTGGCATTTCGAAAACTGGAACGGAGTTCTGATAGCACGGATTCCTCTGCCCATACAGCGATCAGATCCCGTACCTCCCGTTCAGTCCATGCTGGAGCTCTTTTGCGATTCTGGGACTCCATCATGGTCACCTCTGCTGATGAGCTCTGCATGGTCACCTGCAGCTTCCCACGCTGGCCAAACAGGAAATGAGATTCAAAAGTTCGCAGTTCTTTTCCTGTCTACCTGGCCAGTGCATCTGAGTTGAGAGTGCTGTCCAGAGCGGTCACAATGGAGCACTCTGGGATAGCTCCCGGAGGCCAATACCATCGAATTGTGTCCACAGTACCCCAAATTCGACCCGGCAAGGCCAATTTAAGCGCTAATCCACTTGTCAGGGGTGGAGTACGGAAATCAATTTTAAGAGCCCTTTAAGTCGAAATAAAGGGCTTCATCGTGTGGATGGGTGCAGGTTTACATTGATTTAATGCTGCTAAATTCGACCTAAAGTCCTAGTGTAGACCAGGGCTCAGAGAAGGAGAGTATAGAAAACAGGAAGAGATCCTTTTTGGTTAGTGAGACAAGGAAAGTATAAAGAAAAGAGTCCTCGTGGCACCTTAGAGACTAACAAATTTATCTGAGCATAAGCTTTCATGAGCATCCGATGAAGTGAGCTGTAGCCCACGAAAGCTTATGCTCAAATAAATACATTGGTCTCTAAGGTGCCACAAGTCCTCCTTTTCTTTTTGCGAATACAGACTAACACAGCTGCTACTCTGAAACCTGTCATTATGCAAGGAAAGTATAGCAAGCTGCAGGGGGAGCGGAGGGGAGGGGAAAGAGAACGTACCCTTCATAGAATCATAGAATATCAGGGTTGGAAGGGACCTCAGGAGGTCATCTAGTCCAACCCCCTGCTCAAAGCAGGACCGATCCCCAATTAAATCATCCCAGCCAGGGCTTTGTCAAACCTGACCTTAAAAACTTCTAAGGAAGGAGATTCCACCACCTCCCTAGGTAACACATTCCAGTGTTTCACCACCCTCCTAGTGAAAAAGTTTTTCCTAATATCCAACCTAAATCTCCCCCACTGCAACTTGAGACCATTACTCCTTGTTCTGTCATCTGCTACCACTGAGAACAGTCTAGAGCCATCCTCTTTGGAACCCCCTTTCAGGTAGTTGAAAGCAGCTATCAAATCCCCCCTCATTCTTCTCTTCCGTAGACTAAACATCCCCAGTTCCCTCAGCCTCTCCTCAAAAGTCATGTGTTCCAGTCCCCTAATCATTTTTGTTGCCCTTCGCTGGACTCTCTCCAATTTATCCACATCCTTCTTGTAGTGTGGAGCCCAAAACTGGACACATTATTCCAGATGAGGCTTCACCAATGTCGAATAGAGGGGAACGATCACGTCCCTCGATCTGCTGGCAATGCCCCTACTTATACATCCCAAAATGCCATTGGCCTTCTTGGCAACAAGGGCACACTGCTGACTCATATCCAGCTTCTCATCCACTGTAACCCCTAGGTCCTTTTCTGCAGAACTGCTGCCGAGCCATTTGGTCCCTAGTCTGTAGCGGTGCATTGGATTCTTCCATCCTAAGTGCAGGACTCTGCACTTGTCCTTGCTGAACCTCATCAGATTTCTTTTGGCCCAATCCTCCAATTTGTCTAGGGCCCTCTGTATCCTATCCCTACCCTCCAGCGTATCTACCTCTCCTCCCAGTTTAGTGTCATCTGCAAACTTGCTGAGGGTGCAATCCACACCATCCTCCAGATCATTTATGAAGATATTGAACAAAACCGGCCCCAGGACCCACCCTTGGGGCACTCCACTTGACACCGGCTGCCAACTAGACATGGAGCCATTGAGCACTACCCGTTGAGCCCCACAATCTAGCCAGCTTTCTATCCACATTATAGTCCATTCATCCAGCCCATACTTCTTTAACTTGCTGGCAACAATACTGTGGGAGACAGTGTCAAAAGCTTTGCTAAAGTCAAGGAACAACACGTCCACCACTTTCCCCTCATCCACAAAGCCAGTTATCGCATCATAGAAGGCAATTAGATTAGTCAGGCATGACTTGCCCTTGGTGAATCCATGCTGACTGTTCCTGATCACTTTCCTTTCCTCTCCTCTAAGTGCTTCAGAATTGATTCCTTGAGGACCTGCTCCACGATTTTTCCAGGGACTGAGGTGAGGCTGACTGGCCTGTAGTTCCCAGGATCCTCCTTCTTCCCTTTTTTAAAGATGGGCACTACATTAGCCTTTTTCCTGTCATCCAGGAGTTCCCCCGATCGCCATGAGTTTTCAAAGATAATGGCCAATGGCTCTGCAATCACATCCGCCAACTCCTTTAGGACTCTCGGATGCAACGCATCCGGCCCCATTGACTTGTGCTCGTCCAGCTTTGCTAAATAGTCCCGAACCACTTCTTTCTCCACAGAGGGCTGGTCACCTCCTCCCCATGCTGTGCTGCCCAGTGCAGTAGTCTAGGAGCTGACCTTGTTCGTGAAGAGAGAGGCAAAAAAAGCATTGAGTACATTAGCTTTTTCCACATCCTCTGTCACTAGGTTGCCTCCCTCATGCAGTAAGGGGCCCACACTTTCCTTGACTTTCTCCTTGTTGCTAACATATCTGAAGAAACCCTTCTTGTTACTCTTAACATCTCTCGCTAGCTGCAACTCCAGGTGTGATTTGGCCTTCCTGATTTCACTCCTGCATGCCCAAGCAATATTTTTATACTCCTCCATGGTCATTTGTCCAATCTTCCACTTCTTGTAAGCTTCTTTTTTGTATTTAAGATTAGCAAGGATTTCACTGTTAAGCCAAGCTGGTCGCCTGCCATATTTACTATTCTTTCTACACATCGGGACGGTTTGTCCCTGTAGCCTCAATAAGGATTCTTTAAAATACAGCCAGCTCTCCTGGACTCCTTTCCCCCTCATGTTATTCTTCCAGGGGATCTTGCCCATCAGTTCCCTGAGGGAGTCAAAGTCTGCTTTTCTCAAGTCCAGGGTCCGTATTCTGCTGCTTTCCTTTCATCCTTGTGTCAGGATCCTGAACTCGACCATCTCATGGTCACTGCCTCACAGGTTCCCATCCACTTTTGCTTCCCCTACTAATTCTTCCCTTGCGACTGCCCCCGGGAAAAGAGGGAGCTCCCAAGGCTCACAGCCCCCAGCATGGTTATCTCTGCCTCTCGGGCGGACCAATCAGAAACTGTTCTACAGCTGCATCATCGAATGCATTTTCCTGAACCAATCCTATCAACCCAAGATTTTTAAACAAGAGCCCTCTCCCTCCCCTCCCCGCCCCTCCCCTCACTACCCACCCCTTTAACTGCCTTATTCTTATCTAAAAAAACAGGCCCCAAGCACCTTTCCCACTAGATAGATAGATAGATAGATAGATAGATAGATAGATAGATAGATAACCCCATTGGCTTTAAGGCCTTTTAAATTTTATGGGACTTTTCCCACTGGGGCTGACAAACAACAAAAATAAGTTTAGGGGTTTTTAGAGAGTGTTCCCTATTTTAAAATTTCACACTTTAATTAGGGCTTGTCTACACTGCCACTTACAGCGCTGAAACTTGCACCGCTCAGGGGTGTGAAAAAACACCCTCCTGAGCTGGAGCCGCGAGGACACTGCCACCTTAAAGCGTTGTCGTGGCAGCGATTTAACGTGGGCAGTGTCGACACCTTCTTAAGAGTTTAAACCAGTTCGTGTTACAAAGGGGCCTCTTTATTTCACTACAGAACAAGGGAGTTCATTTCAAGGGTTACAAATGTGTTAAATAGATTGTGAATGGTAATATTGCTTTCTCTTTACCATTAACGTTCCTGTAAACAGGTGTTGATCTTACTAGTGTTCAGTAAAACTTGGCAGCCCTTTAGGTTTACATTTAGTTTTGATCCTCTGCCTTTGCTGCAAAAGAAATTTAAAAACAGAAGGGCCTGCTTCAAATAGGTCAAATTTGGCCTTTGGTTTACACTTAAAAAATCACTAGAAAAGAAAAATGTGTTTGGGGCGGGCGGGGGGGGGGGGGGCGGGAAGGGGGGCGACAAATACCTTATCTCTGGTTTAAAAAAAAAACCTAACTGGTTCACATAAGCTGCTTTTTCTTGTGTTTTGTAGAAATCCATACTTTCAAAACGTGAGGTTTTTAACTGTACCCTGATTTTTAAAGCTTTCTTTACAATTTCAAGGTAACAACAAAAAAAACCCCAACTTTCTCTTTTTGCATTCTTTGATATATTAAGTCCATTTAAACAGTTAAAAAAGAGCTTGTACCTGGGTCTCAGCACACGGACTGCAAACATTTAGAAGCAAAGACAGTCTGATAATGCAACAATGCAACAAACAATCATACTAAAATCCCTAAGTCAATAAAAACTTAATTTAACTTTAACAAATTACTTTTGTAAACTGCCTGTGGTTTTAACCCCGAGATGCTTCTTTATTTTACACTCTTAATAAGTTCAAAGGGTGTCTTTTGAAAAGCAATCTGCTGTGGGTTCTTGTTTGTTTTAAATTCATACATGTTCTGGCCATCTTTACAGTGAAACAACTTTGGTCACAGGACATGCGAGCTAAACAGGGGAAGGCAGCTATTTTTAAATCCTGCTTCATGCAGATTTTATATAACAGGCCTAAAGCAAACTTGTTTGTCCTGGTTTACATTTCAAAAAAACATGAGAAAAGAAGAAGAACGTATGTGTGTGTATGTTGGGAACAGAACAAGCCCCTTATCTCTGTCAGAACTTTTTCACATCAGCTGCTTTTTCTTCTTTTTTGTCTAAATCCAAACCTTAACAACATGAGGGTTTTAACAGTACCCTGATTTTTAAAGCTTTCTTTACAATTTAAAGGTAAAACTGTTTTGGTTTGGGTCTCTTTTTGTATTCTTTTATATAGTAAGTTTATTTAAACAGTTAATAAAAAGATTTTGTAAATGGTGATCTGGCCATTCCCATTTCTGTAACCAGGAGGCTTTGAAATCTACATGCCTCTTTCCTTTAATTAACGTTACGGCCCTGGCTTTTGCTTAATGGTAACTAGACATCTTTTGAAAACAAACTGGCTAATTCAAAAATGCCCCTGTCAAACTTATTACTAAAATGTTTTTTGTCTTCTTAGAAACACAAAGTACAAATGAAAAAGCCTTTTTGTTTTTATAAAGCATTACTTTTAATACAGCTTCTAGACCCAAAACAAACACAGAAACATGTATTTATGTCTCAGCCCGTGGGCTGCAAACATTTAGGAACAAAAGCATTCTGATAATGCAACAAAAATCTAAAATGTTTAATAAGCTTAATATAACTTTCATCATGTGTTAAAACTGTTACAGCATTTTTAAAACGTACATTTTTATTCCACTCCAAAAGACATCCTTGTTTTTTTCCGGTAAACAGGAGGTTTAAAGTCATGGCACTGTTTCCTTAGGTCCTGTCTACGCTGGCAAGTTGCAGTGCGGTAAAGCAGCTTTCTGCGCTGCAACTGGTGAGGTGTACGCACGGCCACGCCACTCAGGGCGCGGAAACAGGGCAGTTGCAGAGCTTTAAAAAAAGCACTGCCCAGTTTAAAAAAACTTTCTGCACCGGGGCTACAGGGCTGCGTTGCCAGTGTAGACACCGAGGTCGATTACGGCGCTGCGATTGGCCTCCGGGAGGTGTCCCACAATGCCTGCTCTCGCCTCTCTGGTCATCGGTTTGAACTCTACTGCCCGGCCCTCAGGTGACCATCCATCATCCCCACTCCGTAAACTCCTTTGCCATTTTGAAAGTCCCCTTCCTGTTTGCTCGGTGATGCGTGCAGCACATCTTTCCAGGTGGCCAGGCCTGCTCCACGCACCAGGCGATCCACCTGTTTGGAGCTCTGCTGAGCTGCTGGACCTCATCAGCATTTGGGGAGAGGAGGCTGTACAGTCCCAGCTGCACTCCGGACGTAGCAATTATGATACCTCCTGTGACGTTATTGACTTGAACTGGGACCATATAGATCATTGTTGCAACCAAGGTCCTGTAGTGGCACCAAATCTTCTATAAAGGGGGGTCAAATAAGGTGTCTAAGGCAAGGTTATGGTTTGCTGGTTATGATTATGCTCTCTATATGCTTGTGTCATTTTTGTATTTTAAGTTATAAGTATTGACTCTATACTGTCTGTGGTTCAAACTTGTACTATGCTTCTGGGTGACACCCCAGACAAGTTCAAAAGGAGGACTTGTGGCCCTTAGAGACTAACAAATTTATTTGAGCATAAGCTTTCTTGAGCTACAGCTCACTTCATCGGATGCAATGCCTAGCCTGCTTGATGGCCGATTAAGGACCATCAGCTACACAGTTGACCCATTGAGAGAAGGCAGAGAAGCCTTGGGACTCAGCACGGTGTGCAGGGACCTGCCTATGGACAGAACTCGGAGGTTTTTCCAGGCCACGTGATGGACAGCTTGTCTTGGGACAAAGAAAGAAAGACCACATGGCAAGAGAATATAAAAAGCTGCTGCAGCTCCTCCATCTTGTCTTCAGTCCTGCTTCATCCTTCTGGAGGGACTTTGCTACACTGAAGCTTTGAAAGAAGAACTGAAAGATGCATCCCAGCTGAGGATGTTCTTCAGAGACTTGATTTGAACCTGCAGTTTATTCTGTCACTGCCGCAAGCCTGAACCAAGAACTTGGCCATGACTGTATGTCATTGATTCCATTTCACCAATTCTAGCTCTCATCTATAGCTTTTTCCTTTTATGAACAAACCTTTAGATTTTAGATTCTAAAGGATTGGCAACAGCGTGATTTGGGACAAGATCTGATTTGTATATTGACCTGGGTCTTGGGCTTGGTCCTTTGGGATCAAGAGAGCCTTTTTTCTTTTCCTGGGGTATTGGTTTTCATAACCATTTGTCCCCATAACAATTGGTGATCCTGGGAAACTGGAGTGTCTAAGGGAATTGCTTGTGTGACTTGTGGTGAGCCAGTGGGGTGATACCAAAGTCTGCTCTGTTTGGCTGGTTTGGTTTGCCTTAGCGGTGGAAAACCCCCAGTCTTCGGCTGTAACTGCCCTGCTTGAAGCAGTTTGTCCTGAACTGGCACTCTCAGTTGGGTCCCACCAGAACCAGCATCATTACACCTACGGACAGATTTCACGATGCATGACAGAAAGGGGCGATGACTGGGACACACGGCAGTTCAGGATCAAAGTGAAGGAGCTGCGGAACGCCGACCACAGGGCGCGGGAGGCAAACCGCCACTCCGGTGCTGCGCCTATGAGCTGGCGGTTCTCCAAAGAGCTGGACATGATACTCCGCGGCGACCCCACCTCCATTGCGAACACCACTGTGGATACTTGGGTGGCTCGCGTGTCAGTCGAGAGTGGACTGAGCCAGGAGGAGGAAATCTTGGAGGAGGATGTGGAGGGGGACCCAGAGGCAGAAGATGACTCGGAGGTCAGAGATGCATGCGGCCAGGAGCTCTTTTCTACCCCGGATGTTGGCGAAGCGCAAAGAGGAGAGGAGGCCTCTGGTAAGTGGATTTGATTTTGGGACTCGCTGAAGTGGGTTGTTGGGGGCAGGAGGGTTGCAGAAAGCAGGCTTGTCTCCCACCGCATGCCACCCTGCCGGAAGCAGAGGGGTGGGACAGGAAGCGGAACTATAAAAGGCCGCCCCTCCAGCTGAGTTGGGGGAGAGCTGCTGGAGGAGCAGGACGTCTCTTCCCTGCTCCCCTAATGGAGAGCGCTATCCTGACAGAGAGCCAGAGGGGCTGCCGGTGCTGCCAGACGCCGGGGACTCCAAGCAGCTGGTGGGGCTGCCACTAGCCGTCTACCCCAGCGAAGCGAACAGCAACCCTGGAACCCCTGTACCCACGGAATGGGTGTGTAGGAAGGAGCCCAGGGCAGCCGAATCGGGTTCAGCTGTGTTACTGACTACAAGCCGGCCAGCGTGTTGTGATCGGATTTTCCCCGCTGACCCAGTGGCAGACCACTCCGCTGCTGTTTAGGGCCCTGGGTGGGGACGCAGTGGAGCGGGAAGGCCTGGGTTCCCCTACCACCGCCACGCCACCGTCAGGAGTGGCAGGCTCCCCACCTGGTTGTCAGGAGGCCTGATTGGTCTGGCACCCCCGCCTGAATCAGGACGCCAGACGGTTGTGCTGACTCTCCCACCAGAGAGCTAACCTCCCCTAGACGGCGACGGCTCTGCCGGACTGTAGGCCAGAGCCCCCCTGCTTGATTGCTGCCCCACCCTGATCAAGGGCCAGGCAAATGGACCATCTGCTGCTCTGCCTGCCTGACTGTAGGCCAGAGCCTCTACTTGACTGCAGCCCTGCCCTGAATGAGGGCCCTAGGCAAACAGACTCTCTACCATTGGTCGGCCTGACTGCAGGCCTGAACCATTAACACTGGGCTAATTTTCCCCTGAACCAAGGTACCCCGGAAGTATCGTAGCAAGGGGCGTGGTCTCCCACCCTGTTGGACAGGGAGGGAGCCGCGAACCCCTTACAGCCTTTCTTTCTACTTGTTCATACTTTTTCTCTAAATATGTCAAAACACAAGAACGCAACCTTCCCCCAGCCAAACACAGAAAACAATACAAAAGAAATGTTCAAAAGGGCCGACGGCGCCAAAAACGTACACGACCGGAAACGGGGACGGAGGGCGGGACGTAAACCCTACACAGGGCGCGGAAACCTGTCAGAAAGTACACGGTGATGAAAGCTCTCGAGCAGTTAACTAGTCACGTGCAATCCCCCCTGTACATAGCAATCCCCCCTGTACATAGCAATCCTCTGTTTCATTTTGATGCTTTTTGATGTATTGTTCTGCTTTTATTTGATATATTAAATAACTGTATTTACAGTGATACATTGAGGTATAAACGATCTAACCGCCTTGTCCTGTACAGAGCACACAGACGGCTCCCCTGCATCCCACAACCCACACAGGGAGAAAGCTGTCGCTAGCGTTGGCATCTCCAAAATCGTATCGGGCAAGAAAAGGCACCTGCTATTTCCCACCCTTGTACAGTGTAGACACGGGGTGAGAGCGAGACTCAGTGATCCCGGTTAGTCCTGCTCCATCTCTGCCGTCTGGGTTTCCATCGACAGCTGTTCACACTCGAAACGCAGGGCGGGGTGAGGTTCGCCCATCAGCCAAAGAAGCTTAATGTAAAGCAGCGCGCTCCTGCCAGTGCCCGTGGCAGATCCCCCATTCGAAGGGTGTGATCATTTCCGCCCTGAGACGGACGAGACCTCGTGTCCTGGTGTGAGGGGGCGCTGTGCTCTGTACCCCACATATCCCCCCTCTCCCTGCCCCACAGCCTGGTGTTAGGGGATGCTGTGCTACGGATCCTACATATTCCCCCAGCTTCCAGGCCCCCTGGCCGGCGTTAGGGGGCGCTGTGCTCTGTACCCTACACCCCCCATCTCTCAGCCCCCCTGACAGGTGTTAGAGGGCGTTGTGCTCTGTATCATATGCATTTCCCAGCCCTCCTGCCCGGCCTTAGGGGGTGCTGTGCTCTGTACCCTACACATCCCCAGCCCCCAGCCTGGTGTTAGGCAGTTTCTAGTGTCTGTGAACTTACTGCATGTACCGGAGTCTATCAGCGCATGCTGGGTACCACACGCTGTGGGTATGGACAGGGCCCGACGCTGGAACCTGACCTGAAGGTGGGATTGGCCACTGTCATGGTGGTTAGGACACAGGCAGGTAGTAGAGGGGCTCTGTGCGGGGACCCGATTCTGCCTTTCTGTCTGGCCGATCCCTTCTAATGAGGCTGAACCTGCCCATCTCCCCAGACTCAGCATAGCACAGGACTTGGGGGGCACCTCAGTCCCCACCGTACAGGAGGGGTCATTCAGCTGGTGATAGCCCTTCTCTCAAGCCCCCAAGCACCTGTGTGTCATGGCTGCCTGCAGGAGATCAGGGCCAACAACTGCCTGGGGGGAGGGAACAGGGCCTGGCTAGGCAGGGGCTCAAACCGGGGAGCGTCAGTTTGGATCCCCAGCTAGCCGTAGGGGTGCAACACGCGGCGTGGGGGGGGGGGGAGATCAACTCCAGCCGGTTCATCATAAACCCTGTCCCTGAGGCCTCAGTAGAAATGGGGAGGTTCCCCTGGCAGTATGCAGGTGCGAAGGACTTGAGAGGGAGGTGGCAGACGTGCCCTTTTGTTGGTGGTCCCTGAGCACACGGGGAGAGCAGGGGGCAAACGTCTGTTGGCAAATGTTCGTTGGCAAACGTCTGCGACTCACGGGCCCTGGGTGCACACACCCCTACAGGGGAACGTGTACAGGCCCAGCCCAGTCTGAAGAACACCAGCTCTTGTGTAGGCGAAGTCACCGTTTTTTTCACAAGAGCGGGAAACTGACGTTGGATAAGCCAGGAACTCCTGATGGGCACTTTCGTCCCTCCGGGAGACCAACCATCTAGCACAGAGAACAGGGGGACATAAAGGCTGAGCTGAAGCTAGATTCATGCTCTCCAGGATGCTGGGGTGCCCTCATGCTTGAGCTGAAGACGGCCTGGGGGTTCCCAGCATTGCCCTCCTGCCGTTTCTCGCTGGGAGCCCTCGCCCTGCACCCTGGCCTGTGTGTTCTCAGGAGGCTGCGTGCTGCCAGGTGCACATCCCCAGTGCGGAGTCCCGGGATTAATGCCAGGGGACGGGGACTGGGAAGGAAATGTACTGCCATGCCAAGACTGGGAACGGGCTGGTGATAATGTCCTGGGGTACCTGGCATATCAGTAAGTAGGGAGAGCAGGTCCCTGCTAACTAGAGAGAGCAGGTCCCTGCTCTGCAGGGGAGGTTGAGAGCCTAAATACGACAACACCCATGTGCTCAGCCACTGGCATGATGGGGCCAGGTAAGTGCCCAGACCAGGAGGTAGCTGGTGGCCAACATGGGCCATGTGGGGGTGCTGAAAGGCAAATGGGAAGAAGCATGAGAGGTGAGGGAGTTGAAGAGTCTGTGGGAAACCCCCCTCTCTTGTGAAATCAAACACCCCCAGACAGTGCGGGTCTCTCGCAGGCCTGGGGGTGCTGATCCAGGCTTTGCGTGCTACCCGGAGCTCTGCTCCTGGCTCCTCCCAGGAAGCTGGGAGTGTGAGTGGTGGAGCTGCCAGCTCTTGGAACCTCCCTTCCCAGCATGGGATTGTCTCTGGGGGAAGCCCACCCCAGGAGCTGGCATTTGTTGGCCTCTTCCACAGAGCGCTGGAGTCTCAGCCACTCCAGATCGGGGGGAGGGGCCAGCTGTGAATTGGGAGCCAGATCCGGGTTTAGATGTGAATCCGCCGGCGCTGCAGAGCATTCGGATATGGGGAGCCAGCTCCAGCCTGCAACAGATCACAAAGTGCCACTTCAGCCAGGACCTCCACAGCTGGGTGCTGCTCCTCCTCCCTGCTGGCCAGCGGCCGCAGCTCCTCAGCACCTGCCCGCTCAGCCCCACCTCAGTGCTCCTGCCTCCCCAATGTCCTCCCTGGTGCTGCGCCTGGCCCCCTGCACCTAGCCTGTCAGTGCCCAGCGGGGCCGGGAGCCAACTGCCCCCTGGAGCCATGTGTCAGGCCCTGAGTCCCTCCTGTGCCGGGCTCCCGCCAATCCACAAGCCAGGAACAGGCCCGTGACTCCCGGAGCAAGTATTTCAGTCTCACAGCAGCAGCTCAGTCTGCTCAACATGACTCCAGGGCCAGGAACTCGCTCCTGCCTGACATTGGCAACAGTCTTAGCCCTGGTCTACACTAGGACTTTAGGTCGAATTTAGCAGCATTAAATCGATGAAAACCTGCACCCGTCCACACGATGAAGCCCTTTATTTCGACTTAAAGGGCTCTTAAAATCGATTTCCTTACTCCACCCCTGACAAGCGGATTAGCGCTTAAATCGGCCTTGCCGGGTCGAATTTGGGGTACTGTGGACACAATTCGACGGTATTGGCCTCCGGGAGCTATCCCAGAGTGCTCCATTTTGACCGCTCTGGACAGCACTCTCAACTCAGATGCACTGGCCAGGTAGACAGGAAAAGAACCGCGAACTTTTGAATCTCATTTCCTGTTTGGCCAGTGTGGCAAGCTGCAGGTGACCATGCAGAGCTCATCAGCAGAGGTGACCATGATGGAGTCTCAGAATCGCAAAAGAGCTCCAGCATGGACCGAACGGGAGGTACGGGATCTGATCGCTGTATGGGGAGAGGAATCTGTGCTATCAGAACTCCGTTCCAGTTTTCGAAATGCCAAAACCTTTGTCAAGATCTCCCAGGGCATGAAGGACAGAGGCCATAACAGGGACCCGAAGCAGTGCCGCGTGAAACTGAAGGAGCTGAGGCAAGCCTACCAGAAAACCAGAGAGGCGAACGGCCGCTCCGGGTCAGAGCCCCAAACATGCCGCTTCTATGATGAGCTGCATGCCATTTTAGGGGGTTCAGCCACCACTACCCCAGCCGTGTTGTTTGACTCCTTCAATGGAGATGGAGGCAATACGGAAGCAGGTTTTGGGGACGAAGAAGATGATGATGAGGAGGAGGTTGTAGATAGCTCACAGCAAGCAAGCGGAGAAACCGGTTTTCCTGACAGCCAGGAACTGTTTCTCACCCTGGACCTGGAGCCAGTACCCCCTGAACCCACCCAAGGCTGCCTCCTGGACCCAGCAGGCGGAGAAGGGACCTCCGGTGAGTGTACCTTTTAAAATACTATACATGGTTTAAAAGCAAGCATGTGAAAGGATTACTCTGCCCTGGCATTCGCGGCTCTCCTGGATATACTCCCAAAGCCTTTGCAAAAGGTTTCTGGGGAGGGCAGACGTATTGCGTCCTTCATGGTAGGACACTATACCACTCCAGGCCAGTAACACGTACTCGGGAATCATTGTACAACAAAGCATTGCAGTGTATGTTTGCTGGCGTTCAAGCAACATCCGTTCATGTGTTATCCTCAGGAGAGTGAGATATAATCCATGGTCACCTGGTTGAAATAGGGTGCTTTTCTTCAGGGGACACTCAGAGGAGCCCATTCCTGCTGGGCTGTTTGCCTGCGGCTGAACAGAAATGTTCCCCGCTGTTAGCCACAGGGAGGGGGGAGGGTTGAGGGGGTAGCCACGCGGTGGGGGGAGGCAAAATGCGACCTTGTAACGAAAGCACATGTGCTATGTATGTAATGTTAACAGCAAGGTTTACCCTGAAAGAGTGTAGCCAGTGTTTTATGAAATGTGTCTTTTTAAATACCGCTGTCCCTTTTCTTTTCTCCACCAGCTGCATGTGTTTCAATGATCACAGGATCTTCTCCTTCCCAGAGGCTAGTGAAGATTAGAAAGAAAAAAAAACGCACTCGAGATGAAATGTTCTCCGAGCTCATGCTGTCCTCCCACACTGACAGAGCACAGACGAATGCGTGGAGGCAAATAATGTCAGACTGCAGGAAAGCACAAAATGACCAGGAGGAGAGGTGGCGGGCTGAAGAGAGTAAGTGGCGGGCTGAAGAGAGGGCTGAAGCTCGAATGTGGCGACAGCGTGATGAGAGGAGGCAGGATTCAATGCTGAGGCTGCTGGAGGACCAAACCAGTATGCTCCAGTGTATGGTTGAGCTGCAGCAAAGGCAGCTGGAGCACAGACTGCCACTACAGCCCCTGTGTAACCAACCGCCCTCCTCCCCAAGTTCCATAGCCTCCACACCCAGACGCCCAAGAACGCGGTGGGGGGGCCACCGGCCAAACAGCCACTCCACCACAGAGGATTGCCCCCAAAAAAGAAGGCTGTCATTCAATAAATTTTAAAGTTGTAAACTTTTAAAGTGCTGTGTGGCATTTTCCTTCCCTCCTCCACCACCCCTCCTGGGCTACCTTGGTAGTCATCCCCCTATTTGTGTGATGAATGAATAAAGAATGCATGAATGTGAAGCAACAATGACTTTATTGCCTCTGCAAGAGGTGATCAAAGGGAGGAGGGGAGGGTGGTTAGCTTACAAGGAAGTAGAGTGAACCAAGGGGCGGGGGGTTTCATCAAGGAGAAACAAACAGAACTTTCACACCGTAGCCTGGCCAGTCATGAAACTGGTTTTCAAAGCCTCTCTGATGCGTACCGCACCCTCCTGTGCTCTTCTAACCGCCCTGGTGTCTGGCTGCGCATAACCAGCAGCCAGGCGATTTGCCTCAACCTCCCACCCCGCCATAAACGTCTCCCCCTTACTCTCACAGATATTGTGGAGCACACAGCAAACAGTAATAACAGTGGGAATATTGGTTTCGCTGAGGTCTAAGTGAGTCAGTAAAGTGCGCCAGCGCGCCTTTAAACGTCCAAATGCACATTCTACCACCATTCTGCACTTGCTCAGCCTGTAGTTGAACAGCTCCTGACTGCTGTCCAGGCTGCCTGTGTACGGCTTCATGAGCCATGGCATTAAGGGGTAGGCTGGGTCCCCAAGGATACATATAGGCATTTCAACATCACCAACAGTTATTTTCTGGTCTGGGAATAAAGTCCCTTCTTGAAGCTTTTGAAACAGACCAGAGTTCCTGAAGATGCGAGCGTCATGTACCTTTCCCGGCCATCCCACGTTGATGTTGGTGAAACGTCCCTTGTGATCCACCAGAGCTTGCAGCACTATTGAAAAGTACCCCTTGCGGTTTATGTACTCGCCGGCTTGGTGCTCCGGTGCCAAGATAGGGATATGGGTTCCGTCTATGGCCCCACCAAAGTTAGGGAATCTCATTGCAGCAAAGCCATCCACTATGACCTGCACATTTCCCAAGGTCACTACCCTTGATATCAGCAGATCTTTGATTGCGTTGGCTACTTGCATCACAGCAGCCCCCACAGTAGATTTGCCCACTCCAAATTGATTCCCAACTGACCGGTAGCTGTCTGGCGTTGCAAGCTTCCACAGGGCTATCGCCACTCGCTTCTCAACTGTGAGGGCTGCTCTCATCTTGGTATTCATGCGCTTCAGGGCAGGGGAAAGCAAGTCACAAAGTTCCATGAAAGTGCCCTTACGCATGCGAAAGTTTCGCAGCCACTGGGAATCGTCCCAGACCTGCAACACTATGCGGTCCCACCAGTCTGTGCTTGTTTCCTGAGCCCAGAATCGGCGTTCCACAGCATGAACCTGCCCCATTAGCACCATTATGCATGCATTGGCAGGGCCCATGCTTTCAGAGAAATCTGTGTCCATGTCCTGATCACTCACGTGACCGCGCTGACGTCGCCTCCTCGCCCGGTAGCGCTTTGCCAGGTTCTGGTGCTGCATATACTGCTGGATAATGCGTGTGGTGTTTAATGTGCTCCTAATTGCCAAAGTGAGCTGAGCGGACTCCATGCTTGCCTTGGTATGGCGTCCGCACAGAAAAAAGGCGCGGAATGATTGTCTGCCGTTGCTCTGACGGAGGGAGGGGCGACTGACGACACGGCTTACAGGGTTGGCTTCAGGAGGCTAAAATCCACAAAGGGGGTGGCTTTACATCAAGGAGTAGTTCAGGCAGGACTTCACGGAGGGTTCCAATAAGAAATGGTGCACCTAAGTTATTGTTCTTATTGGAACAAGGAGGTTAGCCTGGCCTCTGATTGATACATGGCTAGATCTACCTCGCAGCACCTTCTCTGTGAGTGACTGCAGTGTGAACTAGAGGAATGAGTCCCCTAGACAGGGCAGGAGGCAAATGAGTACAAAACAAATCTGGTCTATTTCTTGTTTTGATCCACTCCATCTATCTTTTACATCTTTGGCTGGCAGCAGACGGTGCAGAAGGACTGCAAGCCATCCACATCTCATGGCTGCTCGGCAGAAGATGGCACAGTACGACTGCTAGCCATCCTCATCTCTTGCCTGCCTGGCAGAAGATGGCACAGTACGATTGCTAGCCATCGTCATCTCTTGCCTGCCCGGCAGAAGATGGTACAATACGATTGCTAGCCATCGTCATCTCTTGCCTGCCCGGCAGAAGATGGTACAATACGATTGCTAGCCATCGTCATCTCTTGCCTGCCCGGCAGAAGATGGTACAATACGACTGCTAGCAATCCGTATTGCCTGCCTGCTCACCATTAGACGGTTCAATACGACTGACTGCAGGACTAAAGAGAATGACCTGGTCAAGTCACCAAAAATTTAGTCCCTGCGCCCATGTCTGCCCAGGCGCTCCCAGCCGACGTGGCCAGGAGCACCTCGGACATGACGAGGACGGGTACCAGTCATACTGCACCGTCTGCTGCCAGAAGGCAATGGGTTGCTGCTACTGTGTAGCAATGCCGTACCGCGTCTGCCAGCACCCAGGAGACATACGGTGACGGTTACCTGAGCGGGCTCCATGCTTGCGGTGGTATGGCGTCCGCACAGGTAACTCAGGAAAAAAGGCGCGAAACAATTGTCTGCCCTTGCCTTCACGGAGGGAGGGAGGGAACGGGGGCCGGACAATATGTACCCAGAACCACCCGCGACAATGTTTTAGCCCAATCAGAGTGCTCCATTGGGCTGCTCTGGACAGCACTCTCAACTCAGATGCACGATTGTTTGCCGTTGCTCTGACGCAGGGAGGGGCGACTGAGGACACGGCTTACAAGGGTAGAGTTCACGGAGGGTTCCAATAAGAAATGGTGCACCTAAGTTATTGTTCTTATTGGAACAAGGAGGTTAGCCTGGCCTCTGATTGATACATGGCTAGATCTACCTCGCTGCACCTTCTCTGTGCGTGACTGCAGTGTGACCTAGAGGAATGATTCCCCTAGACAGGGGAGAAGGCAAATGAGTACAAAACAAATCTGGTCTATTTCTTGTTTTGATCCACTCCATCTATCTTTTACATCTTTGGCTAGCAGCAGACGGTGCAGAAGGACTGCATGCCATCCACATCTCATGGCTGCTCGGCAGAAGACGGTGCAATAGGACTGCTAGCAATCCATATTGCCTGCCTGCTCACCATAAGACGGTTCAATAGGACTGACTGCCGGACTAAAAAAAATGACCTGGTCAAGTCACTAAAAATTTAGTCCCTGCGCCCATGTCTGCCCAGGCGCTCCTGATCGACCTCACACAGGCGACCAGGAACACCTCGGACATGACGAGGACGGCTACCAGTCGTACTGTACCGTCTGCTGCCAGAAGGCAATGGGTTGCTGCTACTGTGTAGCAATGCCGTACCGCGTCTGCCAGCACCCAGGAGATATATGGTGACGGTTACCTGAGCGGGCTCCATGCTTGCGGTGGTATGGCGTCCGCACAGGTAACTCAGGAAAAAAGGCGCGAAACAATTGTCTGCCCTTGCCTTCACGGAGGGAGGGAGGGAACGGGGGCCGGACAATATGTACCCAGAACCACCCGCGACAATGTTTTAGCCCAATCAGAGTGCTCCATTGTGACTGCTCTGGACAGCACTCTCAACTCAGATGCACGATTGTTTGCCGTTGCTCTGACGCAGGGAGGGGCGACTGAGGACACGGCTTACAGGGTTGACTTCACGGAGGGTTCCAATAAGAAATGGTGCACCTAAGTTATTGTTCTTATTGGAACAAGGAGGTTAGCCTGGCCTCTGATTGATACATGGCTAGATCTACCTCGCTGCACCTTCTCTGTGAGTGACTGCAGTGTGACCTAGAGGAATGATTCCCCTAGACAGGGGAGGAGGCAAATGAGTACAAACAAATCTGGTCTATTTCTTGTTTTGATCCACTCCATCTATCTTTTACATCTTTGGCTGGCAGCAGACGGTGCAGAAGGACATATTGCCTGCCTGCTCACCATAAGACGGTTCAATAGGACTGACTGCCGGACTAAAAAAAATGACCTGGTCAAGTCACTAAAAATTTAGTCCCTGCGCCCATGTCTGCCCAGGCGCTCCTGATCACACAGGCGACCAGGAGTACCTCGGACATGACGAGGACGGCTACCAGTCGTATTGTACCGTCTGCTGCCACAAGGCAATGGGTTGCTGCTACTGTGTAGCAATGCCGTGCCACGTCTGCCAGCACCCAGGAGACATACGGTGACGGTTACCTGAGCGGGCTCCATGCTTGCGGTGGTATGGCGTCCGCACAGGTAACTCAGGAAAAAAGGCGCGAAACAATTGTCTGCCCTTGCTTTCACGGAGGGAGGGAGGGAAGGGGGGGACTGACGATATGTACCCAGAACCACCCGCGACAATGTTTCAGCCCCATCAGGCATTGGGATCTCAACCCAGAATTCCAATGGGCAGCGGAGACTGCGGGAACTGTGGGATAGCTACCCACAGTGCAACGCTCCAGAAGTCGACTCTAGCCTCGGTACTGTGGAAGCACTCCGCCGAGTTAATGCACTTAATGCACTTCTGTGGGGACACACACACTCGAATATATAAAACCGATTTCTAAAAAACCGACTTCTATAAATTCGACCTTATTCCGTAGTGTAGACATACCCTTAGGCTGCTCCAGCCCTGCTCCTGGTCTTCCTCCAGCCCTGCTCTCGCTCCAGCCTCGCTACACCCACGCCCCGGCCTCCTGAGTCCAGCTCCAACCACGAGGCCTGACCACCTCCAGCACCTTCGCTGACACCAGCACTTCCAGAGGGAATGGCACTGAGGTTGCCGGGGGAACAGGCATTCTCCGGCTGCCCGGAGCCATTGTTCCATTTAACCAGGACAGTCCGATGCCAGGCCAGTCCCCTTGAGCTCTGGAGAGGACTAGAGGTGCCTTCGGACACCTGCCGTGCAGCTGCTGGAGAGTTAGCAGGAGACACTGGGTGAGGAATGGAGCCCCCCAGGGCAGGGGCCATTCAGGAGACCCAGCGTGGGGGGAATCAGGCCTGGGATTCTCTGCAGCGGCTGCTCCCACACAGCCTTGGAGAGAGGAGCTGCGAACCCCCCACAAAGCGCCGTCCTGGCACAGAGCTCTGTAGCACTGGTACTCCGTACGCATGAGCCGCAATCCAGCAGGCCCTTGGGCCAGCACCACCCTCTCCCATTGCCCCGCTCGGGGAGGCCAGGGCACAGTTCACAATTTAGCACGGACCAGCTGCAAGGATCCTGGCGGGCCCTGGTATGGTTGGAGCAGCATCTTCAATGTTCGGGAAAAGCGAGATCTGTGCAATAGGCAACATAGCTCCATGTGGACACCAGCCAGCTCCTGTGCCCCAGAGAGCTCCCACAGCTCCCACTGAACCAGGGACGAAGGGGGCAGGAGGTTGAAGGAGAAGGTGCCATCGTGGGACCCAGGAGACCCATGTTCATTTCCTAGCTCTGCCACAGATGCTCTGTTTGGCTTCGAGCAAGTCCCTTATTCTCTCTCTGCAGCGGTTCCCTGTCTGTACAGTGGGGGTAGCAGCCAGGCCCTGCCCTGCAGGGGGCAGTTAGAATAAATGCAATCGAGGTTGGGCAGTGCTCGAATGCCAGGGGGATGAGGGCCAGGATGGTGCCTAAGACAGACCGAAAGCAAGGGGGAGCTACAGAGCCGGTGGTGAGAGGGTTTGGCCTTTGACAATCTGCTCTGAGTGCCAGGGCTGCCAGACCCCAGACAGCCACTGGCATTGCCAGACCTCCCTGATCTACAGTGCTGCTGCTCTCCCTGCTTCTAGGAGTCACTGCCTCCCCCTGGGCTGACACCCCCGCAGCAATCATCTCCTGGGGCTGCTGTGGCACTGAGTGTTAGCAAGGCCTGGGACTCAGTTGGGTGGGGGGGGGGTCGGGGGGAGGCTGCTATTAAAGCAGCTTCTGCACCGTTGCAGCGGTGGGAGAGGAAGTAGAGACGGGACCGTTTTACACCCCATGGCCAAAGCACCGACAGCTTGGGACCCTTGGGTTCCATCACCAGCCCTGGGAGGGGAGTGGGTGTGATGAAGCGGGACTGTTCTTAATGTTTCCTCTGAATATTGTGGGGGTGCCTCAGTTTCCCCTAGGCAGTTCTTAAGTATCTAGATGGTGGGATAAGGGTGTATGATGATTGCAGAGCCCTAGAGGGCAGGAGTGTGCAGGGGTCTGGACACAGAGAATGGCTGAAACCCTGTTTCCTGGCAACTGATGGCCTGGGCCCTTCCCCCCTGCAAGGTGAGAGCGAAAGGGTTGGAGAACAAAGGAATCCGGTGACCTCCTGGCCTGGGAAAGGGAGAAAGCCCAGAGGAGGGCGGGGGCTGGAGACATTGAGTGAAGTGCAGATGTGGTTCTCTGGCTCACTGCCGCCCAAAATGGATCCAGCTGAGGGGTTCTGTTCTCTGCACCTACAAGCTCTGTGTTAGATCATGTTCCTGTCGTCTAATAAACCTCTGTTTTACTGGCTGGCTGAGAGTCACATCTGACTGCGAAGTTGTGGGGCAGGACCCTCTGACTTCCCCAGGAAGTGCACAGAGGGGCAGAGGATGCTGAATGCTCCGAGGTCAGACCCAGGAAGGTGGAAGTTGTGTGAGCTGTGTGTCTTGAAGACCGGCTGCTCACAGAAAGGAGACTTCCCCAGAGTCCTGACTGGCTTGGTCTGGAGCAGTTCCAGAGCATCGCCAGGGGGCCCCATGACAGTGGGGTCTAGTGGTTAGAATGGGGGGCTGGGAGCCAGGACTCCTGGGTTCTATCCCAGCCCTGGAAAAGGGATAGGAAACTCCTACCTGGATATATCACCATATCACAAAACCCACCACCCCTGGCTCAGATTGACCGCCCCAGCGTGGATGCTGCCTTGGATTTGCATCACCAGGGTGCCATCTCGCCATTATTTTGCACCACTTGCATTTCATAGAATCACAGAATATCAGGGTTGGAAGAGACCTCAGGAGGTCATCTAGTCCAACCCCCTGCTCAAAGCAGGACTAACCCGAACTAAATCATCCCAGCCAGGGCGTTGTCAAGCCAGGCCTTAAAAACTTCTAAGGATGGAGATTCCACCACCTCCCTAGTTAACCCATTCCAGTGCTTCACCAACCTCCTAGTGAAATAGTGTTTCCTAATATCCAACCTAGATCTCCCGCACTGCAACTTGAGACCATTGCTCCTTGTTCTGTCATCTGCCACCACTGAGAACAGCCGAGCTCCATCCTCTTTGGAGCCCCCCTTAAGGTAGTTGAAGGCTGCTATCAAATCCCCCCTCATTTTTCTCTTCTGCAGACTAAATAACCCCAGTTCCCTCAGCCTCTCCTCGTCCGTCATGTGCCCCGTTTTCATTTTCAATCATTTTCATTGCCCTCTGCTGGACTCTCTCCAATTTGTCCACATCCCTTCTGTAGTGGGGGGATCAAAACTGGACGCAATACTCCAGATGTGGCCTCACCAGTGCCGAATAGAGGGGAATAATCTCTTCCCTCAATCTGCTGGCAACACTCCTACTAATGCAGCCCAATATGCCTTTGGCCTTCTTGGCAACAAGGGCGCTCTGCTACTCATATCCAGCTTCTCGTCCACTGTAATCCCCAGGTCCTTTTCTGCAGAACTGCCGCTTAGCCAATCGGTCCCCAGCCTGTAGCAGTGCCTGGGATTCTTCTGTCCTAAGTACAGGACTCTGCACTTCTCCTTGTTGAACCTCATCAGATTTCTTTTGGCCCAATCCTCCAATTTGTCTAGGTCACTCTGGACCCTATCCCTACCCTCCAGTGTATCTACCTCTTCCCCCAGCTTAGTGTCATCTGTGAGTTTGCTGAAGGTGCAATTAATCCCATTATCCAGATCATTGATAAAGATGTTGAACAAAACCGGCCCCAGGACCGACCCCTGGGGCACTCCGCTTGATACCGGCTTCCAGCTAGACATCAAGCTGTTGATCACTACCCATTGAGCCCGACAATCTAGCCAGCTTTCTATCCACCTTATAGTCCATTCATCCAATCCATACTTTTTTAACTTGCTGGCAGTAATACTTTGGGAGACCGTATCAAAAGCTTTGCTAAAGTCAAGATGTATCACAACCACCACTTTCCCCATATCCACAGAGCTAGTTATCTCATCATAGAAGGCGTGACTTGCCCTTGGTGAATCCACGTTGACTGGTCCTTATCACCTTCCTCTTCTCCAAGTGGTTCAAAATGGATCCCTTGTGGACCTGCTCCATGATTTTGCTGGGGACTGAAGTGAGGCTGACCAGTCTGTAATTCCCCGGGTTCTCTTTTTTCCCTTTTTTAAAGATGGGCACTATATTTGTCTTTTTCCAATGGTCCGCGACCTCCCCCGATCACCATGAGTTTTCAAAGATAATGGCCAATGTCTCTGCAATCACATCAGCCAAGTCCCTCAGCACCCTTGGATGCATTAGATCTGGACCTATGGGGTTGTGCACATCCCGCTTTTCTAAACAGTCCTTAACCTGTTCTTTCAGCACTGAGCACTGCTCACCTCCTCCCCATACTGTGTTGCCCAGTGCAGCAGTCTGGGAGCTGACCTTGTCTGTGAAGACTGAGGCAAATAAAGCATTGAGTACTTCACCTTCTTGCACATCATGTGTCACTAGGCTGCCTCCCACTTTCAGGAAGGGGCCCACACATTCCCTGACCTTCTTCTTGTTGCTAACATACCCGTAGAAACCCTTCTTCTTACCCTTCACATCCCTTGCTAGCTGCAACTCCAGTTGTGCCTTGGACTTCCTGATTACACCCCTGCATACCCAAGCAATATTTTTATACTCCTCCCTAGTCATCTGCCCAAATTTCCACTGCTTGTAAGCTTCCTTTTGGAGTTTAAGCACCAGCGCGTGGGGGCAGCCCAAGCAGAAATCCCCTCCCCCCCGACACACATGAGAGAGGTGCTGGGAGCCGTGCTGGGGGCGATGACAATGGGGTCAGGCATCAGGGCACGTGGCTGTTGGGTGCGTTGCTGGATTCTGGAGAGACCTCCCCTTCTGCCACCAACCTGCCCCACTGGAGGCCAGCACAGCGCCCTCTGCTACCCATGGCTGCCACCATCTCTCCGCTCCACGAAGCTCCCACGACCTGCCTGGGGCAGCGACAGACCCTCTTGCTCCCCAGTTATAACACCTGGCCCTGAGCTAGCCCCTTTCTCCAGCAGATCTCAATGCCCTTCACAAAGGAAGTTGGCATCACTATCCCCACTTTATAGATGGGGAAACTGAGGCACACAAGGGGGACGTGACTCAACCAAGGTCACTCCACAGGCCGCCCATGTCTGTATGCAAAAGCCTGAGGACTTTAACTTGACCGGTCTACTTAAAACATTACAACACCCCCCCACCCCATCCATGGGGATGCCGTTATACCAGTACAAAGGTTTGTTGACTGGTAGAGGCCAAATTACTGTCAGACCTCAGGCCAACTGGTGACCCAGACTCCCAAGATGCTTTGGGAATGCTGCTAAACTCTCACAGGCTGTGAAAAATGCCAGTTTGCTAAAATTTGTAGCCTAGCGCCCTGTTATTTGCGTTGCCACGCAACTGTGCGAGAAATGTACTAACCACAAACAAATGGAAATGTATAAATAACATAGTGATGGTAAAAGTTTATGCTTAAGCAGCAGATGTGTGATTGTGTGCTGGGAAGTCTATGATATTTACCAGACACAAATTTTGCAGGCGACAGACTGATCCCCGTGATGTCTTTTGCCACGGCTTGCATACAGCTTGGACTACTTATAGGTAACTTAGTTCCAGCTTATCTCTTCCTCTTTCCCAATGCAAGGCTGTATGCAAGCCGTGGCAAAAGACATCACGGGGATCAGTCTGTCGTTTATGTCAACGGCTGCAAAATTTGGTTCAGCAGACTTGGTAATGGATCTGCCTTTCTGTTTGAGCGCTGTACTAACAACTAATAAATACTGGCCGGGGCTTGGGTCCTTGAGGTCTCTTTAAGCAGGAAGTAAGATTGAAGCTGAATTGGTAATAAATCTGCTTCCCTGGGGGATCCTCCAACCCAAGTTTACCGGCTGGAACCGGACCGGGCAGGGTCACAACCTCTGAGTCGGGAGTAAAGACCTAGCCGTGTGTGGAGACTCTGGCTGGGACGGTCTAGGGGCCTACAGGGGAGGGGAAAAGTTTGAAGAAGAGATGTAAGACTAGATCCAGCAAAACGTTAACTCCCTCAAGAGTAAAATGCGGGCGAAGAATGGCCGAAATGGTAAAGGAGGGCTTGGATTGTTTGTAAAGAAATGTGCTGTTATGCATGGAGGATCTGGGGCCGCACTGCGTCCGGCCGGCCCGTGGGATCACACGTGTGCGCTGCTTGTCTCTGAGGCTGACCAGATAGTGGAGGGGAAAGCGTGACCTGGGGCGGCAGCTCAGCATCGGGCGCACGAGGCTTTTAATCAGAAGCTTAAGGAAGTGACAGAAAATGCTCAGAAAGGGAAGCCGCAGAATGGGGAAGTCAAGGGGCGGCTGGCGAGCGCCGCAAGGAAAGGGGAAGGCGGGCGAGGGGAAGGAGCTGAGGAGACGGTGCAGACGTGGGGTTGTCAGAAACGGGCGAAGGACGGTGGAAGTGCTCATAGGCCAGCACAGGAGCAATTGGCTGTGGTGACACTGGGAGCACCGGGGAAGCCGGTTGAGTGCAAGGAGGACCCAGAGGATGTGATGGAGCAGGTCAAGCCTCATCGTTAATAATGCAGCTGAGCCGTGTCGGAAGTTAAGAAAATGAACTGCGTGCTGGAAGGAAAAGGTTTGGAGGCACCCTGAGTAAGGAGGGGCGTGGGAGAGATCGGCCCAGGGGCTCTAGAGAGAACTGGGGTAGGAGGCTGCCAGCCGACCGGGCGGGTTTGTGAAGGCCGGGTGCTGGCGTGATGGCAGAATGCTTCTTCAATGCAACGTCAAAACGTGACATTGTGACAGGCCATAGCAGAAATGCCAGGCAGAGGAGAAACCTGTCCAGGCACTAAGTCAATGGGTTCCCCAAGGGTGCCGGACAGCACTTGGTTCCACCCATTTCTGTCCGGAGAAATGGGCCAGAGACGGCAGTTCCCTCCCAGACCCTGCACAAAGCTGGTTGGACGAAGTGTGGGTATTTCCAGAGTTCATTGTATTACAAATGCAAATGGGTCTGGAGTCTGGGGGGATGGGACGTGATTCTTCTGGGGGAGACGTGACTCCAGCAAACCCTGGGAAGGGTCAGGACCATCACAAGACACTTGTAAAACGACCGACCAGCCAAGGCGGGGATGCAAATTCCCACCTCTGCCCCCAGCCTTTCGAAGCGACGCCCTGGGGAGCGAGACACTGGCTGCGAATGACCTGTTCCCAGATCGAGGTACCGGCCTGCAGCACTCACAGATTCCCAGGGGTCATGTTTGCAGCAGAAGCTGTGCTGAGCTTGGAAGCACTGAAAAGCCCGTGGGTGGCTTTGACGGGCTGCGCTCCGGCCGGAGCCCTGGCTGGAGTCAGGGGAGGGATCCCTGGTAAGCCCAGTAGCAGGCGGGTGGGTTCGCTGATTGGTTTAACATGTGTTCTTGGCAGTGCTGTCACCGTAAGCACCGAGGATTGTACCCCCACCGGGGCTGTAATGTGTTAACTAGCCTGGTACAGTTACACTCCTACAGCATTTGTGTGGGGGGCTGGAGCCGTGGCAATGGGGTGGGGTGGGGGCCAGCAAAGGCCTCTGTGACACCGCCCCATGCCGGCGTTATTGACACGTTTCCCTGCAGCCGGCCTGACGCCCCGCAACGAAAACCTGGCCACAGATTTTGCTCCGTGAAATGTTTTGAGATGGTGATGTCAGGAGATGGAAACCCAGCTGGGAATTTCCAGCAGGGCAGAGGCTCCCAGTGCTGTTCTCCTGCCCCACATCTGGGCCCGCTACAGCCCTCACTCCACCCCCAGCTCTGTCCAGGTGGGGCCCTTGGTGCCTTCCAAAAGGGGCGTTACACACAGCGCCACCTAATGGCCAAACAGTGCAATACAGGTTAGGGCCCCTCCATTCCAGTCCTTTTCCTCAGTGGGTCTTTAGCTCCATGGCAGAGGATTGAGCTTCTAGCTCTGATGGTCCCAGGTTCAAACCCGGGCCGGGCCAGCCACGACCCTGGGGGAGCTGCCAAGAGCGATGGGGAGGGGAGGGTGCGGCCGACATGCCTGTGCAGGTCTCACACTGTGCTCTGCCTGCAGCTTCCTGATCGGCGAAGATGACAGAGTCTAGGAGGGCAGAGGTTGGAGCACCATGGGGGCCCATGCCAAGAACTGGAAAAATAAGTCACTGGGAATCAGCTTCCTGGGCAGCTTCTCCAGTACGTGGTTCCCGTCTGTACGGATTTCCCTGCTAGGCCCCCAGGGGAACTAGGAAGTTCACAGCTGCTCTTGGTTCCACCACGGTGGGGCACTGGGCTGGGGCACAGGGTCAGGAAAGGGAGGGGGAGGGGGAGCGTGGCGAAGCAAATGTGTGTGTGGAGGCGGGGAGACGCATTACCAAACACAATGGTGGGGGGGGGGGGAAGACACTGACATGGCCAATCAAGAACGTGGCTAGAGAGTGTTTATTTACTCAGGCCACATTCACATCCCCAGAGCAGCAGAGAGGGGCCAGGGGCGGGTGTGAAATTAACAGGGGGCTGCTGGTGTCCTGCAGAAACAGCCCCTGACAACACCACCCTGACCGTTGCCAAGAGCCCGATCCAATGTGCTGTATCCGGGGGCTTCCTGAGCGAAAGCTACACCCTGAAGGGGCATCGCGACGTGAAGTCAACCCAATGCCCTGGGGACGCCCTCTACGAGGCCATAAGCCAGTGGCCTGAGTTTGAAGCCTGAGTCCCTGCAGCCTCGGGGCAGCCCCTGCACCCATCGCTGACCCCGCCCACAGCTTCTGCCTGCTCGAGCAGCACCTCTGCCCCCCAGCAGGGGGCAGCTTCCCGCTTCTCGCCCACCTGCTTCCTCTTAGGGCCCGGAGAGCAGGGCTCTGAGAGTTGGGGTTACCCTCCCGTCTCCCCTGGGCTCTGCTGCCCTCCCCCCCCCGGGGGCTCAGATTTCTAATGGCACTTGGGAGCCACCTGCCTTTCCCAGGCTACTTCCTTCGGCAGATGCCAGGCCTAGCCCCTCGCTCCCGTCCGCAACGGGCATGTCAGCTTAGCCCGGGTCCACACACAGCCAGGCCCAGGGTCTTACAGCATCCAGGGGGTTGGGGCCAAGCCTCAGCCGAGCTCTGTGGCGATGGCCCTGCCAATCCCTGGGCAGCTCAGGAAACGTCGCCTCCATTCCCGTGTGAAACGTCTGAGCAATTATCAATTCCAGAGTCAAATCCGCCTCTGCCCCCAGCCCCCCTGAGATCTGCAGCAAAGATTTCATCTGGAATCCCCCAGAAATTGGTTGCTATTTAACCCCCCCACAAAGGGAACCCAAGTGTCCCCGAGCCCTGACACTTGGCTCTGCCAGGCCCAGGCAGGGTCTGGCTCTCAAAGCTTTCAGCCCTCGACCCTTTCGCCCCGACAATCCATTCCCGTGAGCCTCTCTCACCGAGGGGGGCAAAGTGTTTGGATCTTCACACAGCAGGTGCCTGGGAAGTATCCGTAGGGTGGGTCACAGAGTCCCACAAAGGGGTTTTTAATTCAAGTGCAATTTGCCTTTAACCCAGCGCCCCTGCGGCTTAGCGCTTGCTTTGCTTGGGAGCTACTGAGCAGTGAAAATAAACCAGCTTCTAGCACATGAAAAGTTGAAGCGCCGGGAATCAGTTCATCTCCTGTTAAACCATAACCACCACCACCCTGCCGCTGGGCTGGGTGAGCTGAGAGGGTGTGATTATGGGTCTGTCAGATTAGCACTAAGAGGCCCCCTTGGGCTAGGTGCTATACACACAGAACATGAGACAGACAGTCCCTGCCCTAAAGAGCTCACAGTCTAATTAGACAAAGGATGGGAGGGGAAACTGAGGCACAGGGAGGGGAAAAGGGTTTTATCCAAACTCACAGGGCCAGTTAGTGGCAGAGCGTGGAACAGATCCCATGGGTGCAGTCAAGTGCTCTGCCCACTAGGCTGTGCTGCCTCTCAATCCAGAGGGAGGAGGTGGAGCGAAACCAAGGGGGCGCTGGTTCCGCATGGCTCACACACAGTCAGGCCCGGCAGCCCTGAGCTGAAGGAAGCAGAGGGGAGCTGGGGTTTGCGCCTGCTGATGGGAGCTGGGGCTGCGGCTGGAGACTGGCAGGAGGGGCCGGAGCGGAGGGAACAGCCATGCCAGGAGCAGTGTCCCAGCCCCACAGTGCCCAGGGCTGCCCGGCATGTGGGAAGGGGGCAGCAGCACTGACAGGGCAGCTCTTTGTTACGAGAGTCGCTGTGGAGCAGCCCCCGAGCGAGGCTGGGAGCCCAGCACCTCAGGGCTGGACGGGCCCCGTAAACAGGAGGAACCCCTGGTGGGCTGGCAGCTGGAGGCCACGCTGCAGAGAGTGCAGGTCTGGCCCCCCCGCAGCCCCCGGTGTCCTGCCCCTGGCACAGTCCAGGTTCAGCCCAGTTATTCCTGCTTCTGAGCCGTGGATCCCGGGGGACATGACCAGCTGGGATCCAGGCCCCCCGCTGGGAAGAGGCTAGTCCAGGCCCCGGCGGCTGGAGCTCTGGAGGGCATGTAAAGCCCAGGAAGGCCCAACCTCAAGGGGCTCAAGCAAGAGGTTTCACTTCTGGGCTGGCCACAGACCTGCTGCAGCCCCGGAACAGACTCAGCACATCTCCCTTCCCATCATCCCAGCATTGTAACACCTCCCCAAGCCCCTGAGGGGCTGCCACAGCCCGGGCCCCAAAAGCCACCTTGCCTGGTCCCTAGGGTGTTTTGGCCGCTGGCCCCATGGAGCTCGGCCCAGGAAGGGTAAAGGATCCTGTAAGACCCAGGGAGGGGTTGGTCCCTTCACCAGGGGAGGCTCTGGGTAGTCACAGCCACAGGTACTTGGCCAGGAAGGCAGCCAGGATCTTGCAGAGGTTCTCCAGGGTCTGGGGGTACAGGTTCTGCTCCGTGTCCTCCATCGTGTGCCAGACCCACGGGAAGGGGGTGGCGATGAGGTGCAGCACTGGCACTCCTACGGCCAGACAGATACATGGATAGTCAGCAGGGATCCAACCCAGGATCTGCATCACTGCAAGCACCAGCCTCTACTGCTGGAGCTACAAGTGTAATTCCACTATTGTCAGCAGTAGTAGACTATTATCCCCATGTGGCCCAGCCAATAGCGGGCGACGTGCAACATTCTAAATGCGCACACTGTCTCAGGAGATGGAGCCAGGCCCTCAGGCATGACCTGACCTTACATCTAGGAGCCATGTGCTCCCCTGACCTAGCAACGAGCAGCTGGCCAGGTGCATTATGGGAACCAGATTGGCCAGAGACATCAAGTGAATCAGGGCCAAGTGGCTAGATAGCAATGATGTGTTTATAAAGTCTTTCACCCCCAAGGATCCCAGAGCCTAAGTTCAAAATGCAGCCACCTCTGGGGTGAAGTGTGCCAGGCAGGCAAACATCATCTATAAAGCATGTTACCCCTGTAAATAACACCTAGCTCTTGCATAGCCCTTGTCCTCAGGGGATCCCAAAGCACTTTACAAAGGGGGTCAGAATGATTCCCCCCACTTCACAGATGGGGAAACTGAGGAAGACAGCGGCAAAGTCACCCAGCAGGGCAGTGGCAAAGCCAGGATCTGAACCCAGGTCTCAGTCCCTTGCTCCACTCATGAGGCCAGGCTTGTGTGGGAGCCTGGGGGAGTCTCACCACACTTTGTCTGCACACATTCTGCCCTGGTTCCCCCGGGGAGGCCTCCCCAGCTGTCCATCCCACACTGCTCTGCGCCTGGACGCCCGGTAGCGAGGGGCAGGACAGGTACCTTTGCGAAGGAAGGGGACGTGGTCCTCTTCGACAGGCCCATAGGCAGGCTCCCGCTGGAAGTACGTCTGCTCCCGGGGGTGGGACTGCAGCAGGCCCACCCGGTGCAGACGCTTCTCTGGGCGACACAGAGAAGAGAGTGAGGAATGGGCTGGTTCCTGGGACCTGCCAGGCTGGGGGCGTGGCAGGACGAGCCCCACAGGGGGTCACACCTGGCTGCTCACACCAGAGCTCCCTGAGGACACAGAGACGCTGCCGGGGAGGGAGGGGGATTTCAAACCTGACAAGTCGTGTTTGAGGGAAATAAAGTGTTGGTGAAAGATGCCAGGTCAACAGCCCTGGGGACTGAATCCCCAACTCCCAGCTCTGTCCCACAGCTGGGGATAGAACCCAGGAGTCCTGGTTCCCAGCCCCCCTGCTCTAACCACTAGACCCCACTCCCCTCCCAGAGCTGGGGCTAGAACCCAGGCACCTTTATTCATTGTCAGACAGACGCAGGACCATCAGGACTTGGGGGGGGTGGGGGGGAGGAAGTAGCTGTCCCACTACAGGTGCCTGGGGGGGCAAGCCCCCTCCCACCCCTGGAAGAAAGGAAGGTTTGCTATCGATGCCAAAGAGCCGGTCGAACCAGGAGGCGGTGAAGGGGAAGTGGTTCTGGATGGTCGGGTGGTGGGCCCCCAGCAGGTCCAGCAAGATAAACAGGCTCTGCAAGGCGGCAACAAGGGGTTAAATCTGTAGGGGCCCAGTCACCCCAGGAGGATCTGAGGTAGGGATTGGTACAAGATCCAGTGCAGACGGATTGAGCCCCCCGCCTACCCCGGACAGGCACCCCCACCATCTCCCTTCAGCCTGAAAGATCCCCCAGGCAGAACTCCCCAGAGGGGCAAGCGGGCGGCTCTCACCATAGCCTGGAGCTGGCTGGTGCCCGGCTGGTGCTGAGCCTTGGCCATGGACAGCCCCGTACAGGGAATCCCTCTCACTCCACTCCCCGAAGGCCTCCTTGCTGTCCAGGAACAGCAGCTGCAGCATCACCTCAGAGCCCTGGGGAGAGACACGGGGCTCGCTCAACACCTGACACTGCTGGACAGGTGAGAGGACTGCACCCAGGACAGCAGCAGAGCTCGGGATAGAACCCAGGAGTCCTGGCTCCCAGCTCCCCTGCTCTAACCACTAGACCCCATTCCCCTCCCAGAGCCAGAGATAGAACCCAGGAGTCCTGGCTCCCATCCCCCCTGGTTTTACACACTAGACTCCATTCCTTTCCCCAAGACAAGAGTAGAACCCCCAACCTGGGAAGCGCTCACCTGCTCCTTGGCCTTCAGCAGCTCCACGTCCAAGGCCGTGGCCAGTTCCAGCAGGATGGCACAGGGCACGGCTGAGTCGGTGGCCCCCAGGAAGGTGCGGCCCTGTCTTTCCCAAGCTGCCACCCCACCGGGCTTGAAACATCACCAGCTCCATCCAGCCCAGGGACCACATGGACAGGTACCGGGGCTGGGATGGGGACTCTGTGGAATCTCAGATTAAAGGAGCACCTTTAGATTTGGGATGGAGGGGCTACCTGCAGAGCAGGGAGGTCTTTCCTAAATTCCTCAGGCTTACCCTGATCTGAGGCTGTACAGAGGAGGCTCCCCAGCCAGCAGCTGCCTTATCAGAACTGTGTTCATTAGATAGATAGATAGATAGATAGATAGATAGATAGATAGATAGATAGATAGATAGATTCAGGGTAATGTATCAGAATCTGGCCCTCACCCCATTGCACTCAGTGGGTTTCTCTCGTTTTACCCTGGGGGAGATGAGATCAGAACCCAAGACCGCCAGTTCCAAGAACTCCACAGACCTGTGTTGTCACTGGATTTATTACCAAGGGGACATTAGACAAGGGGAGGCACCAGAATACCCCTCTGTGGGACAGAAGGACAGATTGAGGGACAGGGTTTGTGTCTCCCGCTTTGAAGTCCTGTGTCTTTGTGCATGCAGAGCTCTGTGCAAAACCCACCATCTCTGTGAGCCCCAGGGCGGATGATGGCCCTGGGAGGAGCTGTGACCATCCTCTGAAAGAGTCGGTGCCAGGGCATAAGGGCTGTTCTGTAGAAAGGAGGAGATTAAACTCCTCTGCAATACATATGTAAGCCTTCTTCCAGTTCCAGCTCTGGCTTCAATATATAGGGGTTCCTCTCAAAATTACAACACAACACTGGCTTGAGCTCCAACCCAGAAATCTGGGAAAACTAAACACCAGCCCTGGGTGTTTCTAAGAAGCAATACTTCCTGTCTTGCAAGCACTGAGTCTGTGTGCGACAAAAGAAATATTTTATTAAGGGGAGAAGGAAGAATGGCATTAATTTGAGAAAACATGACAACAATGACTCAAACGCATGCAAACAACAAGTAAATCCCTGGCCCCGGGTGGAGCAGTGGCTTTGCCTCAGTTTCCCCCTTTATGAAAGACCAGCAGACAAATATCCCGTTAACACACCACTCCCCTTTCTGTCCATGACACCGCACTCTTAGTTTGCTGTCCACCACAAGTGAAGTCCTAGGGTCTAGGGGTGCCGTTAGGTGCATTCAGCTCCAGCCTTAGGGGAGGAATGCAGGAAAATCAAATGATGCCTCTGCCCACTCCGGGGGGAGTCAGCAGCAACCAGGGCTGGGTTCCTTTTGACAGCACAACACAGAACCAGCTCGAGTCCACACCCAGTAATCTGAAAAAAATTACACCCCCCACTTGGTACCTCTAAGAGCCAGTACTTCTCCTCTCACAAGCACTAAGTACATGTATAGAAGAGAAAACTTTGAATAAAAGGGGAAAGGAACCTGGCATTACTTGGGAAAACACCACAAGCATGATTTGAAAACATCAGACCATGAGTAAAACACCCACCCCAGAGTACATTGGCAGCATCCGTTTCCTCAGTCTCTCACCTTGCAGTGTGACAGTCTGACAAACAAATGTCCCTTTAACACGCCAGTCCTCTCTCCCTCCACCGCACCCCACTCACAGTTGTCCTTGGTCAGTGAAAACCCAGTGTTTGGAGGTGTGTTTGCGTGAGTTAACCTCCCACCCCGGGGGGAGCGGGGGGGGCAGCACTGAGCAGTGATTCGGCAGCCGTCGCTGTGCCGCTGTTCACTCTGCATCGCTGTCTGCCTTTGTTCACTCCATAGCCGGCCACTCCACCTTCATTGACTGCACCGCCAGCCACCCCCCAGTGTTCCCTCTGCCACTCTCCGGCGCTCTGCCACCAGTCACCCTGCCACGGCCCTCTCCACTGCAACCTCTGGGATGTTTTGAAGTTCCACCACTTAACTCAGCTCTCAGCAATTCCAATGCTCAGTGATTCCAGCAGTTAGCGAGGCAACCTCGTTCACCAGAGACACTGTCCCACAACGGACCTAAGGCTTCATATTTAGACTGGGCTATCAGTGATGTCAGCTCGAGTGATCCAAACCAAGAGACTCTCAACTGGGCCTTAAGAAGCTCTGTTATTAAACAGTGCAGAGTCAAATGGCACGTAAAGCCAGATGGGCACAAATACCCTCTCACATCTCCACTGGCCTTTGGCACCCCTACCTCCTGCTTATTGAATGCAGTTAACTTGAGAGTGACCCCCTCATTCATGGCATACCAAGGCCAGTTCTGCTCCCTTTGATTCACAAAAGGATAACCACACTTTATTACCTCTGCCTCCTCAATAACAAAGTGATTTGCAATCCAACACCAGATAAAAGTGATCATTTGGGCAAAGCAGCCCCATCATGTTGCTCACCTAGGCAGAGTGGGTGTGTCTATTCAAACATGGTCAGTTCCTGATGTCTTCTCCCCAGCTCATCACTAGGTGTTGGGAAAGCTCATTCAGAGCCTGCTTACATAAGAACCTATAACTGCAATTTCACATAAACAGATTGAACACTCTGAGCAATGCGTTCAAATGCATCACACATCCAATGAGGCTAACAACATTTCCTTATCCCTGGATCCAAGGGGATGCCTAGCTAGGCATGAGGTAATATGATGGGTGACTTGTCCAATGAAGGGGGAGCAATAGCTGTTGATTTGGCAGAGGCAGGGGGGAACCCTTCCCCCAGGGGGAGCTGCAGAGCTTCCCAGGAGGATGCTCCTTCTCTGGGGACACACACAGAAGTCAGGCCCCGGTGACTACAGCATCAGCACTGCACCCTCCCTAGAGATTACAGTGACCATAAATCTTGAGCTGTGGGGGGAGAGTCCCAATTGCTGAGTCATTGTTTCCACCTTCTCACTCCCCCTGGGTTCCAAGAACTCCACAGACCTGTGCTGTTGCTGGGTTTATAATGCAGGGAACATTAGACAAGGGGAGGCAGCTGAATGCCCTAGGGCTGGGCACAGAGAGATCAAATGACAGACAGACAGACTGAGGAGTAAGGGTATATGTCTCCCCCATAGAAGTCCTGTGTCTTTGTGCATGCAGAGTTCTATCCCAAACCCTCCATCTCTGTGAGCCCCAGGGAGCTAATGGCCATGGGGTGCACCGTGACCATCCAGTGTGAGTGTAGGTACCAGGGCTGAGGGTTGTTCTGTACAAAGGAGGAGACCACACCACGCTGCATCACATGGAAAGTCCTGCAGACATGACTGCGTTTCCCATCCGCAGTGTTATACAGGGTGACAGCAGGAGCTACACCTGACGTTATGGCAGCACATCACAAGCCTTCATCTGGTCAGATCCCAGTGACCATGTGGAGCTGGTGGTGAGAGGTGAGGGGCCTGGTTTGGAGTCCCCGCTCTCAGCCCTGTACCCAGCCCAGCCTTCACAGAGTCTATGCCCCAAGGAGATGCTCACAGCCAGGATCTGCCTGGGGCCTTACAGAGGGGATGCCCAGTGTGGGATCAGGAAATCAGTGGATTTGTCATGTAGCCGGGGGAAGCTGCAGCAGCAGCTGTTGATGTAAGGCAGAGGGAAGGGGGAACCCTGCCCCCAGGGCAAGCTGCAGAACAGTGAGGCTTTTCCCAGGGGGATGCTCCCTATCAGAGTATGCCCAGAGAAGTCAGGGCCAGCAGCTGCAGAACCAGTCCCTTCCCCAGCTGATAAAATCCACTAACTCCCTGGAGGTTAGAGTGACCATAAAGGCTGAGTCGAGGGGGGAGGGACCCAATTGCTGAGTCGCTTTTTCTACCTCTTAGCTCCCCCTGATTGCCCATTTCATCCCCTGCCCTGACAGGCTCTCATTCTAAACTACAGGTGGAAACAACCTCACTGGGCTTGAAACATCACCATATCCAATCAGCCTGGGGACCACACGGACAGGTACCTGAGTGGGGAAATCATGCCTCAGGAATCTACTACAATGCTTTGAAGGGGTCCACAAGCATGTGGACAAGGGTGATCCAGTGGGTATAGTGTAATTAGATTTTGAGAAAGCCTTTCACAAGTTCCCTCACCAAAGGCTTTTAAGCAAAGTAAGTTCTCATGGCATAAGAGGGAAGGTCCTCTCCTGGATCAGTAACTGGTTAAGAGGTAAGAAACAAAGGGTAGGAATAAATGGTCAATTATCAGAATGGAGAGAGTAAATAGTGGTGTCTCCCAGGGATGTGTACTGGGACCAATATTATTCAACATATTCATCAATGATTTGGGAAAAGGGGTAAACAGTGAGGTGGCAAAATTTGAAGATGACACAAAACGACTCAAGATAGTTAAGTCCCAAGCGGACCATTAAGAGTTACAAAGGGATCTCACAAAACTGGGTGTCTGGGCAACAAAATGGCAGATGAAATTCCATGTTGAGAAATGCAAAGTAATGCTCATTGGAAAACATAATCCAAACTATACATATAAAATGGTGGGGTCTAAATTAACTGTTATCATTCAGGAAAGAGATCGTAGAGTCACTGTGGATAGTTCTTTGAAAATATCCACTCAATGTGCAGCGGCAGTCAAAAATGTGAACAGAATTTAGGGAATCATTAAGAAAGGGATAGATAATAAGACAGAAAATATCATATTGCCCCTCTATAAATCCATGGTATGCCCACATCTCGAATACTGTGTGCAGATGTCGTTGCCCCATATCAAAAAAGATATGCTGGAACTGGAAAAGGTACAGAAAAGGGCAACAAAAATGATTGGAGGGCATGGAACAGTTCCATATGAGGGAAGATTAATAAGACAGGGACTTTTCAGCTTGGAAAAGAGACAACTAACGGGGGGGAGGGTGGTGGTAGAGGTCTGTAAAATCATGACTGGTGTGGAGAAAGTAAATAAGGCAGTGTTATTTACTCCTTCTCATAACACAAGAACCAGGGGTCACCAAATGAAATTAGTAGGCAGCGGGTTTAAAAGAAACAAAAGGAAGTACTTCTTCACACAACACACAGTCAACCTGTGGAACTCTTTGCCAGACGATGTTGTGAAGGCCAAGACTATAACAGGGTTCCAAAAAAAACCCCTAGATAAATTGATGGAGGATAGGCCCATCCATGGCTCTTAGCCAAGATGGGCAGGAATGGTGTCCCTAGCCTCTGTTTGCCAGAAGCTGGGAATGGGTGACATGGGATGGGTCACTTGTTGATTACCTGTTCTGTTCATTCCTTCTGGGGCACCTGGCATTGGCTACTGTCCGAAGACAGGTTACTGAGCTAGATGGACCTTTGGTCTTACATAGTATGGCCACTCTTATGTTCTTATGGGATGGGGACTCTGTGGAATCACAGATGAAAGGGGCAACTCTAGATCTGAGGGAGGCGGAGGCAGGATCCCTGACCCCAGGGTTAGCTGCAGAGCAGAGAGTTCTTTCAGGTCTGTACCTGTTCTGGGGGCGCACAGAGGAGTTGGGACACAGAGGCTGCCCAGCTGGCCTCTTCCATCTATCCTTCATTAAATAGCTAGATGGGTAGCTAGATCCAGGGGTAATGGATCAGAATCCGGCCCTCAACCCATTGCTGTCAGAGGGTGACTCTGGATTAACCCTGGAGGAGCTGAGTTCAGAATCCAGCCCTGATACTTCCAAGAACTCCACAGCCCTCACGAAGCGCCTGGATTTCACCTGGGGCAACATCCTCCGTCTGGGTCTGGTCTCCGGGGTTCTGCTGGCCCTGGTGCTGATCATGGCCGAGGCTGGTTACTGCTGGAAGGAGACTCCAGGTGACATGACCCCCCTCTCTTATCCCTTCCCCCATCCCAGGACAAGGCCCCCCAAGTCTGCCAAGCCCCTCTGAACATGGGGGTACCTCATCTGCACATAACCCTTGGGCAGCTGGCCCAGCTCCTGTACCACCTGTCAGTGGGGGGAGGAGTCAGACCAGGGTGTCCCGTGCACACACTGAGGCTGCTATGAAGGGTGTGTGATGTCCAGAGATGCCCCTTCCCACTGTGAACTGGAGCCACCCCAATGCCTGGCCCTACCCCACTCTGAGTGTCCCAGGTGGGTAGGTCTGTGGTGGCGGGTGGGGCGGGGGTGAGGGGCAGTGCACACAGACACTAGGTCTCTTTCTGGCCAGCAGCTCCCACCTCTCCAACCCCTGGAAACCTACCCACCCTGGGCAGCTGTCTTGTCCTCCCCTCCCCTCAATCCCATCCCAGTCAGGGGGCTTGGGCCTGTGGGGTGACAGTGGCCCCTCTAACCCGCCGTCTCTCTGTGCTTACAGGGGAGCCTGGATCCAGCCATGCAGAGATGAAGATCTCCTTAGGGGAAGAGCCCTATCTGCTTGGAGGGCTCCACAGGGTAGAAAAGCCACTCTCCCTTCCCCCAGGAAATCCCTGCTTCAGGGAATCTCACATTTATTCCATGGTGCTCCCAATTCAACAGCTGGACCCTTGGGAGCAAACTCTCGACCCCCGGCACCGAGCACACCAGCCCCTGTGTCACCAGCTAAGGGAGCACCTGCCGGGGCCCCAGGGGGTGGGGAAGCAGGGCCGTAGCAGAGCCCCGTGCAGGGAAGGTGCTGCCTATGTCTGTGGGAAGCCCAGGGTGGGGTGTGGGGGGCTGGGCGCTGTATAGGGCCCCCTCAATAAATAACCCCTTCCCTGCCAGATTCCCTGCTCCTCCTGCTCCCTGCTGGGGATATGACCTGAGAAGATGAGGGAAGGCCGTTAGTGCTTCCTTAGCCAGAGCATTTGCTTCCCGACCTCAGGGGATGAGCCGGATCCCTGAGTATGCCCCGGAGCCAATGTCAGACTAGGGGGGTGGAGCAGAGCGAGATTCCCTGATCATAAGAATGGCCATACTGGGTCTGTTCAGCCCAGTGTCCTGTCTGCTGGGGGGAGCGTGGGGCAGGGGATCTGGGTGCAGGGAGATGGGGACAGGAGACACCTCGGGGACATGTTAATGCCGGGGCCATTTCTCCCCAGACTCAGGAATCGCTCTGATACCAGAAAAAAGAAAAGGAGTACTTGTGGCACCTTAGAGACTAACCAATTTCTTTAAGCATAAGCATCCGATGAAGTGAGCTGTAGCTCACGAAAGCTTATGCTCAAATAAATTGGTTAGTCTCTAAGGTGCCACAAGTCCTCCTTTTCTTTTTGCAGATACCGACTGACACGCTGCTACTCTGAAATCTGATACCAGAAGGGATCTGCTGGCCTAAGCCCGGCACCGTCCAGCCCAACATGTGGCTCTCCGTGCACATGCAGCCAATCTGTCACCTCCAGGGAAAACAGCCACCTCGGCCAATGTGTGAGCACGACCCAGCACCCACTTGGGAATGGGATGGGGCAAAGAAGAGCCGGAGACAGCCCTTCCTGGATGGGCACCGACACTGCCATTGCAGTGCAGGGATTCCAGCACACAACCTGTCCCGCACACAGAGCACCCCAGAACCCTGTAATCCCTCCCTCCACATTGCCAGGCTGGGCTGGGAGCCAGGACCCCAACCCCCAGGAGAGAAAAGAGCCAGGAGCCTCTGTGTACAGGGGAATTGTCTCCCCCAAAGCAGAGCAGGGTCCCAGCCAGAAGGGGTGGCTCAGAGATGTTATCTCCCAGCAGGGCAAGGCTCCCCAGCACCCCATCCTGCAGAATCCCAGCTCCTGAGATAGAGTGACCGGCCCCCTGTGCATGGAGACATGAGGTCTGGCCCCTGGCACTGAAATAAAGTCATTTACTGCTCCCCCAACCCCGGGGTGTCTGTCCTGGTCTCTCTCTGGAGCTTCAGTTCTCTGTTGCCTCAGTCCCTGCAGTAGGGTCCCCCACTTTATACATCACCCGGCTCCCTCCCCCAGCTCTCACCCCCTCCCCAGTAGCTGATCCCATCTCTGTAGGGATGGACCCTACTGTCCTGGATCCCATCTGCCCCCTTGGACCTTCTCCCCAGCTCTCCTGGCCCCTGCTGGGTCACCAGGAGGATTTTTCTCCACCCCCCCTCCATCACCTCTCCTCAGCCTGGGTGGGAGGGAGTGTCTCCCAGCACCCCAGTCTCTGAAGAGCCCCCAGAATCCTCCCAGAATTTCCAGAGCATTCTCTGCCCTATATATCCCCTGGGTGGCTCCTGCCCCTACCTATGGAGCTGCCCCTCAGGCCATCGGGGGCAGAATTGTTCTTCCCAACCCTACTGAGCCATGGCAGCACGAGCTGGTGTGTGTGGGGGGTGATGCTCTGTACCTCGGGGGAACATCCTACACCCCCATGTTCATCCTTGTAAAATGACTGTGTGGTATCCAATCCAAAGTTTGTCAGGTCGGCTGTCTTCGGATGGAGAATCCAGTATGTCCTTTGGTCCATTGTTCCAGTGTTAAATACTCTCTCTCTTAACAAATTGTTGCTTTATTTTCAGTCTGAATTTGTTTGGCTTCAACTTCCAGGCAATGCATCTTGTTATACCTTTCAAAAGTGTTGCATTCTAATAGTTGATGTTTAACATCCTCGCTAGGTGCAGCTGGAATAGAAAGTATTTCACTATTACTGTAGGATATGGATACGTCATTTCACTGCTTCCCAAATACAGAACAGAAATATTTGTAACACTTCTCCTTTTTCTGCATCATGATTTACAGTTGTACCATCCTCATCTCCAACTGCACTAAAACTGATTGCTAGGATATTTTGTTTTCCATATGTTTCAAGAACTCCTTATTGTCCTTATCCTAAAATGCCATAGATTTTTCATTGATATTGTTAGATTTTTCTTATCAAGTGTCTACAATTCCTAACTCCTCAGTTGCACCTATTGAGATGAAGTTCCCCATTTCCTAGTTGTTTAATATTATCATTTGTTATTTCTGCTTTCACTTCCACTGATAACCAGGATGGGGGTTTAGCTGAAGAAGCCACTTTCACAATTTGCTGAATTTTGTGTTTTGGGGGCATCTGATACATCTTAAACCACGTCCCAGCATGGGTCACATTTAGGGTTGCCAACTTTCTATTTGCAGACAACCGGACCTTCCTTCCCTGCCTCTTTCCCAAAGTCCCTGCCCCTTTCCCACCGCTTTTCACAAGACCCCGCCCCTGCCCCATCCTTTCCCTCAAGCCCCTACCCCGTTCGCTCCTCTCCTCCCCACCCCACCCCCCCGCTGTTCTCTCTCCTCCCCCTTCCTTGTAGCTGGCTCCTCTCCTCTCCACTTCCCTTCTCCACTCCCACTGGGATCCCTCTGTCAGGGAGCTGCAGCCTGACATGAAGTCTCCTGCCTGCCCAGATGCAGGTAGGAGGCGGCCCCAGCTGAGCGGGGTCTGGCTCGGGTTGATGACCCGGCACCTCTCCCTTCCCGCCCGCAGTAACCAGACTATTGGTGTCTGGTCAGTACATCTGACTGGACATTGCCAAGTCCCCTTTTTGACTGGACTTTCTGGTTGAAAATTGGGTACCTGGCAACCCTAGTCACATTTTAATCGGTCAAAACAAGGTCTAATATCCAATTACCCTGACTAGGTTGCAATATTTATTTTTATTTACTCTGGGATGAAAGATGCGAATGTAGCCCCTGATCTAACTGCAGCCGTCAGGGACTCCAGAATGACCTGAGGGGAGCTGAGATCAGAATCTAGCCCTGTTGCCTTTGCAGGCGATGGGTGACTCTGGCTTGACCCCGGGCAACCTGATCAGGGTGCAGGATATTGTTTCCATTTTGGAGTGAAGGTTCAGGTCTCAGCTCCTCTTTTCCCTGACTCAGCTCCCCATTATTAATACAAACGTTCCCCCAGCCCTCTGGCCCCTTTGGTACTCAGCGCCCAGCCTCTCAAGCTGCCTGAACAGCCAACTCACCCTTGTCTCCGATCCTGCCCCACTGACACAAGTGCTGGCCTCAGACCCTCGCCCAAGCTGGCACTCATGGAGAAAAAGGGCAGTGAGCTCACACCACATGATGGGACAGTGAGGGACCCCTCAGTGCTGCTCCAAATACCCCAGTCCCCAGCTCCATGGAGCCTGATGCCCCAGGAGCTCAAATGAGGAACTGAGCAGGGGGCTGCAGGCACAGGGAGCCTGTGATGCTCAGTGAGAGCAAACCAAGGTCCCTGCCACTCCCAACAAACCACATCCCCATAAACTGCTGCCCACATCTCTGTGCTGCACAGGGGACACCCAGGGGAACTGGGGGGATGAGCTGTGTTAATTCCACCAATCTGACCAGACCAGAATCTGGGTGCAAGCTGTTACCCCCAACTCTGCTGGATCTGGGACTGTAGGGGTCTGGTGGTCAGAGCATGTGTTACACTGCAGACCAGGGATGGTTTTAAAAATGGAATTTTATTAAACTTAATGTCCAACTCCCCAAACAAACGCAGGCTGCAACCCGCTGGGTCCCCCGGAGAACGACAGAAACCCTCCTGGGGGTGCAGCTTGCATCCCCACTGTTCCTCTTTAGCCTCGCTAGCAGATCTCCAAACCCTTAAAGGGACAGGGCACAGCCTTAGAGATAAAGGATGCAGGTATGTAGAACCCTGACATTCCCGTATCAGTGCTACACTCCTCCTGTGGAGATATAATATCCCCCAAATATTCCCATTAACAAAATATAAAACATTCCGTCCAGCCATTTGGCTTATTAGCAGACACCTACGACTTCCACAAGCTCGTGCTTTCGGTCTCAGATGAGCTTTTGTCTTGCTCCTTTTTCATCAGATCTGGAAACTTTTGCATCTCTCTTTGGTTTAATTCACATTAAGCAGGCAATGTCTGTGTCAAGGCTTGTTCCATTGCCCAACCAAATCGCCAGTTCTGAACAGTTTAAATCCCCAGAGATCCTCAGATCTTATGAGATACCAGCTCCCACATGGTAAGCAGTATAACCATGCAACACAAAGTCATTAGACATAAAAAACATCTACTCAAGAAACATAAAACTAACTATGTAGCGCTATCGACCCCTTTTGTAGAGCAATATCGAAACCAGAAGCCAATGTCTCTTCATTTACATTAATCTTGGAGAGAATGCAGGAGAAGATACAGGAATAGGTACGAGGTACAGCATGTAAACACAAGGATAAAGCCATGGTGCATTCACCAGTAGCTGGAATTAGACACTGATGAGTAGGTTCATAGGTCAGTGTCTGGGGGGCTCTTCCCTCTCTAGTCAGAGGACCTCATGTGACAATGGGTTGTTCTCGAGATCTGTCCTCTTGTGCACCGATGGTTTCCGGGTCCATGGTCACATTTTGCCATTCATGTCTTTCATTGGCTGATGTGGATGTCACATCAGACTAGTCATCTGTCTTCAAGTTTACAAGATCAACAACATCCCCATTTCCCAGCCGTGGAAGGAATGTTTCTGCCTCTGAATTCAGAGTCACCATGCCATGGGTACCATGTTGTTTGTCTTCGCTCTCACGATCACAATCACTGGAGTCCAAATTCTGTCCTTAGAGAGGCTTGGTCTACACTACAGCCTCCTTCAGTATCACTTACGTCACTCAGGGGTGTGATTAATCCACACCCTCTGAGTGACATAGTTATACCGACCGTAACCCCCTGTGTAGACAGTGCTCTCCCGCCGACATAGCTACTGCCTCTCGCAGGGGTGGACTTATTACGCTGACAGGAGAGCGCTCTCCCATCAGCATAGAGCATCTTCACCAGACGCGCCACAGTGGAGCAGCTGCATCGGTGCCTCTGTGCGCTTCTAGCAGAGACTCGCCCTTAGATTCCAGTTTTGCTTATTTCCCTTGATCTCTGCATCTTCTGCCGTGGCGCTGTGCAGCACAGTGTCATCTCCAAGGGCAAGAAAACCCAGAGAAGCAAAAACTTGTGGTGACAAACTCTACCACCTCCTTCTCCACCTTCTGCCTTTACTCTGTGAACTCTCCCCTTTCCTTTCATCTTCTAACATGAATTTTATCTTCCCAATAGGATGTTAGTTTGCCTGGTCCCCTTCCTGACAAGTACTCCTGTCCCCCGGCCAGAGGGCAGCACCGTACGCTTTCTGACCATAATGATTCGTACCACGAATAGCAGAGTTTTGAGAACATATTGAGGCCAGTTCATAAACGTCTTTCAATTGCTGTTTCTGTGTCTCAGCATATTCTTTATGCTTCCTAGGTGCAGATTCAGAGTTCATAGGTAGAGCAAATGCAATGACAATAGACAAATGTGATTATCTTCAAGATAATAAATAGAAGGGTGGGAACTCGTAGCATCATTTTGTGTACAGTTATAGGCATAGATGGTCTTATGGTCTTATTAAGGGAGTCCTTCCAGTCTGATTTTTGTTCTTCTGGCAAGGTTATCAATGTAGCCAGCAGAATTTGATTCAGCCTTTCGACTTGCCCATTGCCCTGTGGCTGGTATGGGGTTATGGGAGAAGTTTAAATCTTACTGTAGTACTCTACCCTTTGGAAAAAAAAACTATTTTCAAACTCTGCTCCTTATTGATGATGGATTCTTTTGGGGAAATCAAATCTTAAAACAAACTAATTGAAGATCTTGTCTGTCACTGTCTTTCCTGAGTTTTTGGTGGTAGGGTAGACTTTGACAAACCAAGTAAAGTGATCCACCGAGGCTCAGATGTATTCCTATCTTTCTTTGCTTCTTCCTAGATGGAAGAAGCCTATGGCTACAAGTACAAATGCTTCTGTTGTAACTAAGTAAATAAGGTGCCGCCAGACTCCTTGTTGTTTTTGTGGATACAGACTAACACGGCTACCCCCCGGTACTTGTTGTAACTATGGTAGTTAGATGAAATCTGGTACGCTGGTGAGGTTTCTTTTGCTTGGTGCACACACAAACTCTAGTGACACAATGTTCGATGTTCAACATCCTCCTGTGTTCTCTTGGTTAATTGGTTTGTGCCCCAAAAACTTATACTGAAGCATTTTAGCAATAGCTGGATCTTTCTTCTGAGTTGCCAAAATGTCTTCTCCTGGAATAAGTTTTATGGTGGATGTAATGCCCATGAAGGAGACTTCTACTGCCAAAGGATTGGTAGTAATAACTACTAACCTGGACACCTTGCCATCAGTTTGTATATCCAAGGAGTTTGACTGCTTTAACAACACCTGTGTTCGTCTCTTCTGTGCATCCTGTCACTATCAAGGGGAATTCCTGATAAAGCATTAGATTTCCCTAGATGATATTTAACTACAGTAGAACCTCAGAGTTACGAACACCTTGGGAAAGGAGGTTGTTCGTAACTCTGAAATGTTCGTAATGCTGAACAAAATGTTATGGTTGTTCTTTCAAAAGTTTACAACTGAGCATTGACTTAATAGAGCTTTGAAACTTTACTATGCAGAAGAAAAATCCTGCTTTCCCTTTATTTTTTAAGCAGTTTATGTTTAATACACTACTGTACTGTACTTGTTTTTTCTCTCTCTGTTGCTGCTGCCTGATTGTGTACTTCAGGTTCCAAATAAGGTGCATGGTTGGCTGGTCAGGTCATAACTCTGATGTTCATAACTCAGGTTTTCTACCCTATGAAGTTAAAGTCAGATGATTCTGCAACCCACCGGTGGACTATGGGGTTCAGCCTGGCAGTGGTGGAGATGTAGATTAGCACATTATTATCTCTGTTAACTGTGAAGGATTGTGCATCGCAGATTTAGTCTACTAAATAAATAAATGGTCAGTTTTCGGAGTGGAGAGAGGTAAATAGCAAGGTCCCCAGGGATCTGTACTGGGACCGGTGCTGTTCAACATATTCATCAATGATCTGGGAAAGGGGGTACACAATTTTGGCAGGCTCAGCTTAGTTTTTCACTCCAGCTAGCTCCTGAAGCTCAATCCTGGGCAAATTGCCCTGATTACAGTTTCCATTATCTCTGTCTCAGTGGTCCCCTTGGGAACACCATTTGCAATTTGATAAGCCAAACTGCTTTGGTTTAGCCTGTCCTTTTGCAGGGAGTTCCTAAACTGTCCTGTTATTTTAAAGTCTTTCTTTAACACTGGTTTTCTTTTCTGGGATGGGATTGACAGATCTTTTGCTCCTCTTTTGCTGTAGCAATGGCTTGTAAAATCTTCTCTCCTAGTGCCAGCAATGTAAGACAATCCCTGATTTTCCAGCGGGTTTGGCTCTTCACTATTGAAATGAATTCTTATATATTTGGGTAAGGTCAAAGAGCTTTTGGCTGCAGTTTCACTGTGATGTGTCCCAGAAATGCCCAGGGAGTCACAGACTTCTCTTAAATGCTCATCCTTTAGCTGGTATCAGAGTCCTCCTACCTCCACTACTGGTCTTTTAACTCTCTCCCAGCCAAAGCGCTTGCAACCAATGAAATCTTCCCTGGCAGCTTTCTCTGGAGCAGTCTGCAGCAGTTTGGTGGGTTCATCTCTTGGAGAGGTCAGATCATTGCAATTCAGCCTCTCCTGTCTGGGCTCACCAAATCTTACACTCCCGGAGCAGGGGCAGTTTGAATAGTGGAGTCTTATTAAACTTAGTATCCACAGAACAAACAAGAGCTTCAAGCCTTTTCTGGTTCCCTTGGGAGTGCTACACTGCAGCTGAATTGAGCCGAGGCAAACGTATGGCTCCTCTCAGAGAGTGCACTAAAGACACGAAGTGATGGGGCTTGTTTCCCTTCTGGGGAGCTGCATTCACTCAGCTGGGGGGGAGGGATAGCTCAGTAGTTTGAGCATTGGTCTGCTAAACCCAGGATTGTGAGTTCAATGCTTGAGGGAGCCATTTAGGGATCTGTGGCAAAAAGTGGGGATTGGCCCTGCTTTGAGCAGGGGGTTGGACTAGATGGCCTCCTGAGGTCCCTTCCAACCCTGATATTCTATGATAGTAGTATAAGGGCCCTATCATCAATCAAACCCTGACCCCGCCCCTTGACCCCTTAGCCCCACCCACCGGAAGTCCCACCCCATGGGTTATTACTTCCGGGGTCAAGGCTGCCACATGACCGGAAGCAACGTATGTCATGTGACACCCACCCCACCCCTTGACCCCTTTAACCCCACCCCTTGACCTCTGCCCCCCCCCCACCGGAAGTCCTGCCCCATGGGGTATTACTTCCAGGGTCAAGGCTGCCACGTGACCGGAAGCAAGGTATGTCATGTGAACCCTCTAACAACTCCTCCCACTGCCCTCTACCAATCAGGATGGGTTTCGCCCCGTAGGACTTCCCCCCCAAGAGGAGCTTTGACCAATCAGGGCGAGTTCCGGAGCGGGGTGTCTTCTCCGGAAGTGGGTCTTGTGACCCCTCTAACAACTCCTCCCCCCCCCACCCTCTACCAATCAGGATGGGTTTTGCCCCGTAGGACCTCCCAGAGAGGAGCTTTGACCAATCAGGGCGAGTTCCGGAGCGGGGTGTCCTCTCTGGAAGTGGGTCTTGTGACCCCTCTAACAACTCCTCCCCCCACCCCGCTACCAATCAGGAGGGGTTTTGTTCCGATAGGACCAAGAGGAGATTTGACCAATTAGGGTGAGTTCCGGGGGCGGGGTGACCCGTCCGGAAATGATTCGTGTGACCCCTCTAACAACTCCTCCCACCAACCTCTACCAATCAGGCCGGCCCGAGAGCAGATTTGACCAAAATAGGGCAGGTTCTGGGATGGGGTGAACCACCCAGAAGAGGGGCGTATGACCCCTCTGCCAATCAGAGCGCAGCACCATCACCCCATAAGGCCCAGCGTCGGGCAGAAGAGGCTGTCTTTTACCAAGAGCGCGTGTTTTAGAAATTGTGGAGACATGGACTCCTTCACCACCCCCGTGAGAACTTCGGACTTTGTTTTAGCCCCGAGGGCCTTTGGACTTGTATGGAGAAAGCGCTACATCAGCGAGAGTTCTGAGGAGGACCCTTTGGCCCAGCCGTTGATGGACACACCGGAAACCGACCCCGAAACCCGGCTGCTTGTGAGGCACCACGATGAGCGTGATGGCCTCTTGTTGTCCACCCCCCGAGAGGTGGAAGGTGATCACGGCTTGGGGGAGTTACGGGCGGACAAGGTGAATGAAAAAGACGTGGCTCAGGTAAATGAATGTTTAAGAAGTGACGGTCGGGGTGGGGGTGTGTAATGGGGGTGGGGGTGGGGGGGGAGGGCTAGGAACCAGGGATTGTGTAAATCAAAAACCAAGCAGTGGTGTGCTTACGCTGTTTCTTTTTTGAAAAAAAAAATCTCTCAACAGCTCGATGATGCCTTTCTAGAGGACCCGGAGACTCTGGACAGCGTTGCACCAAGCAGCGAAGATGAACCGGGCCCACCTTGTTTTTGCTCAACGCCAATACAAAATGTTGAAGAGGACTCCGAGGATGACGGCTATGAGGAGTTTAGGAGGAGGCTAGGCATGGAACTGACTGAGCCAGTGCCACGTCGTGAGCGTAACAAAGTCACAAACAAACAAAAGTTATTCCTCCCCGCAAAGTCAGAGAAGATGAGCGACGGTGGGTTTTACATTACTTTGCCCAGCAACGCCAGCTCTGCAGTTTTTCCCCAAAACACCAGCTCGAACTTTACAATACGGCTAATTAAGCCCTTGGATCTCCCGGGTGCCTGGGAGGTGGGGTTAGTGGAAATACAACACCCGCACAGCTGGAACACTATCAACGAAGACACCCCTTTTGAAGTCACCTTTGGAGATATGGCATGGAGTTTCATCCTACGACGAGGTTATTACGCGTCCATACCCGAATTACTGGATCATATGAACAGTATCATAGCTCGTCACCCCGGACCGCCTGAGATGGTCATGAACTATGACCCTGTGGGTAGAAAAATTAGACTTAAATCCGCCGCTTTTACTTATATGTTTTCTACCAGCGGGGAGCTAGCTAACATTCTGGGCTTGGGCCCCAAACACAGCGTCCAAAAATTCCCTTTCTCGGCAGACATTACAGGGGTTTTTAATTCCTTGTATCTGTACACGGATATCGTAGAACATCAGTTTGTGGGGGATTTTTCTGTTCCCCTGTTACGTTGTGTCCCCGTCCAAGGAAGGAACAACGAGTTTGTCACCATCACCTACGATAAACCTCATTACGTCCCTATCAGTAAACACCACATCGACACAATTACCATTGAAATAAAGACAGATCAGAACAAAAGCGTCTCATTTCGCTTTGGCAAGGTGATCATCAAGCTACACCTGCGCCCCCGGAGAGAGCGAGTTTTCTAAAAAAGCAAAACAGTATTATGGCGATCCTAAAAAATTACGGCGACCCCAACGTCTACAGAAACTATTACAAAGCCCAGGCGGGATACGCCCTTCCCGGATACCATGGGGCCCCCGTGATGTATGGGGCAGGCGTGGGTGGAATATTCCGTAGCCTCTTTCGAAAAGCCGTACCGCTTTTGAGGAGGGGGCTAGAGATTATTAAACCCCACGTAAAAACCGCCACTCAAAACATAGCTAAAGACGTGGTAGGTCACGTCTCCCGCGCTGTTCTGGAGAAGGTGGGGAACACAGCTTCACAGGAAGGATCGGGGCTGATGTACATTAAAAGGAGGAAGAAGAGAAAGAGAAATGTGTCATACCCGCGACGCGCAGGTCCCCCGAAACCCTTTAAAAGAAGGGCTTTGACCCGCAGGGTCGGCCATAAGCGAAAGTCCAAGAGGAAGCCTGGGTGAAAGAGGAAACACTCGCCGGCTGATACGAGAGATATATTTTAATCAACATGGCTTTCGTTCACTGCGGGTCTGAAGAATGCACCAAATCCGAACTAGACTTGTTCCAAATAGCCCCTACGCAGACCAGCATTGAGAAAAGCATCTACATCGAGGTGCCACCTCTGTCGGCCGTTACGGAGTCTGCCCCCATTGACTTCTTTATAGCAGGGAATGGCGTAGATTATATGGATTTAAACAACACACTGCTGTACCTGTGTTGCAAGATTGTAAAAGGAGACGGAACTGAATTCGCCGCGGACGCCGAGATGGGCCTGGTGAATTACCCAGTGGCCTCTATTTTTAGTCAGCTGGATGTCACGCTGGGAGACCGCCTTGTAAGCCAAAGCAACGACTGTTACCCTTACAGGGCCTTTATAGAATCGGTGCTCAATTACAGCAACGACACCCTCGCCACGCAATTTTCCGCTGGCCTCTTTTACAAAGACACTGCCGGACAACAGGAAGACATAGACTTGGATGGCGAGAATCTAGGGTTTGTGAGGCGTGCAAAGCTGACCGCTCAAAGCAGAACAGTAGAGCTTCTGGGTCATCTACACAGCGACCTGTTTTTTCAAGAAAAACTATTGTTGAACGGAGTGGATGTGAAAATTAAACTGACGCGCAGTAAAGATCCTTTCTGTTTAATGGGCAGCGGAACCGAAGGCTTTAAACTGCGCATTCTATCAGCATCCCTTTTGTGAAGAAAGTACGTGTGGCCCCGAGCGTTCGTCTCGGGCACGCCGAGGCCCTGCTTACCGCTAATGCCAAATACCCCGTGGACCGTGTGGGAATGAAAGTGTTTAGCATCCCTGCGGGCAGCAGGGTCAGTAACCAGAAGAACCTGTTCTTGGGACAGTTGCCCAAAATGCTTGTCCTGGGGTTCGTGGATAACGATGCCTTTAGCGGAAGTTACGCTAAAAATCCCTTTCATTTTAAGCATTACGATATTAATTTTGTGGCCTTGTATGTGGATGGTGAGCAGATACCGACCAAGCCTCTGCAACCAGACTTCGAGGCAGGACGCTGCGTGAGAGAATACATGAATCTGGTACAGACGGCCGGTAAACACATGAAAGATCGTTCTCTGTTAATCGACCGTGAGGAGTTTGCACAGGGTTACACCATGTTTGCCTTTGACCTGTCCCCCGACCAGGAATGCGCCGATCACTATTCCCTGATTAAAACCGGGAACCTGAGAGCAGAAATTCGTTTTGGGAAGGCTTTAACCATTACCGTCAATATGATCGTGTATGGGGTTTTTGACAACGTCATAGAGATAAATCAGAGGAGAACTGTTCTGTTTGACTACATGTGAACATGGACACCGTGCAGCTCTCACGTGTCTTATCAACAGACCCTTACACGAAAAAGAATTTCTTAGACGTGTTTCCCTGCGATTGGCTATCCTGGCGGCAAGCTGTCTCAGAGACCTCTAGGTTTGGTGGTCTACACACATCCACACAGCCGACCGGGTGAACACTGGCTTGCCGTGTATCTGGTGGAGCGTAACCTTGGAGAGTTTTTTGACTCATACGGGCATCCCCCGAACAGTGTGTTCTTTCCTAAAAGCATTATGAAATTTTTAAACAAAAATGCCACAGACATTGTGTTTCACAACAGACAATTACAAGACCCCAGCTCCGTTGCCTGCGGCTATCACTGCGTGTTTTTCTTACACCATCGTAGCAAGGGTTTATCTTTTGACCGGATTTTAAAATTGTATTCTAATGACTTAGTGCAAAACGACCGGATGGTGATGAATTTTGTAAAAAATAAATTTAAATACTTGGCCATGCCTAGCCTTGCTCAAAGCATGTTTCAACAAGCCCAGACATGCGTATCTTGCAACGATTTTCATAGTCATGTTACCCAATAAAGCACCCCAGGTGGGGAGTTTAAAGACAATCGATGTTTGGCGTGGTTTTTTTAAAAAAAAAACAAAACACAATGACCCAATTCAGAAATGTTTTATTTAAAGCAAAACATTACCAGTTTTAAAAAAAAATAGAATGTGAAAAAGATCACAAACTGAGCCATTCGGCTCTTTTAGCCAATTTTCGTTTTTTAGATGGCAAAAAAGGGGTCACTGTTTCTTGGTCAACACCGGTGTCGGCGATTGAGGCCTTGAGGCGTTCCAAAAGATCTCTGTTGGTCGCGTTGCCCATGATGGAAGATGGCATGTTCAGTTCCGCCATGGCATTCATAAACACATCCCATCTTTTAGGTACATGTCTGCTAGGAACAGAGCGCGTCTGGGTGACGGCCCTGACTAAGTCGAGCATGTTAGAACCATTAACCACAGAGCCTTTGTACACAAAAGACCCTTTATCGGTCCATGAAGAAATGTTTTTATCTTGGCCCAGCTTATTTAGCAATACTGATGCATTTTTCTTATAACGCTTATTCACGTTATCCAACACCTCCTGAGCAACAGAGTCTGAGGTCTTTGGTGTTTTGGAGGGTTTGGCAGTCACACTCTGTTCCTGTTCTGGTAGAAACAGACTTAGTTTTCCTTTGTCCACATCGCTCTGCTTCACATACGTTAGGTACCTTTGAAGCACGGTGCTGTAAAGTTTAGCCTTTTCATATTCACCTAAGTCAGTTCTTTGAAGAACAGATTTCATTTCAGCATCCAGTAAGCGAGTTGCAGTCGTTCTGATATTTTCCTCTGCCGGAGGGGGAGCACTTAATTGCTCCAACTGCCGGCTGGGCACCAGGTACATTTTTTCTGCATACTCCATTATCGATTAGTTAAAAGCCCCGTTATCAGAGGGATAGCAAAACTTAACAGGGGTCCTATAAACCCCCCAGACTGCTTCACCAGACGCTTCTTTCTTTTAAGTGAAACCCTTTTATTACACAAAGTTTTTATAAGCGTGTGTTTCTTTTTCAGCACACGCACTTGCTTCGGTGTTAAAGGTATGTTTCCTTTTAAGGTGTTGAGCGCTATTTCTGAGATGGCTGCTACTAGATCGTCAGAGGCCGAGCACAGTATAGCCCTCCTTTGCTGTGGGGACGATTTGCTAAGTAATTTTAAAAGGCCCAGGTTTCTTTTCACGCAGCTAGACATGTTTTCAGGCAGCAACCCCGGCTGCTAAAAAGGGACCTGCCAATAATTCATCTCTTTTTATACCGGGCTGTTGTTCTTTTTAAAGTATAAACTGCCGGCCAGTCTGGAGGGAAAAGACCAGTTCTTAGCCTATAAGCTTCTGGTGTGGAAGCATTTAAATCCACCACCAGGTAGCCATAAGGCCTTTTGGTAGCATCCTCAAAAGCTTCAAGAAAGAACTGAGCTTTGCCGGGGTACATTTGCCGAGCGAGTGTAGCAATTTGACAGCCCCGCCCCTTGACCTCTTAGCCCCACCCACCGGAAGTCCCGCCCCATGGGTTATTACTTCCGGGGTCAAGGCTGCCACATGACCGGAAGCAAGGTGTGTCATGTGACACCCACCCCACCCCTTGACCCCTTTAACCCCACCCCTTGACCTCTGCCCCCCCCCCCACCGGAAGTCCTGCCCCATGGGGTATTACTTCCAGGGTCAAGGCTGCCACGTGACCGGAAGCAAGGTATGTCATGTGAACCCTCTAACAACTCCTCCCACTGCCCTCTACCAATCAGGATGGGTTTCGCCCCGTAGGACTTCCCCCCCAAGAGGAGCTTTGACCAATCAGGGCGAGTTCCGGAGCGGGGTGTCCTCTCCGGAAGTGGGTCTTGTGACCCATCTAACAACTCCTCCCCCCCCCACCCTCTACCAATCAGGATGGGTGTTGCCCCGTAGGACCTCCCAGAGAGGAGCTTTGACCAATCAGGGCGAGTTCCGGGGTGGGGGTGTCCTCTCTGGAAGTGGGTCTTGTGACCCCTCTAACAACTCCTCCCCCCACCCCGCTACCAATCAGGAGGGGTTTTGTTCCGATAGGACCAAGAGGAGATTTGACCAATTAGGGTGAGTTCCGGGGGCGGGGTGACCCGTCCGGAAATGATTCGTGTGACCCCTCTAACAACTCCTCCCACCAACCTCTACCAATCAGGCCGGCCCGAGAGCAGATTTGACCAAAATAGGGCAGGTTCTGGGATGGGGTGAACCACCCAGAAGAGGGGCGTATGACCCCTCTGCCAATCAGAGCGCAGCACCATCACCCCATAAGGCCCAGCGTCGGGCAGAAGAGGCTGTCTTTTACCAAGAGCGCGTGTTTTAGAAATTGTGGAGACATGGACTCCTTCACCACCCCCGTGAGAACTTCGGACTTTGTTTTAGCCCCGAGGGCCTTTGGACTTGTATGGAGAAAGCGCTACATCAGCGAGAGTTCTGAGGAGGACCCTTTGGCCCAGCCGTTGATGGACACACCGGAAACCGACCCCGAAACCCGGCTGCTTGTGAGGCACCACGATGAGCGTGATGGCCTCTTGTTGTCCACCCCCCGAGAGGTGGAAGGTGATCACGGCTTGGGGGAGTTACGGGCGGACAAGGTGAATGAAAAAGACGTGGCTCAGGTAAATGAATGTTTAAGAAGTGACGGTCGGGGTGGGGGTGTGTAATGGGGGTGGGGGTGGGGGGGGGAGGGCTAGGAACCAGGGATTGTGTAAATCAAAAACCAAGCAGTGGTGTGCTTACGCTGTTTCTTTTTTGAAAAAAAAAATCTCTCAACAGCTCGATGATGCCTTTCTAGAGGACCCGGAGACTCTGGACAGCGTTGCACCAAGCAGCGAAGATGAACCGGGCCCACCTTGTTTTTGCTCAACGCCAATACAAAATGTTGAAGAGGACTCCGAGGATGACGGCTATGAGGAGTTTAGGAGGAGGCTAGGCATGGAACTGACTGAGCCAGTGCCACGTCGTGAGCGTAACAAAGTCACAAACAAACAAAAGTTATTCCTCCCCGCAAAGTCAGAGAAGATGAGCGACGGTGGGTTTTACATTACTTTGCCCAGCAACGCCAGCTCTGCAGTTTTTCCCCAAAACACCAGCTCGAACTTTACAATACGGCTAATTAAGCCCTTGGATCTCCCGGGTGCCTGGGAGGTGGGGTTAGTGGAAATACAACACCCGCACAGCTGGAACACTATCAACGAAGACACCCCTTTTGAAGTCACCTTTGGAGATATGGCATGGAGTTTCATCCTACGACGAGGTTATTACGCGTCCATACCCGAATTACTGGATCATATGAACAGTATCATAGCTCGTCACCCCGGACCGCCTGAGATGGTCATGAACTATGACCCTGTGGGTAGAAAAATTAGACTTAAATCCGCCGCTTTTACTTATATGTTTTCTACCAGCGGGGAGCTAGCTAACATTCTGGGCTTGGGCCCCAAACACAGCGTCCAAAAATTCCCTTTCTCGGCAGACATTACAGGGGTTTTTAATTCCTTGTATCTGTACACGGATATCGTAGAACATCAGTTTGTGGGGGATTTTTCTGTTCCCCTGTTACGTTGTGTCCCCGTCCAAGGAAGGAACAACGAGTTTGTCACCATCACCTACGATAAACCTCATTACGTCCCTATCAGTAAACACCACATCGACACAATTACCATTGAAATAAAGACAGATCAGAACAAAAGCGTCTCATTTCGCTTTGGCAAGGTGATCATCAAGCTACACCTGCGCCCCCGGAGAGAGCGAGTTTTCTAAAAAAGCAAAACAGTATTATGGCGATCCTAAAAAATTACGGCGACCCCAACGTCTACAGAAACTATTACAAAGCCCAGGCGGGATACGCCCTTCCCGGATACCATGGGGCCCCCGTGATGTATGGGGCAGGCGTGGGTGGAATATTCCGTAGCCTCTTTCGAAAAGCCGTACCGCTTTTGAGGAGGGGGCTAGAGATTATTAAACCCCACGTAAAAACCGCCGCTCAAAACATAGCTAAAGACGTGGTAGGTCACGTCTCCCGCGCTGTTCTGGAGAAGGTGGGGAACACAGCTTCACAGGAAGGATCGGGGCTGATGTACATTAAAAGGAGGAAGAAGAGAAAGAGAAATGCGTCATACCCGCGACGCGCAGGTCCCCCGAAACCCTTTAAAAGAAGGGCTTTGACCCGCAGGGTCGGCCATAAGCGAAAGTCCAAGAGGAAGCCTGGGTGAAAGAGGAAACACTCGCCGGCTGATACAAGAGATATATTTTAATCAACATGGCTTTCGTTCACTGCGGGTCTGAAGAATGCACCAAATCCGAACTAGACTTGTTCCAAATAGCCCCTACGCAGACCAGCATTGAGAAAAGCATCTACATCGAGGTGCCACCTCTGTCGGCCGTTACGGAGTCTGCCCCCATTGACTTCTTTATAGCAGGGAATGGCGTAGATTATATGGATTTAAACAACACACTGCTGTACCTGTGTTGCAAGATTGTAAAAGGAGACGGAACTGAATTCGCCGCGGACGCCGAGATGGGCCTGGTGAATTACCCAGTGGCCTCTATTTTTAGTCAGCTGGATGTCACGCTGGGAGACCGCCTTGTAAGCCAAAGCAACGACTGTTACCCTTACAGGGCCTTTATAGAATCGGTGCTCAATTACAGCAACGACACCCTCGCCACGCAATTTTCCGCTGGCCTCTTTTACAAAGACACTGCCGGACAACAGGAAGACATAGACTTGGATGGCGAGAATCTAGGGTTTGTGAGGCGTGCAAAGCTGACCGCTCAAAGCAGAACAGTAGAGCTTCTGGGTCATCTACACAGCGACCTGTTTTTTCAAGAAAAACTATTGTTGAACGGAGTGGATGTGAAAATTAAACTGACGCGCAGTAAAGATCCTTTCTGTTTAATGGGCAGCGGAACCGAAGGCTTTAAACTGCGCATTCTATCAGCATCCCTTTTGTGAAGAAAGTACGTGTGGCCCCGAGCGTTCGTCTCGGGCACGCCGAGGCCCTGCTTACCGCTAATGCCAAATACCCCGTGGACCGTGTGGGAATGAAAGTGTTTAGCATCCCTGCGGGCAGCAGGGTCAGTAACCAGAAGAACCTGTTCTTGGGACAGTTGCCCAAAATGCTTGTCCTGGGGTTCGTGGATAACGATGCCTTTAGCGGAAGTTACGCTAAAAATCCCTTTCATTTTAAGCATTACGATATTAATTTTGTGGCCTTGTATGTGGATGGTGAGCAGATACCGACCAAGCCTCTGCAACCAGACTTCGAGGCAGGACGCTGCGTGAGAGAATACATGAATCTGGTACAGACGGCCGGTAAACACATGAAAGATCGTTCTCTGTTAATCGACCGTGAGGAGTTTGCACAGGGTTACACCATGTTTGCCTTTGACCTGTCCCCCGACCAGGAATGCGCCGATCACTATTCCCTGATTAAAACCGGGAACCTGAGAGCAGAAATTCGTTTTGGGAAGGCTTTAACCATTACCGTCAATATGATCGTGTATGGGGTTTTTGACAACGTCATAGAGATAAATCAGAGGAGAACTGTTCTGTTTGACTACATGTGAACATGGACACCGTGCAGCTCTCACGTGTCTTATCAACAGACCCTTACACGAAAAAGAATTTCTTAGACGTGTTTCCCTGCGATTGGCTATCCTGGCGGCAAGCTGTCTCAGAGACCTCTAGGTTTGGTGGTCTACACACATCCACACAGCCGACCGGGTGAACACTGGCTTGCCGTGTATCTGGTGGAGCGTAACCTTGGAGAGTTTTTTGACTCATACGGGCATCCCCCGAACAGTGTGTTCTTTCCTAAAAGCATTATGAAATTTTTAAACAAAAATGCCACAGACATTGTGTTTCACAACAGACAATTACAAGACCCCAGCTCCGTTGCCTGCGGCTATCACTGCGTGTTTTTCTTACACCATCGTAGCAAGGGTTTATCTTTTGACCGGATTTTAAAATTGTATTCTAATGACTTAGTGCAAAACGACCGGATGGTGATGAATTTTGTAAAAAATAAATTTAAATACTTGGCCATGCCTAGCCTTGCTCAAAGCATGTTTCAACAAGCCCAGACATGCGTATCTTGCAACGATTTTCATAGTCATGTTACCCAATAAAGCACCCCAGGTGGGGAGTTTAAAGACAATCGATGTTTGGCGTGGTTTTTTTAAAAAAAAAACAAAACACAATGACCCAATTCAGAAATGTTTTATTTAAAGCAAAACATTACCAGTTTTAAAAAAAAATAGAATGTGAAAAAGATCACAAACTGAGCCATTCGGCTCTTTTAGCCAATTTTCGTTTTTTAGATGGCAAAAAAGGGGTCACTGTTTCTTGGTCAACACCGGTGTCGGCGATTGAGGCCTTGAGGCGTTCCAAAAGATCTCTGTTGGTCGCGTTGCCCATGATGGAAGATGGCATGTTCAGTTCCGCCATGGCATTCATAAACACATCCCATCTTTTAGGTACATGTCTGCTAGGAACAGAGCGCGTCTGGGTGACGGCCCTGACTAAGTCGAGCATGTTAGAACCATTAACCACAGAGCCTTTGTACACAAAAGACCCTTTATCGGTCCATGAAGAAATGTTTTTATCTTGGCCCAGCTTATTTAGCAATACTGATGCATTTTTCTTATAACGCTTATTCACGTTATCCAACACCTCCTGAGCAACAGAGTCTGAGGTCTTTGGTGTTTTGGAGGGTTTGGCAGTCACACTCTGTTCCTGTTCTGGTAGAAACAGACTTAGTTTTCCTTTGTCCACATCGCTCTGCTTCACATACGTTAGGTACCTTTGAAGCACGGTGCTGTAAAGTTTAGCCTTTTCATATTCACCTAAGTCAGTTCTTTGAAGAACAGATTTCATTTCAGCATCCAGTAAGCGAGTTGCAGTCGTTCTGATATTTTCCTCTGCCGGAGGGGGAGCACTTAATTGCTCCAACTGCCGGCTGGGCACCAGGTACATTTTTTCTGCATACTCCATTATCGATTAGTTAAAAGCCCCGTTATCAGAGGGATAGCAAAACTTAACAGGGGTCCTATAAACCCCCCAGACTGCTTCACCAGACGCTTCTTTCTTTTAAGTGAAACCCTTTTATTACACAAAGTTTTTATAAGCGTGTGTTTCTTTTTCAGCACACGCACTTGCTTCGGTGTTAAAGGTATGTTTCCTTTTAAGGTGTTGAGCGCTATTTCTGAGATGGCTGCTACTAGATCGTCAGAGGCCGAGCACAGTATAGCCCTCCTTTGCTGTGGGGACGATTTGCTAAGTAATTTTAAAAGGCCCAGGTTTCTTTTCACGCAGCTAGACATGTTTTCAGGCAGCAACCCCGGCTGCTAAAAAGGGACCTGCCAATAATTCATCTCTTTTTATACCGGGCTGTTGTTCTTTTTAAAGTATAAACTGCCGGCCAGTCTGGAGGGAAAAGACCAGTTCTTAGCCTATAAGCTTCTGGTGTGGAAGCATTTAAATCCACCACCAGGTAGCCATAAGGCCTTTTGGTAGCATCCTCAAAAGCTTCAAGAAAGAACTGAGCTTTGCCGGGGTACATTTGCCGAGCGAGTGTAGCAATTTGACAGCCCCGCCCCTTGACCTCTTAGCCCCACCCACCGGAAGTCCCGCCCCATGGGTTATTACTTCCGGGGTCAAGGCTGCCACATGACCGGAAGCAAGGTGTGTCATGTGACACCCACCCCACCCCTTGACCCCTTTAACCCCACCCCTTGACCTCTGCCCCCCCCCCACCGGAAGTCCTGCCCCATGGGGTATTACTTCCAGGGTCAAGGCTGCCACGTGACCGGAAGCAAGGTATGTCATGTGAACCCTCTAACAACTCCTCCCACTGCCCTCTACCAATCAGGATGGGTTTCGCCCCGTAGGACTTCCCCCCCAAGAGGAGCTTTGACCAATCAGGGCGAGTTCCGGAGCGGGGTGTCCTCTCCGGAAGTGGGTCTTGTGACCCATCTAACAACTCCTCCCCCCCCCACCCTCTACCAATCAGGATGGGTGTTGCCCCGTAGGACCTCCCAGAGAGGAGCTTTGACCAATCAGGGCGAGTTCCGGGGTGGGGGTGTCCTCTCTGGAAGTGGGTCTTGTGACCCCTCTAACAACTCCTCCCACCAACCTCTACCAATCAGGCCGGCCCGAGAGCAGATTTGACCAAAATAGGGCAGGTTCTGGGATGGGGTGAACCACCCAGAAGAGGGGCGTATGACCCCTCTGCCAATCAGAGCGCAGCACCATCACCCCATAAGGCCCAGCGTCGGGCAGAAGAGGCTGTCTTTTACCAAGAGCGCGTGTTTTAGAAATTGTGGAGACATGGACTCCTTCACCACCCCCGTGAGAACTTCGGACTTTGTTTTAGCCCCGAGGGCCTTTGGACTTGTATGGAGAAAGCGCTACATCAGCGAGAGTTCTGAGGAGGACCCTTTGGCCCAGCCGTTGATGGACACACCGGAAACCGACCCCGAAACCCGGCTGCTTGTGAGGCACCACGATGAGCGTGATGGCCTCTTGTTGTCCACCCCCCGAGAGGTGGAAGGTGATCACGGCTTGGGGGAGTTACGGGCGGACAAGGTGAATGAAAAAGACGTGGCTCAGGTAAATGAATGTTTAAGAAGTGACGGTCGGGGTGGGGGTGTGTAATGGGGGTGGGGGTGGGGGGGGGAGGGCTAGGAACCAGGGATTGTGTAAATCAAAAACCAAGCAGTGGTGTGCTTACGCTGTTTCTTTTTTGAAAAAAAAAATCTCTCAACAGCTCGATGATGCCTTTCTAGAGGACCCGGAGACTCTGGACAGCGTTGCACCAAGCAGCGAAGATGAACCGGGCCCACCTTGTTTTTGCTCAACGCCAATACAAAATGTTGAAGAGGACTCCGAGGATGACGGCTATGAGGAGTTTAGGAGGAGGCTTGGCATGGAACTGACTGAGCCAGTGCCACGTCGTGAGCGTAACAAAGTCATGCGGACTATTGTACGCGTTGCTGTTTATTCTGTTCTTAATCACTGTCTTAGGGAAAAGCTTTTTGAAGATTGTGAGGGCTGTGTCATAGATGCACCAGGCCAGCGGCACCATGACTGTGTGACTTGGACTTCAGTGGATATAAACTGCAAGCTCCGGGGCCTGTGTGCTGAGCTGTGTTTGGAAAGCTTATTAAACACTGTGATTGCCATAGGTTATGCTATGCAATGTCTATGCCTAACCCAAGAACATTTAGCACAAGGGGTGACCTTGATAAATGCTGTGCAATTCAGTGGAGACCCTGACCATGTTTTAAAGAAAATGACCAAACCGGAAGATGCCTGCTTAGAGCGTTATATTGACCGTCTGGTCCGCACAAAAAGTTACAGAACCCTGCTTAAGAAAAAGGCTATTTGTAAGAAATCTAAAAGGATTAAGTTAGAAAATGGTGAGGTGCCAAACATGCGATATAAAACTTGGTTGCTGTAAATTTAAAAAAAAAAATCTATTGAAAAGGGCTTTGTGACTATTTGTATTTCTGTTAAATGGTCTCTGGCCCTTAAGGGAGCTTAAAGTCTTTTTTTCTTTCTTTCTTTTTTTAATGGAGCATCTTGGTTTGTTTTCAAGGAGCTGTATGTCTTTTAAATAAAAAAAAATTGTTTGTGAGAACCTAGCTCTTGTGTCTTTTGTGTAAGAGAGACCCATTTACAGCAAAAAAAAAAAAAAAAAAAAAAGCTGAAATGTATGTTGTGGGAGGGGGGAAAATACCCTAAAAATGTGTTTACAATAAAACAAACGGGGATGGTTCAGACATGTGGTTGAGTACAATAGAGTTGACTTATTCTGTTGAACTGAACGGGTTTAACCACCCCTCCGCCCCCCCTCACTGAATAGCCAGGGTGACTGTGATTACTCACCCTTGTTGCCATAGGGTTAATTTTGATGGGGGTGCACCCATAGTAAGGGAGGTGGGTGGGTGAGGATGGTGAGTTCTGATTAATATGAAATGAAATAAAACCTCAGGAGTTTGCAGATGCTATTGGGCAGTTTAAATATAACCCCTGGAGTTGGTGGAACGCTATAGGCCAGTTTAAATATGGCCCAGGAGTTGGTTGAAGGCCACGGGGCACTTTTTCTAGAAATCACCCCCCGTCCCACCAAACTTTAAGCATGAAAGAACATGTTTTTAAAAACAAAAACAAGCCCCAAGACATTCATTGATATCTGCAAAGGGCCCCGCACTTGAAATGGTTACTGTAAGAAGGCCCTACAGGTTGGGGGGAACAAAAAGTATTTGAACTTAAAAAAGAAAAAAAAAAAGAAAAGCAGCCCAATTGTGCAGAAAAACTTATTCCCCACCCCCGATCACAAAAGGGAATGCTAGGGAGGGGTGATCCAATCAACCTGCTAACTATTTTGAAACAAAAGAGTTAGGATGGTGTAAAAAAAAAAACAAAACCTCAGGTAGCTTGGAGACTGTCTCTTTCAACAGAAACTCTCTTGAATTGCTGCTGGGCTGCAAGTGGAGGTATGTTCCCTGGTTTTTTTTTTTTAACTCTGAAAATATATATATATTATATAATGCCATTTTTTGGCCATGCTATCTTAGTAAATAATGGTGCATATCTGTATTGCAATGTGATCTGTTTAGCATGGAGCCAGTAACTTTAAGTTGCAGTTCATCACCAGGCCAAGGTAAAAACCATTTTTAACTGTAGTTGTGCTTAATAACTTCAGGTATTACATAGGTTGAATAGGAATTTGGGAGCTAATACTAACTAACATTTTGGCTTGTTTTTCTTACCCCAAAGACCCCAAGCACACATGGCTGGGGCAGGGCGGGGGCCAGAACAACCAGGGATCTTTTTAAAAGCATGTGGGTTTATTGAAAAGTATTTTGTTGCAAACAGTGTTTTAAACTCTGTGTGTGTGTGTGTGTGTGTGTGTAAAACATAGGCGGTTTTTAAAAAGTATATGTCTACAAACTGATGGTGATGGTGTGTTTCCAATTAACAGGGTTTTTACTTTGCAAAATCAGATGTATTTTAAAAAAAAAAATATTTGTGGGGGTTGTTTTCAAAGTGGTAGAAATAAACTCAAAACCTGTGTTTGTTGTACAGCCTGAAATGGATTATTTTGTTTTAAAGCTATGATTTTTTTAAATAGAAAAAACACTCTAATGGATATTATTTTATTTTATTTTAAAGTTTACTAGACAGTTTCATGTGTTTTATTAGAATGTTGTTTGCTTTACAGCACGGTCAAAACCTGAGGGGGTAAAAATGCTCAAAAGAAAAAGGAAAGAGACAACTGAAAAGAAAAATTCACCAGTATCTGTGACAGATGGATGGATGAAGCTGGGTAAATATATTTTGCTTATTAGTCTGGTTAATTTATGAGGTTTTGTATTTTAAGTACATACATAGGTGTGGGTGAGAAAGCTGGCAAAGTTACATTTTTGTAAAATGCTTTTTTTCCCCCCCTCCTGCCCCAAGCAGGCATATGCAGCCCTTCTGACAAGGCTGTAGTGGGAGCTACAAGGACCCCTCCCCGAGAACCACCAAAGAACCAGGAATCTGCTTTGAGACCTTTAACAACGCAAAACAGCACAAGAGTGCAGATGAAGCATCAGCCCAGTCCAAACCTCATTTACGTCAAACCCAAGGACAAAACAAAACACTCTGGTAAAAAACATCCATGCAAAGACAACTCCAGTTCCTCAGCGGCCACCGCCACGCCAAGCCCTGAGAAAACTGTGAGCGAAAACGCCCACATTCACAAACCCGGAGTAGGCACTCTAGGGGCTCTGAATGTGTGCAGAAACACACACATTCACAAACCCAGAGCAGGCACTCTAGGGGTTGTGAATAAAAAACTAAGGACTGACAAAGATCCCCCATATTCTAGTATTTGGGAAGAGTTTGATGCTTCATTCAGAAAACTGATGGACGCTGTATCTTCGGGGAGTCTAAAACTACGGCATTCTAAAAAGATTTGGAAAAAATACGACGCTTTGTTCAGAAAACTGATGGACGCTGAATCCTCAGGGGGCCTAAAAGAAAGGGGGGCTGGAAAGGGTGGCTCTGATCAGGCATGACTAGGTGTGGAAAGGGGTACCCTCAAGGGTGCACATCAGCTCGTGTGTAAACAAAAGGGCGGACGGCGCTTGGGGGATAAACAGATGGCTGCCAAAAAATTCCAGGCCAGGGTCGCTGTAAAAATTTTAAAAAGGGCTAAAGAGGTAATGAGGGAAAAAAAACAAAAAGAGATGCCCCCTACCAGAGGCTCTCAAACTGGCATGTCTGAAAATGGGGAGGCGAAATCAGACTCTGGTTTAGAAAATTCCCCAGAGTGCTCTCTAGACGGAGTCCCATCAACTCCCAATGCCCCTCACGGAGGCGTCTCAGAGTCTGACTCTCAATTAGTATCGGATGTAGAAGATGCCACTGATGGTTCCGTAGAGGAACCCCCAAGTAACCCTGAAAATGCAGAGGTGTATATGGAGAGAGTGAGAAGTTGGCAACGTGAATTACCTAGATTTGGGGGGTCGGTGTATTGTGAGGAGTTTCGTTTTGTCCATCTTGAGCAAATAAATTCAGCTCAACAGGCTGTTGAAGCCATACACAGAGGGATACAGCTAGTGCTTGATGATGTTAATGGTAGGGTAGGCCCTGATGATTACGTACAGTTACGTTTAGAGAGCCGTCGTTTAACTAACCCTTTGTTTTCAGTCAGAAGAACTAGGGATGAGCTGTCCGCTGAGGATTTCTTGAACCAGACCTCAAAGCTGCTTCAGAGCAATAGAGAATTGCATTTCGATGGGACGTTGCGCCTTGTTGTGACAGGTGTAAAAAATAGGGGTGGGGGCGCTCGAAGAGTTTTAAATTCTATCCTTAGTAGTCAGATTATTCATAAAAAGAGACAATGTTTAGTAGACCTGACTTACACCGGTACCAATCTATGTTTTGTGGGAGGGCTCTTGGCTGTCATGGCCGGTCATAAACCTACAGATGCAGAATTGTTAGCAGAGGCGAGAAAGTTGCACGAGAAACTGGGGTGGTCAGATCAAAAAAAGGTTATGCTCACTGATGTAGCAAAGTTTGAACAGCATTTAGGAGTTAACATACAGGTGGTGCTGTATGCGGTGAAAGGTGGCTGGGGTTTTTTTAAAACGGGGGGCCCCGTGTACCCTAAGACTTATTTCATCCTGTTGCACAATGAACATTACTATGGGGTTCTGGATGTGAAAAAGTTGTTCGGAGCAAAAAATTACTGTGAGTTTTGCCACACGGTGTACAGTCACGACCATTCTTGCAGGTATCGTTGCCGTCTCTGCTTGAGCGCAACATGCTCTGACAACATGGGTGTGCAGCTGAGGTGTCCTAGCTGTAAACTGTATTGTCGGTCCAAAGAGTGTTTAGACAGACATGTCAACTGTGCGTCAAAAAACCAAGTTGAATGCCTGTCTAAAACTTTGTGCGGTAAGTGTCAGGTGTACGTGGACAAGCAGCACAGGTGTAAAGGGAGGTGCTGTAAGCAGTGTCAGGGTTTGATCGTTGGAGATGTAGACATTCACCTCTGTTTTATGGACAGCCTTAGAAAGCCCGAATCATCAGAAAAGTATATTTTTTATGATTTTGAATGCATGCAGGAGACTGGGTTGCACACTCCCAATTATATTTTTGCAATGTCCCTAAAGCCGGAAAAATCCTGGGAATTTAAGGGTGACGAATGTCTTTCTATGTTTGTTAAGACCTTTATTGGCAAAGAGTTCCGGGACTACACGTTCCTAGCACACAATTCCAAAGGTTATGATGCGTATTTCTGTGTTAGACAGTTACTGAAGGAAAAGATGTGCATAGAACTGATCACTCAGGGCAGTAAACTAATGTGTGTGGAAGTTAAGGCCCTTGGCATTCGTTTTATAGACTCTTTAAACTTCTTGCCCATGAAGCTTAGCAAGCTCCCACAGGCGATGGGGTTTGAAGGTTGCAAGGGGTATTTTCCACATTTTTTTTAACACTTTAGAAAATCAAAATTATGTGGGGCCTATGCCCGGTGTGGAGCACTACGGTGTAGAAAGCATGATGCCCAGGAAAAAAGCAGAGTTTCTCGACTGGTATCAAGACCACAGCTCTGAGACTTTTGACCTGCAGAAAGAGCTTGCGTATTACTGCCAGCAGGATGTAAAAATTTTGAGACAGGCTTGTATCCTATACAGAAAAGAAATTATGAATATGACGGAGAAGGTCGATCTAGTAGAGAGAGAACCCGGTAAAACACTGAGATAAAACTGTGTATAGATCCGTTCCGGTACATAACGCTGGCATCCGTCTGCATGGCTATGTACAGGTTTATGTTTTTGGAGCCTAACACGGTAGTTCTTCTCCCTCCAGACAACTATCACAGACAGAAAAAGAGATATTCGACCCCATCTATCCAGTGGCTGTTGTATATCTCTCAAAAAGAACATATACAAATACGGCACGCTTTACAGGGTGGGGAACTACAGGTAGGCCCCTACTTTTTAGACAGTTATGCCAATATTGACGGGGTACACACAGCCTTTGAGTTTAATGGGTGTTTTTTTCACGGCTGTGTCGCCTGTCATTGTGAAAAAGCACAAAACCCTATGATGGGTACAACTTTTGGGTTTCTTTATTACAAGACGCAGCTCAAGACCGACTATCTAAAACGGCTTGGTTTTGTAGTGAGGACTCTTTGGGAGCACGAGTGGGTGGTGATGAAAGAAACAGACAGGGAGCTTGCGAGCTTTTTAAACCGAGCCCAGTACCCCAGCCTCTCATGCCTAGGGATGCTCTTTTTGGGGGGAGGACGAACGCCATCCGTCTATATTATAAACCTAAGCCCGGGAAGAAATCCACTATTATGATTTTACCAGCTTGTACCCTTTTGTAAACAAAACGAAAGACTACCCTATCGGGCACCCCGATACAGTTTATGACAAATTTGGACCCCTTGCAAATTATTTTGGAATTGCAAAAGTTAAAGTGTACCCCCCACGAGGCCTCTTTTTCCCATTGTTACCTGTCAGAGTGGGCGGCAAGCTTATGTTCCCGCTATGCCGAACCTGCGCGGAAACCGTGCAGCGGGAGACGTGCACCCACACTGACGAGGAGAGGGCCATCCTGGGGACTTGGTGCACTGTGGAATTGAACGCAGCCATAGCGAAGGGGTACGTGGTGGCTAAAATCTATGAAATCTGGCATTTTAATGAAAAATCTGATAAACTCTTTTCGGAGTACATAAAATTACACCTCCGCCAGAAACAAGAGGCTTCAGGGTATCCCAGCTGGTGCACAGACGAAGACAAACAAAATAAGTACGTTAACGATTTCTACCAGAAAGAAGGCGTGCTTTTACGCCGACACGAGATCAGGCTAAACCCCGCTAAACGCCAAATTGCTAAACTGTTTTTAAATTCTCTGTGGGGTAAATTCGGCCAAAGAACCAACCTACCCAATACCAGCATCGTGAGAGACCCCGACGAACTCTTTCAGTACCTATTTTCCCCCAACTACGAGGTTTCATCCTGTGAGTTTATCGACGATGAAACAGCGTGCGTATCTTGGAAGCACGCAAAAGACCGTTATTCTGTCTCTGGCAATACCAATGTTTTCATAGCCTGTTTCACCACCGCTTATGCCCGCTTAGAACTATACAACCTCCTAGACGGATTGCAAGAGCGGTGCCTGTACCACGACACTGACTCTGTGATATTTGTGAAAAGGGAGGGGGCCTGGAATCCCCCTCTGGGGGATTATTTAGGGGACCTCACGAGCGAGATCCCACCAGATCAACACATCACCGAGTTTTGTGTCGGCAGGCCCAAAAACATACGGGTACAAACTGTCAGGAGGAAAGGCTTGTATGAAGGTCAAAGGTATTACCCTGAACGTAGCAAACTGTGAAAAGATCAACTTTGACAGTTTGAAAGATCTAGTCCTGGACTATTGCACGGGTCTGCGAGAGAACCCCTCAAAAAAGATAAAGGTGCAGCAACCCTCTATTGTAAGAAACAAAAATCAGTGGCAAATAGAGACAAAAACCCTTAAAAAAACACAGAAAGTCGTTTACAACAAGAGGGTCCTAGGAGAAGGGTTTAAAACCCTGCCCTACGGTTTTTGAAAAATGGATACGAGGTGGAGACACCCCTTTTCTGCAATTCTCGCGGGGCCTAGCAACTGCGGGAAAAGTTACTTTATAAAAAATGTATTGGATAATGCCAAACAAACATTGTCTGTTACGCCTGAGAATATTGTGTGGTGTTACAGTTGTTGGCAACCCTTGTATAAAGAACTGCTCTGTAAATACCCCTTTATCAATTTTGTGGAGGGTCTGCCTGATGCTTTTGACGATGACCGTTTGTTTCCTACCAATAAAGTGAACATGATTATCATAGACGATCTGATGAACTCCGCTTGTGAAAGCGATGAAATCGAGAAAGCCTTTACCAAGTACGTGCATCACAGGAACCTGAGCATTATGTATATAGTTCAGAACGTATTTTGCCAGGGAAAAAAGAGTCGCACTATTAACCTAAACACAAAATACATGGTTCTGTTCAAAAACCCCAGGGACAGATTACAAATTGCTACACTCGCTCGGCAAATGTACCCCGGCAAAGCTCAGTTCTTTCTTGAAGCTTTTGAGGATGCTACCAAAAGGCCTTATGGCTACCTGGTGGTGGATTTAAATGCTTCCACACCAGAAGCTTATAGGCTAAGAACTGGTCTTTTCCCTCCAGACTGGCCGGCAGTTTATACTTTAAAAAGAACAACAGCCCGGTATAAAAAGAGATGAATTATTGGCAGGTCCCTTTTTAGCAGCCGGGGTTGCTGCCTGAAAACATGTCTAGCTGCGTGAAAAGAAACCTGGGCCTTTTAAAATTACTTAGCAAATCGTCCCCACAGCAAAGGAGGGCTATACTGTGCTCGGCCTCTGACGATCTAGTAGCAGCCATCTCAGAAATAGCGCTCAACACCTTAAAAGGAAACATACCTTTAACACCGAAGCAAGTGCGTGTGCTGAAAAAGAAACACACGCTTATAAAAACTTTGTGTAATAAAAGGGTTTCACTTAAAAGAAAGAAGCGTCTGGTGAAGCAGTCTGGGGGGTTTATAGGACCCCTGTTAAGTTTTGCTATCCCTCTGATAACGGGGCTTTTAACTAATCGATAATGGAGTATGCAGAAAAAATGTACCTGGTGCCCAGCCGGCAGTTGGAGCAATTAAGTGCTCCCCCTCCGGCAGAGGAAAATATCAGAACGACTGCAACTCGCTTACTGGATGCTGAAATGAAATCTGTTCTTCAAAGAACTGACTTAGGTGAATATGAAAAGGCTAAACTTTACAGCACCGTGCTTCAAAGGTACCTAACGTATGTGAAGCAGAGCGATGTGGACAAAGGAAAACTAAGTCTGTTTCTACCAGAACAGGAACAGAGTGTGACTGCCAAACCCTCCAAAACACCAAAGACCTCAGACTCTGTTGCTCAGGAGGTGTTGGATAACGTGAATAAGCGTTATAAGAAAAATGCATCAGTATTGCTAAATAAGCTGGGCCAAGATAAAAACATTTCTTCATGGACCGATAAAGGGTCTTTTGTGTACAAAGGCTCTGTGGTTAATGGTTCTAACATGCTCGACTTAGTCAGGGCCGTCACCCAGACGCGCTCTGTTCCTAGCAGACATGTACCTAAAAGATGGGATGTGTTTATGAATGCCATGGCGGAACTGAACATGCCATCTTCCATCATGGGCAACGCGACCAACAGAGATCTTTTGGAACGCCTCAAGGCCTCAATCGCCGACACCGGTGTTGACCAAGAAACAGTGACCCCTTTTTTGCCATCTAAAAAACGAAAATTGGCTAAAAGAGCCGAATGGCTCAGTTTGTGATCTTTTTCACATTCTATTTTTTTTTAAAACTGGTAATGTTTTGCTTTAAATAAAACATTTCTGAATTGGGTCATTGTGTTTTGTTTTTTTTTTAAAAAAACCACGCCAAACATCGATTGTCTTTAAACTCCCCACCTGGGGTGCTTTATTGGGTAACATGACTATGAAAATCGTTGCAAGATACGCATGTCTGGGCTTGTTGAAACATGCTTTGAGCAAGGCTAGGCATGGCCAAGTATTTAAATTTATTTTTTACAAAATTCATCACCATCCGGTCGTTTTGCACTAAGTCATTAGAATACAATTTTAAAATCCGGTCAAAAGATAAACCCTTGCTACGATGGTGTAAGAAAAACACGCAGTGATAGCCGCAGGCAACGGAGCTGGGGTCTTGTAATTGTCTGTTGTGAAACACAATGTCTGTGGCATTTTTGTTTAAAAATTTCATAATGCTTTTAGGAAAGAACACACTGTTCGGGGGATGCCCGTATGAGTCAAAAAACTCTCCAAGGTTACGCTCCACCAGATACACGGCAAGCCAGTGTTCACCCGGTCGGCTGTGTGGATGTGTGTAGACCACCAAACCTAGAGGTCTCTGAGACAGCTTGCCGCCAGGATAGCCAATCGCAGGGAAACACGTCTAAGAAATTCTTTTTCGTGTAAGGGTCTGTTGATAAGACACGTGAGAGCTGCACGGTGTCCATGTTCACATGTAGTCAAACAGAACAGTTCTCCTCTGATTTATCTCTATGACGTTGTCAAAAACCCCATACACGATCATATTGACGGTAATGGTTAAAGCCTTCCCAAAACGAATTTCTGCTCTCAGGTTCCCGGTTTTAATCAGGGAATAGTGATCGGCGCATTCCTGGTCGGGGGACAGGTCAAAGGCAAACATGGTGTAACCCTGTGCAAACTCCTCACGGTCGATTAACAGAGAACGATCTTTCATGTGTTTACCGGCCGTCTGTACCAGATTCATGTATTCTCTCACGCAGCGTCCTGCCTCGAAGTCTGGTTGCAGAGGCTTGGTCGGTATCTGCTCACCATCCACATACAAGGCCACAAAATTAATATCGTAATGCTTAAAATGAAAGGGATTTTTAGCGTAACTTCCGCTAAAGGCATCGTTATCCACGAACCCCAGGACAAGCATTTTGGGCAACTGTCCCAAGAACAGGTTCTTCTGGTTACTGACCCTGCTGCCCGCAGGGATGCTAAACACTTTCATTCCCACACGGTCCACGGGGTATTTGGCATTAGCGGTAAGCAGGGCCTCGGCGTGCCCGAGACGAACGCTCGGGGCCACACGTACTTTCTTCACAAAAGGGATGCTGATAGAATGCGCAGTTTAAAGCCTTCGGTTCCGCTGCCCATTAAACAGAAAGGATCTTTACTGCGCGTCAGTTTAATTTTCACATCCACTCCGTTCAACAATAGTTTTTCTTGAAAAAACAGGTCGCTGTGTAGATGACCCAGAAGCTCTACTGTTCTGCTTTGAGCGGTCAGCTTTGCACGCCTCACAAACCCTAGATTCTCGCCATCCAAGTCTATGTCTTCCTGTTGTCCGGCAGTGTCTTTGTAAAAGAGGCCAGCGGAAAATTGCGTGGCGAGGGTGTCGTTGCTGTAATTGAGCACCGATTCTATAAAGGCCCTGTAAGGGTAACAGTCGTTGCTTTGGCTTACAAGGCGGTCTCCCAGCGTGACATCCAGCTGACTAAAAATAGAGGCCACTGGGTAATTCACCAGGCCCATCTCGGCGTCCGCGGCGAATTCAGTTCCGTCTCCTTTTACAATCTTGCAACACAGGTACAGCAGTGTGTTGTTTAAATCCATATAATCTACGCCATTCCCTGCTATAAAGAAGTCAATGGGGGCAGACTCCGTAACGGCCGACAGAGGTGGCACCTCGATGTAGATGCTTTTCTCAATGCTGGTCTGCGTAGGGGCTATTTGGAACAAGTCTAGTTCGGATTTGGTGCATTCTTCAGACCCGCAGTGAACGAAAGCCATGTTGATTAAAATATATCTCTCGTATCAGCCGGCGAGTGTTTCCTCTTTCACCCAGGCTTCCTCTTGGACTTTCGCTTATGGCCGACCCTGCGGGTCAAAGCCCTTCTTTTAAAGGGTTTCGGGGGACCTGCGCGTCGCGGGTATGACGCATTTCTCTTTCTCTTCTTCCTCCTTTTAATGTACATCAGCCCCGATCCTTCCTGTGAAGCTGTGTTCCCCACCTTCTCCAGAACAGCGCGGGAGACGTGACCTACCACGTCTTTAGCTATGTTTTGAGCGGCGGTTTTTACGTGGGGTTTAATAATCTCTAGCCCCCTCCTCAAAAGCGGTACGGCTTTTCGAAAGAGGCTACGGAATATTCCACCCACGCCTGCCCCATACATCACGGGGGCCCCATGGTATCCGGGAAGGGCGTATCCCGCCTGGGCTTTGTAATAGTTTCTGTAGACGTTGGGGTCGCCGTAATTTTTTAGGATCGCCATAATACTGTTTTGCTTTTTTAGAAAACTCGCTCTCTCCGGGGGCGCAGGTGTAGCTTGATGATCACCTTGCCAAAGCGAAATGAGACGCTTTTGTTCTGATCTGTCTTTATTTCAATGGTAATTGTGTCGATGTGGTGTTTACTGATAGGGACGTAATGAGGTTTATCGTAGGTGATGGTGACAAACTCGTTGTTCCTTCCTTGGACGGGGACACAACGTAACAGGGGAACAGAAAAATCCCCCACAAACTGATGTTCTACGATATCCGTGTACAGATACAAGGAATTAAAAACCCCTGTAATGTCTGCCGAGAAAGGGAATTTTTGGACGCTGTGTTTGGGGCCCAAGCCCAGAATGTTAGCTAGCTCCCCGCTGGTAGAAAACATATAAGTAAAAGCGGCGGATTTAAGTCTAATTTTTCTACCCACAGGGTCATAGTTCATGACCATCTCAGGCGGTCCGGGGTGACGAGCTATGATACTGTTCATATGATCCAGTAATTCGGGTATGGACGCGTAATAACCTCGTCGTAGGATGAAACTCCATGCCATATCTCCAAAGGTGACTTCAAAAGGGGTGTCTTCGTTGATAGTGTTCCAGCTGTGCGGGTGTTGTATTTCCACTAACCCCACCTCCCAGGCACCCGGGAGATCCAAGGGCTTAATTAGCCGTATTGTAAAGTTCGAGCTGGTGTTTTGGGGAAAAACTGCAGAGCTGGCGTTGCTGGGCAAAGTAATGTAAAACCCACCGTCGCTCATCTTCTCTGACTTTGCGGGGAGGAATAACTTTTGTTTGTTTGTGACTTTGTTACGCTCACGACGTGGCACTGGCTCAGTCAGTTCCATGCCTAGCCTCCTCCTAAACTCCTCATAGCCGTCATCCTCGGAGTCCTCTTCAACATTTTGTATTGGCGTTGAGCAAAAACAAGGTGGGCCCGGTTCATCTTCGCTGCTTGGTGCAACGCTGTCCAGAGTCTCCGGGTCCTCTAGAAAGGCATCATCGAGCTGTTGAGAGATTTTTTTTTTCAAAAAAGAAACAGCGTAAGCACACCACTGCTTGGTTTTTGATTTACACAATCCCTGGTTCCTAGCCCTCCCCCCCCCACCCCCACCCCCATTACACACCCCCACCCCGACCGTCACTTCTTAAACATTCATTTACCTGAGCCACGTCTTTTTCATTCACCTTGTCCGCCCGTAACTCCCCCAAGCCGTGATCACCTTCCACCTCTCGGGGGGTGGACAACAAGAGGCCATCACGCTCATCGTGGTGCCTCACAAGCAGCCGGGTTTCGGGGTCGGTTTCCGGTGTGTCCATCAACGGCTGGGCCAAAGGGTCCTCCTCAGAACTCTCGCTGATGTAGCGCTTTCTCCATACAAGTCCAAAGGCCCTCGGGGCTAAAACAAAGTCCGAAGTTCTCACGGGGGTGGTGAAGGAGTCCATGTCTCCACAATTTCTAAAACACGCGCTCTTGGTAAAAGACAGCCTCTTCTGCCCGACGCTGGGCCTTATGGGGTGATGGTGCTGCGCTCTGATTGGCAGAGGGGTCATACGCCCCTCTTCTGGGTGGTTCACCCCATCCCAGAACCTGCCCTATTTTGGTCAAATCTGCTCTCGGGCCGGCCTGATTGGTAGAGGTTGGTGGGAGGAGTTGTTAGAGGGGTCACACGAATCATTTCCGGACGGGTCACCCCGCCCCCGGAACTCACCCTAATTGGTCAAATCTCCTCTTGGTCCTATCGGAACAAAACCCCTCCTGATTGGTAGCGGGGTGGGGGGAGGAGTTGTTAGAGGGGTCACAAGACCCACTTCCAGAGAGGACACCCCCACCCCGGAACTCGCCCTGATTGGTCAAAGCTCCTCTCTGGGAGGTCCTACGGGGCAACACCCATCCTGATTGGTAGAGGGTGGGGGGGGGAGGAGTTGTTAGATGGGTCACAAGACCCACTTCCGGAGAGGACACCCCGCTCCGGAACTCGCCCTGATTGGTCAAAGCTCCTCTTGGGGGGGAAGTCCTACGGGGCGAAACCCATCCTGATTGGTAGAGGGCAGTGGGAGGAGTTGTTAGAGGGTTCACATGACATACCTTGCTTCCGGTCACGTGGCAGCCTTGACCCTGGAAGTAATACCCCATGGGGCAGGACTTCCGGTGGGGGGGGGGCAGAGGTCAAGGGGTGGGGTTAAAGGGGTCAAGGGGTGGGGTGGGTGTCACATGACACACCTTGCTTCCGGTCATGTGGCAGCCTTGACCCCGGAAGTAATAACCCATGGGGCGGGACTTCCGGTGGGTGGGGCTAAGAGGTCAAGGGGCGGGGCTGTCAAATTGCTACACTCGCTCGGCAAATGTACCCCGGCAAAGCTCAGTTCTTTCTTGAAGCTTTTGAGGATGCTACCAAAAGGCCTTATGGCTACCTGGTGGTGGATTTAAATGCTTCCACACCAGAAGCTTATAGGCTAAGAACTGGTCTTTTCCCTCCAGACTGGCCGGCAGTTTATACTTTAAAAAGAACAACAGCCCGGTATAAAAAGAGATGAATTATTGGCAGGTCCCTTTTTAGCAGCCGGGGTTGCTGCCTGAAAACATGTCTAGCTGCGTGAAAAGAAACCTGGGCCTTTTAAAATTACTTAGCAAATCGTCCCCACAGCAAAGGAGGGCTATACTGTGCTCGGCCTCTGACGATCTAGTAGCAGCCATCTCAGAAATAGCGCTCAACACCTTAAAAGGAAACATACCTTTAACACCGAAGCAAGTGCGTGTGCTGAAAAAGAAACACACGCTTATAAAAACTTTGTGTAATAAAAGGGTTTCACTTAAAAGAAAGAAGCGTCTGGTGAAGCAGTCTGGGGGGTTTATAGGACCCCTGTTAAGTTTTGCTATCCCTCTGATAACGGGGCTTTTAACTAATCGATAATGGAGTATGCAGAAAAAATGTACCTGGTGCCCAGCCGGCAGTTGGAGCAATTAAGTGCTCCCCCTCCGGCAGAGGAAAATATCAGAACGACTGCAACTCGCTTACTGGATGCTGAAATGAAATCTGTTCTTCAAAGAACTGACTTAGGTGAATATGAAAAGGCTAAACTTTACAGCACCGTGCTTCAAAGGTACCTAACGTATGTGAAGCAGAGCGATGTGGACAAAGGAAAACTAAGTCTGTTTCTACCAGAACAGGAACAGAGTGTGACTGCCAAACCCTCCAAAACACCAAAGACCTCAGACTCTGTTGCTCAGGAGGTGTTGGATAACGTGAATAAGCGTTATAAGAAAAATGCATCAGTATTGCTAAATAAGCTGGGCCAAGATAAAAACATTTCTTCATGGACCGATAAAGGGTCTTTTGTGTACAAAGGCTCTGTGGTTAATGGTTCTAACATGCTCGACTTAGTCAGGGCCGTCACCCAGACGCGCTCTGTTCCTAGCAGACATGTACCTAAAAGATGGGATGTGTTTATGAATGCCATGGCGGAACTGAACATGCCATCTTCCATCATGGGCAACGCGACCAACAGAGATCTTTTGGAACGCCTCAAGGCCTCAATCGCCGACACCGGTGTTGACCAAGAAACAGTGACCCCTTTTTTGCCATCTAAAAAACGAAAATTGGCTAAAAGAGCCGAATGGCTCAGTTTGTGATCTTTTTCACATTCTATTTTTTTTTAAAACTGGTAATGTTTTGCTTTAAATAAAACATTTCTGAATTGGGTCATTGTGTTTTGTTTTTTTTTTAAAAAAACCACGCCAAACATCGATTGTCTTTAAACTCCCCACCTGGGGTGCTTTATTGGGTAACATGACTATGAAAATCGTTGCAAGATACGCATGTCTGGGCTTGTTGAAACATGCTTTGAGCAAGGCTAGGCATGGCCAAGTATTTAAATTTATTTTTTACAAAATTCATCACCATCCGGTCGTTTTGCACTAAGTCATTAGAATACAATTTTAAAATCCGGTCAAAAGATAAACCCTTGCTACGATGGTGTAAGAAAAACACGCAGTGATAGCCGCAGGCAACGGAGCTGGGGTCTTGTAATTGTCTGTTGTGAAACACAATGTCTGTGGCATTTTTGTTTAAAAATTTCATAATGCTTTTAGGAAAGAACACACTGTTCGGGGGATGCCCGTATGAGTCAAAAAACTCTCCAAGGTTACGCTCCACCAGATACACGGCAAGCCAGTGTTCACCCGGTCGGCTGTGTGGATGTGTGTAGACCACCAAACCTAGAGGTCTCTGAGACAGCTTGCCGCCAGGATAGCCAATCGCAGGGAAACACGTCTAAGAAATTCTTTTTCGTGTAAGGGTCTGTTGATAAGACACGTGAGAGCTGCACGGTGTCCATGTTCACATGTAGTCAAACAGAACAGTTCTCCTCTGATTTATCTCTATGACGTTGTCAAAAACCCCATACACGATCATATTGACGGTAATGGTTAAAGCCTTCCCAAAACGAATTTCTGCTCTCAGGTTCCCGGTTTTAATCAGGGAATAGTGATCGGCGCATTCCTGGTCGGGGGACAGGTCAAAGGCAAACATGGTGTAACCCTGTGCAAACTCCTCACGGTCGATTAACAGAGAACGATCTTTCATGTGTTTACCGGCCGTCTGTACCAGATTCATGTATTCTCTCACGCAGCGTCCTGCCTCGAAGTCTGGTTGCAGAGGCTTGGTCGGTATCTGCTCACCATCCACATACAAGGCCACAAAATTAATATCGTAATGCTTAAAATGAAAGGGATTTTTAGCGTAACTTCCGCTAAAGGCATCGTTATCCACGAACCCCAGGACAAGCATTTTGGGCAACTGTCCCAAGAACAGGTTCTTCTGGTTACTGACCCTGCTGCCCGCAGGGATGCTAAACACTTTCATTCCCACACGGTCCACGGGGTATTTGGCATTAGCGGTAAGCAGGGCCTCGGCGTGCCCGAGACGAACGCTCGGGGCCACACGTACTTTCTTCACAAAAGGGATGCTGATAGAATGCGCAGTTTAAAGCCTTCGGTTCCGCTGCCCATTAAACAGAAAGGATCTTTACTGCGCGTCAGTTTAATTTTCACATCCACTCCGTTCAACAATAGTTTTTCTTGAAAAAACAGGTCGCTGTGTAGATGACCCAGAAGCTCTACTGTTCTGCTTTGAGCGGTCAGCTTTGCACGCCTCACAAACCCTAGATTCTCGCCATCCAAGTCTATGTCTTCCTGTTGTCCGGCAGTGTCTTTGTAAAAGAGGCCAGCGGAAAATTGCGTGGCGAGGGTGTCGTTGCTGTAATTGAGCACCGATTCTATAAAGGCCCTGTAAGGGTAACAGTCGTTGCTTTGGCTTACAAGGCGGTCTCCCAGCGTGACATCCAGCTGACTAAAAATAGAGGCCACTGGGTAATTCACCAGGCCCATCTCGGCGTCCGCGGCGAATTCAGTTCCGTCTCCTTTTACAATCTTGCAACACAGGTACAGCAGTGTGTTGTTTAAATCCATATAATCTACGCCATTCCCTGCTATAAAGAAGTCAATGGGGGCAGACTCCGTAACGGCCGACAGAGGTGGCACCTCGATGTAGATGCTTTTCTCAATGCTGGTCTGCGTAGGGGCTATTTGGAACAAGTCTAGTTCGGATTTGGTGCATTCTTCAGACCCGCAGTGAACGAAAGCCATGTTGATTAAAATATATCTCTCGTATCAGCCGGCGAGTGTTTCCTCTTTCACCCAGGCTTCCTCTTGGACTTTCGCTTATGGCCGACCCTGCGGGTCAAAGCCCTTCTTTTAAAGGGTTTCGGGGGACCTGCGCGTCGCGGGTATGACACATTTCTCTTTCTCTTCTTCCTCCTTTTAATGTACATCAGCCCCGATCCTTCCTGTGAAGCTGTGTTCCCCACCTTCTCCAGAACAGCGCGGGAGACGTGACCTACCACGTCTTTAGCTATGTTTTGAGTGGCGGTTTTTACGTGGGGTTTAATAATCTCTAGCCCCCTCCTCAAAAGCGGTACGGCTTTTCGAAAGAGGCTACGGAATATTCCACCCACGCCTGCCCCATACATCACGGGGGCCCCATGGTATCCGGGAAGGGCGTATCCCGCCTGGGCTTTGTAATAGTTTCTGTAGACGTTGGGGTCGCCGTAATTTTTTAGGATCGCCATAATACTGTTTTGCTTTTTTAGAAAACTCGCTCTCTCCGGGGGCGCAGGTGTAGCTTGATGATCACCTTGCCAAAGCGAAATGAGACGCTTTTGTTCTGATCTGTCTTTATTTCAATGGTAATTGTGTCGATGTGGTGTTTACTGATAGGGACGTAATGAGGTTTATCGTAGGTGATGGTGACAAACTCGTTGTTCCTTCCTTGGACGGGGACACAACGTAACAGGGGAACAGAAAAATCCCCCACAAACTGATGTTCTACGATATCCGTGTACAGATACAAGGAATTAAAAACCCCTGTAATGTCTGCCGAGAAAGGGAATTTTTGGACGCTGTGTTTGGGGCCCAAGCCCAGAATGTTAGCTAGCTCCCCGCTGGTAGAAAACATATAAGTAAAAGCGGCGGATTTAAGTCTAATTTTTCTACCCACAGGGTCATAGTTCATGACCATCTCAGGCGGTCCGGGGTGACGAGCTATGATACTGTTCATATGATCCAGTAATTCGGGTATGGACGCGTAATAACCTCGTCGTAGGATGAAACTCCATGCCATATCTCCAAAGGTGACTTCAAAAGGGGTGTCTTCGTTGATAGTGTTCCAGCTGTGCGGGTGTTGTATTTCCACTAACCCCACCTCCCAGGCACCCGGGAGATCCAAGGGCTTAATTAGCCGTATTGTAAAGTTCGAGCTGGTGTTTTGGGGAAAAACTGCAGAGCTGGCGTTGCTGGGCAAAGTAATGTAAAACCCACCGTCGCTCATCTTCTCTGACTTTGCGGGGAGGAATAACTTTTGTTTGTTTGTGACTTTGTTACGCTCACGACGTGGCACTGGCTCAGTCAGTTCCATGCCTAGCCTCCTCCTAAACTCCTCATAGCCGTCATCCTCGGAGTCCTCTTCAACATTTTGTATTGGCGTTGAGCAAAAACAAGGTGGGCCCGGTTCATCTTCGCTGCTTGGTGCAACGCTGTCCAGAGTCTCCGGGTCCTCTAGAAAGGCATCATCGAGCTGTTGAGAGATTTTTTTTTTCAAAAAAGAAACAGCGTAAGCACACCACTGCTTGGTTTTTGATTTACACAATCCCTGGTTCCTAGCCCTCCCCCCCCACCCCCACCCCCATTACACACCCCCACCCCGACCGTCACTTCTTAAACATTCATTTACCTGAGCCACGTCTTTTTCATTCACCTTGTCCGCCCGTAACTCCCCCAAGCCGTGATCACCTTCCACCTCTCGGGGGGTGGACAACAAGAGGCCATCACGCTCATCGTGGTGCCTCACAAGCAGCCGGGTTTCGGGGTCGGTTTCCGGTGTGTCCATCAACGGCTGGGCCAAAGGGTCCTCCTCAGAACTCTCGCTGATGTAGCGCTTTCTCCATACAAGTCCAAAGGCCCTCGGGGCTAAAACAAAGTCCGAAGTTCTCACGGGGGTGGTGAAGGAGTCCATGTCTCCACAATTTCTAAAACACGCGCTCTTGGTAAAAGACAGCCTCTTCTGCCCGACGCTGGGCCTTATGGGGTGATGGTGCTGCGCTCTGATTGGCAGAGGGGTCATACGCCCCTCTTCTGGGTGGTTCACCCCATCCCAGAACCTGCCCTATTTTGGTCAAATCTGCTCTCGGGCCGGCCTGATTGGTAGAGGTTGGTGGGAGGAGTTGTTAGAGGGGTCACACGAATCATTTCCGGACGGGTCACCCCGCCCCCGGAACTCACCCTAATTGGTCAAATCTCCTCTTGGTCCTATCGGAACAAAACCCCTCCTGATTGGTAGCGGGGTGGGGGGAGGAGTTGTTAGAGGGGTCACAAGACCCACTTCCAGAGAGGACACCCCGCTCCGGAACTCGCCCTGATTGGTCAAAGCTCCTCTCTGGGAGGTCCTACGGGGCAAAACCCATCCTGATTGGTAGAGGGTGGGGGGGGGAGGAGTTGTTAGAGGGGTCACAAGACCCACTTCCGGAGAAGACACCCCGCTCCGGAACTCGCCCTGATTGGTCAAAGCTCCTCTTGGGGGGGAAGTCCTACGGGGCGAAACCCATCCTGATTGGTAGAGGGCAGTGGGAGGAGTTGTTAGAGGGTTCACATGACATACCTTGCTTCCGGTCACGTGGCAGCCTTGACCCTGGAAGTAATACCCCATGGGGCAGGACTTCCGGTGGGGGGGGGCAGAGGTCAAGGGGTGGGGTTAAAGGGGTCAAGGGGTGGGGTGGGTGTCACATGACATACGTTGCTTCCGGTCATGTGGCAGCCTTGACCCCGGAAGTAATAACCCATGGGGTGGGACTTCCGGTGGGTGGGGCTAAGGGGTCAAGGGGCGGGGTCAGGGTTTGATTGATGATAGGGCCCTTATACTACTATCATAGAATATCAGGGTTGGAAGGGACCTCAGGAGGCCATCTAGTCCAACCCCCTGCTCAAAGCAGGGCCAATCCCCACTTTTTGCCACAGATCCCTAAATGGCTCCCTCAAGCATTGAACTCACAATCCTGGGTTTAGCAGACCAATGCTCAAACTACTGAGCTATCCCTCCCCCCCAGCTGAGTGAATGCAGCTCCCCAGAAGGGAAACAAGCCCCATCACTTCGTGTCTTTAGTGCACTCTCTGAGAGGAGCCATACGTTCGCCTCGGCTCAATTCAGCTGCAGTGTAGCACTCCCAAGGGAACCAGAAAAGGCTTGAAGCTCTTGTTTGTTCTGTGGATACTAAGTTTAATAAGACTCCACTATTCAAACTGCCCCTGCTCCGGGAGTGTAAGATTTGGTGAGCCCAGACAGGAGAGGCTGAATTGCAATGATCTGACCTCTCCAAGAGATGAACCCACCAAACTGCTGCAGACTGCTCCAGAGAAAGCTGCCAGGGAAGATTTCATTGGTTGCAAGCGCTATGGCTGGGAGAGAGTTAAAAGACCAGTAGTGGAGGTAGGAGGACTCTGATACCAGCTAAAGGATGAGCATTTAAGAGAAGTCTGTGACTCCCTGGGCATTTCTGGGACACATCACAGTGAAACTGCAGCCAAAAGCTCTTTGACCTTACCCAAATATATAAGAATTCATTTCAATAGTGAAGAGCCAAACCCGCTGGAAAATCAGGGATTGTCTTACATTGCTGGCATTAGGAGAGAAGATTTTACAAGCCATTGCTACAGCAAAAGAGGAGCAAAAGATCTGTCAATCCCATCCCAGAAAAGAAAACCAGTGTTAAAGAAAGACTTTAAAATAACAGGACAGTTTAGGAACTCCCTGCAAAAGGACAGGCTAAACCAAAGCAGTTTGGCTTATCAAATTGCAAATGGTGTTCCCAAGGGGACCACTGAGACAGAGATAATGGAAACTGTAATCCGGGCAATTTGCCCAGGATTGAGCTTCAGGAGCTAGCTGGAGTGAAAAACTAAGCTGAGCCTGCCAAAATTGTGTACCCCCTTTCCCAGATCATTGATGAATATGTTGAACAGCACCGGTCCCAGTACAGATCCCTGGGGACCTTGCTATTTACCTCTCTCCACTCCGAAAACTGACCATTTATTTATTTAGTAGACTAAATCTGCGATGCACAATCCTTCACAGTTAACAGAGATAATAATGTGCTAACCTACATCTCCACCACTGCCAGGCTGAACCCCATAGTGCACCGGTGGGTTGCAGAATTAGCTGACTTTAACTTCATAGGGTAGAAAACCTGAGTTATGAACATCAGAGTTATGACCTGACCAGCCAACCATGCACCTTATTTGGAACCTGAAGTACACAATCAGGCAGCAGCAACAGAGAGAGAAAAAACAAATACAGTACAGTAGTGTATTAAACATAAACTGCTAAAAAAATAAAGGGAAAGCAGGATTTTTCTTCTGCATAGTAAAGTTTCAAAGCTCTATTAAGTCAATGCTCAGTTGTAAACTTTTGAAAGAACAACCATAACATTTTGTTCAGCATTACGAACATTTCAGAGTTACGAACAACCTCCTTTCCCAAGGTGTTCGTAACTCTGAGGTTCTACTGTAGTTAAATATCATCTAGGGAAATCTAATGCTTTATCAGGAATTCCCCTTGATAGTCACAGGATGCACAGAAGAGACGAACACAGGTGTTGTTAAAGCAGTCAAACTCCTTGGATATACAAACTGATGGCAAGGTGTCCAGGTTAGTAGTTATTACTACCAATCCTTTGGCAGTAGAAGTCTCCTTCATGGGCATTACATCCACCATAAAACTTATTCCAGGAGAAGACATTTTGGCAACTCAGAAGAAAGATCCAGCTATTGCTAAAATGCTTCAGTATAAGTTTTTGGGGCACAAACCAATTAACCAAGAGAACACAGGAGGATGTTGTACATCGAACATTGTGTCACTAGAGTTTGTGTGTGCACCAAGCAAAAGAAACCTCACCAGCGTACCAGATTTCATCTAACTACCATAGTTACAACAAGTACCGGGGGGTAGCCATGTTAGTCTGTATCCACAAAAACAACAAGGAGTCTGGCGGCACCTTATTTACTTAGTTACAACAGAAGCATTTGTACTTGTATCCATAGGCTTCTTCCATCTAGGAAGAAGAAAAGAAAGATAGGAATACATCTGAGCCTCGGTGGATCACTTTACTTGGTTTGTCAAAGTCTACCCTACCACCAAAAAGTCAGGAAAGACAGTGACAGACAAGATCTTCAATTAGTTTGTTTTAAGATTTGATTTCCCCAAAAGAATCCATCATCAATAAGGAGCAGAGTTTGAAAATAGGTTTTTTTTCCAAAGCATAGAGTACTACAGTAAGATTTAAACTTCTCCCATAACCCCATACCACCCACAGGGCAATGGGCAAGTCGAAAGGCTGAATCAAATTCTGCTGGCTACATTGATAACCTTGCCAGAAGAACAAAAATCAGACTGGAAGGACTCCCTTAATAAGACCATAAGACCATCTATGCCTATAACTGTACACAAAATGATGCTACGAGTTCCCACCCTTCTATTTATTATCTTGAAGATAATCACATTTGTCTATTGTCATTGCATTTGCTCTACCTATGAACTCTGAATCTGCACCTAGGAAGCATAAAGAATATGCTGAGACACAGAAACAGCAATTGAAAGACGTTTATGAACTGGCCTCAATATGTTCTCAAAACTCTGCTATTCGTGGTACGAATCATTATGGTCAGAAAGCGTACGGTGCTGCCCTCTGGCCAGGGGACAGGAGTACTTGTCAGGAAGGGGACCAGGCAAACTAACATCCTATTGGGAAGATAAAATTCATGTTAGAAGATGAAAGGAAAGGGGAGAGTTCACAGAGTAAAGGCAGAAGGTGGGGAAGGAGGTGGTAGAGTTTGTCACCACAAGTTTTTGCTTCTCTGGGTTTTCTTGCCCTTGGAGATGACACTGTGCTGCACAGCGCCACGGCAGAAGATGCAGAGATCAAGGGAAATAAGCAAAACTGGAATCTAAGGGCGAGTCTCTGCTAGAAGCGCTACAGCGGCACAGAGGCACCGATGCAGCTGCTCCACTGTGGCGCGTCTGGTGAAGATGCTCTATGCTGATGGGAGAGCGCTCTCCTGTCAGCGTAATAAGTCCACCCCTGCGAGAGGCAGTAGCTATGTCGGCGGGAGAGCACTGTCTACACAGGGGGTTATGGTCGGTATAACTATGTCACTGAGAGGGTGTGGATTAATCACACCCCTGAGTGACGTAAGTGATACTGAAGTAGGCTGTAGTGTAGACCAAGCCTCTCTAAGGACAGGATTTGGACTGATTCTGATAGTGAGAGCGAAGACAAACAACATGGTACCCATGGCATGGTGACTCTGCATTCAGAGGCAGAAACATTCCTTCCACGGCTGGGAAATGGGGGTGTTGTTGATCTTGTAAACTTGAAGACAGATGACTAGTCTGATGTGACATCCACATCAGCCAATGAAAGACATGAATGGCTAAATGTGACCATGGATCCGGAAACCATCAGTGCACAAGAAGACAGATCTCGAGAACAGCCCATTGTCACATGAGGTCCTCTGACTAGAGAGGGAAGAGCCCCCCAGACACTGACCTATGAACCTACTCATCAGTGTCTAATTCCAGCTACTGGTGAATGCACCATGGCTTTATCCTTGTGTTTACATGCTGTACCTAGTACCTATTCCTGTATCTTCTCCTGCATTCTCTCCAAGATTAATGTAAATGAAGAGACATTGGCTTCTGGTTTCGATATTGCTCTACAAAAGGGGTCGATAGCGCTACATAGTTAGTTTTATGTTTCTTGAGTAGATGTTTTTTATGTCTAATGACTTTGTGTTACATGGTTATACCACTTACCATGTGGGAGCTGGTATCTCATAAGATCTGAGGATCTCTGGGGATTTAAACTGTTCAGAACTGGCGATTTGGTTGGGCAATGGAACAAGCCTTGACACAGACATTTCCTGCTTAATGTGAATTAAACCAAAGAGAGATGCAAAAGTTTCCAGATCTGATGAAAAAGGAGCAAGACAAAAGCTCATCTGAGACCGAAAGCACGAGCTTGTGGAAGTCGTAGGTGTCTGCTAATAAGCCAAATGGCTGGACGGAATGTTTTATATTTTGTTAATGGGAATATTTGGGGGATATTATATTTCCACAGGAGGAGTGTAGCACTGATACGGGAATGTCAGGGTTCTACATACCTGCATCCTGTATCTCTAAGGCTGTGCCCTGTCCCTTTAAGGGTTTGGAGATCTGCTAGCGAGGCTAAAGAGGAACAGTGGGGATGCAAGCTGCACCCCCAGGAGGGTTTCTGTCGTTCTCCGGGGGACCCAGCGGGTTGCAGCCTGCGTTTGTTTGGGGAGTTGGACATTAAGTTTAATAAAATTCCATTTTTAAAACCATCCCTGGTCTGCAGTGGAACACATGCTCTAACCACCAGACCCCTACAGTCCCAGATCCAGCAGAGTTGGGGGTAAGAGCTTGCACCCAGATTCTGGTCTGGTCAGATTGGTGGAATTAACACAGCTCATCCCCCCAGTTCCCCTGGGTGTCCCCTGTGCAGCACAGAGACGTGGGCAGCAGTTTATGGGGATGTGGTTTGTTGGGAGTGGCAGGGACCTTGGTTTGCTCTCAGTGAGCATCACAGGCTCCCTGTGCCTGCAGCCCCCTGCTCAGTTCCTCATTTGAGCTCCTGGGGCATCAGGCTCCATGGAGCTGGGGACTGGGGTATTTGGAGCAGCACTGAGGGGTCCCTCACTGTCCCATCATGTGGTGTGAGCTCACTGCCCTTTTTCTCCATGAGTGCCAGCTTGGGCGAGGGTCTGAGGCCAGCACTTGTGTCAGTGGGGCAGGATCGGAGACAAGGGTGAGTTGGCTGTTCAGGCAGCTTGAGAGGCTGGGTGCTGAGTACCAAAGGGGCCAGAGGGCTGGGGGAACGTTTGTATTAATAATGGGGAACTGAGTCAGGGAAAAGAGGAGCTGAGACCTGAACCTTCACTCCAAAATGGAAACAATATCCTGCACCCTGATCAGGTTGCCCGGGGTCAAGCCAGAGTCACCCATCGCCTGCAAAGGCAACAGGGCTAGATTCTGATCTCAGCTCCCCTCAGGTCATTCTGGAGTCCCTGACGGCTGCAGTTAGATCAGGGGCTACATTCGCATCTTTCATCCCAGAGTAAATAAAAATAAATATTGCAACCAAGTCAGGGTAATTGGATATTAGACCTTGTTTTGACCGATTAAAATGTGACTAGGGTTGCCAGGTACCCAATTTTCAACCAGAAAGTCCGGTCAAAAAGGGGACTTGGCAGTGTCCAGTCAGATGTACTGACCAGACACCAATAGTCTGGTTACTGCGGGCGGGAAGGGAGAGGTGCCGGGTCATTGTTAGCCGATGGCCAGGGATGTTTGGTGAGATGCCAGCTATGCCCGTTTATACCATCCGTGACTTTAACCGCTAGGACGCACTGTCCCTTCGCGGCGGGCAGCCCGGCCTAGGCTGACGGATGCCCCAAGGTCCTAACCACCCGTGACTTTAACTGCTAGAGCTCAGAGCTCCTTCGCAGCGGGCAGTCAACACTGACTGACAGGTGCCCCAATGGCAGCACTAAGAGCCTCTCCACACCCGTGACTTTAACTGCTAGAGCTCAGAGCTCCTTCGCAGTGGGCAGTCAGGATTGACTGACAGGCGCCCCAAGAGTTTGCCCCGTGGAGGCGGCACAACTCAACGCTAGGCTCTTAGTACTCTCACCTAATGGCCAGGCTTTATAGCCAAAACGGCTGAGGTTCTTTAATTGTGTTGGCTGCTTCACAGTAAACCAGAGAAACAAGTCAGGCTTATGCATAAATGGTTACCAAAATTTATTAAACTAGATTCTAATCATGTGGTTACAAAATTGCTAGTGCCTACTTATTTAAGTGTAGAGATGTTACACACACAAACAAGTTACAAAACTGAAGCTACAATCCCAAAGAAAGAAAACAAAGTATAGAGCTCTATTTCAAAATATGTGTACACTAAAGATTGGAGATCAGGTGTGGGTGCTTCTTACCCTCCTTGCATCTCTCGATTCCAGCGGTGCCAAGCCAGGATCGGTCACTCAATTCCGCGGAAAGACGAATAAGGGACAAGGCTTAGGGACCCTCTTAGCTGCAGAAGCCTTGGGAGGCTGTCACTTATCTGACCAGCAGATAGATAGTGAAAAGCACTCCAAAATCATGGTGCTGTAGGTCCCCTACTTATACCTCTGTACTCCTTTATTCTTTTTCTCCTTTCTATGCTAAATTGGGGCTGGTCTGTCGGGGTGACGCCAGCTCTCGCAAGAGTAGTTCACACTTGCAAGGGAGATACAATAAGTTTCGACTACTGGACACTTCTTTTATCAGGGTAAATATTTTCCCACCTAGGATGTTGGTGTGTGTGCATCATGCTGTTTTAGTAGGGGCTAAGAGCCATGTCTGTCACAGCGCCTCTGCCTGCTGTGAGCCCAATTGTTGTATACGTTCCCAGAGGCACATTGTCGCAGCACACCTGTGCTTCTCACAGCTTCAAAGGCTGTGCTGGAGTGCCCTGGTGTTTTGGCTCCTGTGTGTTTCCAGCAATGCTGGTCTGAGGGGGGGGGGGGGGGGGCTGGCTGTCTGGCTACAGTCATCAACCCGAGCCAGACCCCGCTCAGCTGGGGCCGCCTCCTACCTGCATCTGGGCAGGCAGGAGACTTCATGTCAGGCTGCAGCTCCCTGACAGAGGGATCCCAGTGGGAGTGGAGAAGGGAAGTGGAGAGGAGAGGAGCCAGCTACAAGGAAGGGGGAGGAGAGAGAGCAGCGAGGGGGGGTGGGGAGGAGAGGAGCGAACGGGGTAGGGGCTTGAGGGAAAGGATGGGGCAGGGGTGGGGTCTTGTGAAAAGCGGCGGGAAAGGGGCAGGGACTTTGGGAAAGAGGCAGGGAAGGAAGGTCCGGTTGTCTGCAAATAGAAAGTTGGCAACCCTAAATGTGACCCATGCTGGGGCGTGGTTTAAGATGTATCAGATGCCCCCAAAACGCAAAATTCAGCAAATTGTGAAAGTGGCTTCTGCAGCTAAACCCCCATCCTGGTTATCAGTGGAAGTGAAAGCAGAAATAACAAATGATAATATTAAACAACTAGGAAATGGGGAACTTCATCTCAATAGGTGCAACTGAGGAGTTAGGAATTGTAGACACTTGATAAGAAAAATCTAACAATATCAATGAAAAATTGATGGCATTTTAGGATAAGGACAATAAGGAGTTCTTGAAACATATGGAAAACAAAATATCCTAGCAATCAGTTTTAGTGCAGTTGGAGATGAGGATGGTACAACTGTAAATCATGATGCAGAAAAAGGAGAAGTGTTACAAATATTTCTGTTCTGTATTTGGGAAGCAGTGGAATGACGTATCCATATCCTACAGTAATAGTGAAATACTTTCTATTCCAGTTGCACCTAGCGAGGATGTTAAACATCAACTATTAGAATGCAACACTTTTGAAAGGTATAACAAGATGCATTGCCTGGAAGTTGAAGCCAAACAAATTCAGACTGAAAATAAAGCAACAATTTGTTAAGAGAGAGAGTAATTAACACTGGAACAATGGACCAAAGGACATACTGGATTCTCCATCCGAAGACAGCCGACCTGACAAACTTTGGATTGGATACCACACAGTCATTTTACAAGGATGAACATGGGGGTGTAGGATGTTCCCCCGAGGTACAGAGCATCACCCCCCCCACACACACCAGCTCGTGCTACCATGGCTCAGTAGGGTTGGGAAGAACAATTCTGCCCCCGATGGCCTGAGGGGCAGCTCCATAGGTAGGGGCAGGAGCCACCCAGGGGATATATAGGGCGGAGAATGCTCTGGAAATTCTGGGAGGATTCTGGGGGCTCTTCAGAGACTGGGGTGCTGGGAGACACTCCCTCCCACCCAGGCTGAGGAGAGGTGATGGAGGGGGGGTGGAGAAAAATCCTCCTGGTGACCCAGCAGGGGCCAGGAGAGCTGGGGAGAAGGTCCAAGGGGGCAGATGGGATCCAGGACAGTAGGGTCCATCCCTACAGAGATGGGATCAGCTACTGGGGAGGGGGTGAGAGCTGGGGGAGGGAGCCGGGTGATGTATAGAGTGGGGGACCCTACTGCAGGGACTGAGGCAACAGAGAACTGAAGCTCCAGAGAGAGACCAGGACAGACACCCCGGGGTTGGGGGAGCAGTAAATGACTTTATTTCAGTGCCAGGGGCCAGACCTCATGTCTCCATGCACAGGGGCCGGTCACTCTATCTCAGGAGCTGGGATTCTGCAGGATGGGGTGCTGGGGAGCCTTGCCCTGCTGGGAGATAACATCTCTGAGCCACCCCTTCTGGCTGGGACCCTGCTCTGCTTTGGGGGAGACAATTCCCCTGTACACAGAGGCTCCTGGCTCTTTTCTCCCCTGGGGGTTGGGGTCCTGGCTCCCAGCCCAGCCTGGCAATGCGGAGGGAGGGATTGCAGGGTTCTGGGGTGCTCTGTGTGCGGGACAGGTTGTGTGCTGGAATCCCTGCACTGCAATGGCAGTGTCGGTGCCCATCCAGGAAGGGCTGTCTCCGGCTCTTCTTTGCCCCATCCCATTCCCAAGTGGGTGCTGGGTCGTGCTCACACATTGGCCGAGGTGGCTGTTTTCCCTGGAGGTGACAGATTGGCTGCATGTGCACGGAGAGCCACATGTTGGGCTGGACGGTGCCGGGCTCAGGCCAGCAGATCCCTTCTGGTATCAGATTTCAGAGTAGCAGCGTGTCAGTCGGTATCTGCAAAAAGAAAAGGAGGACTTGTGGCACCTTAAAGACTAACCAATTTATTTGAGCATAAGCTTTCGTGAGCTACAGCTCACTTCATCGGATGCTTATGCTTAAAGAAATTGGTTAGTCTCTAAGGTGCCACAAGTACTCCTTTTCTTTTTTCTGGTATCAGAGCGATTCCTGAGTCTGGGGAGAAATGGCCCCGGCATTAACATGTCCCCGAGGTGTCTCCTGTCCCCATCTCCCTGCACCCAGATCCCCGCCCCACGCTCCCCCCAGCAGACAGGACACTGGGCTGAACAGACCCAGTATGGCCATTCTTATGATCAGGGAATCTCGCTCTGCTCCACCCCCCTAGTCTGACATTGGCTCCGGGGCATACTCAGGGATCCGGCTCATCCCCTGAGGTCGGGAAGCAAATGCTCTGGCTAAGGAAGCACTAACGGCCTTCCCTCATCTTCTCAGGTCATATCCCCAGCAGGGAGCAGGAGGAGCAGGGAATCTGGCAGGGAAGGGGTGTGACGATGTGACGCAGCAGGGAGGGGGGAGTGTTGACCTGGGAATGTGCCCTGGGGACGGGAGACATGAGAGCCTGTCACCTGAGCCAGGAGGGGGAGGGGGAGGTGACACCTCTGCCCAGGAATGTGGATGGAGGCTGCAACAGGGAACCTGCTCGGTGGGTTTAGGTTCAGTTTGGGGCTGGGTGGAGGAACACAGGGAACCCCAGGGCTGGGGTCTAAGCTCCCTGCTCCCCCAGAAGGACTTCACTGAGGGGTCCTGGGTGTACCCACAAGCTCTGTTTTGGACTGTGTTCCTGTTGTCCAATAAACCTTCTGTTTTACTGGCTGGCTGAGAGTCTCAGTGAATCCCAGGAAGAGGGGTGCAGGGCCTGGACTCCCCCACACTCCGTGACAAGGGGTTATTTACTGAGGGGGCCCTATACAGCGCCCAGCCCCCCACACCCCACCCTGGGCTTCCCACAGACATAGGCAGCACCTTCCCTGCACGGGGCTCTGCTACGGCCCTGCTTCCCCACCCCCCGGGGCCCTGGCAGGTGCTCCCTTAGCTGGTGACACAGGGGCTGGTGTGCTCGGTGCCGGGGGTCGAGAGTTTGCTCCCAAGGGTCCAGCTGTTGAATTGGGAGCACCATGGAATAAATGTGAGATTCCCTGAAGCAGGGATTTCCTGGGGGAAGGGAGAGTGGCTTTTCTACCCTGTGGAGCCCTCCAAGCAGATAGGGCTCTTCCCCTAAGGAGATCTTCATCTCTGCATGGCTGGATCCAGGCTCCCCTGTAAGCACAGAGAGACGGCGGGTTAGAGGGGCCAGTGTCACCCCACAGGCCCAAGCCCCCTGACTGGGATGGGATTGAGGGGAGGGGAGGACAAGACAGCTGCCCAGGGTGGGTAGGTTTCCAGGGGTTGGAGAGGTGGGAGCTGCTGGCCAGAAAGAGACCTAGTGTCTGTGTGCACTGCCCCTCACCCCCGCCCCACCCGCCACCACAGACCTACCCACCTGGGACACTCAGAGTGGGGTAGGGCCAGGCATTGGGGTGGCTCCAGTTCACAGTGGGAAGGGGCATCTCTGGACATCACACACCCTTCATAGCAGCCTCAGTGTGTGCACGGGACACCCTGGTCTGACTCCTCCCCCCACTGACAGGTGGTACAGGAGCTGGGCCAGCTGCCCAAGGGTTATGTGCAGATGAGGTACCCCCATGTTCAGAGGGGCTTGGCAGACTTGGGGGGCCTTGTCCTGGGATGGGGGAAGGGATAAGAGAGGGGGGTCATGTCACCTGGAGTCTCCTTCCAGCAGTAACCAGCCTCGGCCATGATCAGCACCAGGGCCAGCAGAACCCCGGAGACCAGACCCAGACGGAGGATGTTGCCCCAGGTGAAATCCAGGCGCCTCGTGAGGGCTGTGGAGTTCTTGGAAGTATCAGGGCTGGATTCTGAACTCAGCTCCTCCAGGGTTAATCCAGAGTCACCCTCTGACAGCAATGGGTTGAGGGCCGGATTCTGATCCATTACCCCTGGATCTAGCTACCCATCTAGCTATTTAATGAAGGATAGATGGAAGAGGCCAGCTGGGCAGCCTCTGTGTCCCAACTCCTCTGTGCGCCCCCAGAACAGGTACAGACCTGAAAGAACTCTCTGCTCTGCAGCTAACCCTGGGGTCAGGGATCCTGCCTCCGCCTCCCTCAGATCTAGAGTTGCCCCTTTCATCTGTGATTCCACAGAGTCCCCATCCCATAAGAACATAAGAGTGGCCATACTATGTAAGACCAAAGGTCCATCTAGCTCAGTAACCTGTCTTCGGACAGTAGCCAATGCCAGGTGCCCCAGAAGGAATGAACAGAACAGGTAATCAACAAGTGACCCATCCCATGTCACCCATTCCCAGCTTCTGGCAAACAGAGGCTAGGGACACCATTCCTGCCCATCTTGGCTAAGAGCCATGGATGGGCCTATCCTCCATCAATTTATCTAGTGGGTTTTTTTGGAACCCTGTTATAGTCTTGGCCTTCACAACATCGTCTGGCAAAGAGTTCCACAGGTTGACTGTGTGTTGTGTGAAGAAGTACTTCCTTTTGTTTCTTTTAAACCCGCTGCCTACTAATTTCATTTGGTGACCCCTGGTTCTTGTGTTATGAGAAGGAGTAAATAACACTGCCTTATTTACTTTCTCCACACCAGTCATGATTTTACAGACCTCTACCACCACCCTCCCCCCCGTTAGTTGTCTCTTTTCCAAGCTGAAAAGTCCCTGTCTTATTAATCTTCCCTCATATGGAACTGTTCCATGCCCTCCAATCATTTTTGTTGCCCTTTTCTGTACCTTTTCCAGTTCCAGCATATCTTTTTTGATATGGGGCAACGACATCTGCACACAGTATTCGAGATGTGGGCATACCATGGATTTATAGAGGGGCAATATGATATTTTCTGTCTTATTATCTATCCCTTTCTTAATGATTCCCTAAATTCTGTTCACATTTTTGACTGCCGCTGCACATTGAGTGGATATTTTCAAAGAACTATCCACAGTGACTCTACGATCTCTTTCCTGAATGATAACAGTTAATTTAGACCCCACCATTTTATATGTATAGTTTGGATTATGTTTTCCAATGAGCATTACTTTGCATTTCTCAACATGGAATTTCATCTGCCATTTTGTTGCCCAGACACCCAGTTTTGTGAGATCCCTTTGTAACTCTTAATGGTCCGCTTGGGACTTAACTATCTTGAGTCGTTTTGTGTCATCTTCAAATTTTGCCACCTCACTGTTTACCCCTTTTCCCAAATCATTGATGAATATGTTGAATAATATTGGTCCCAGTACACATCCCTGGGAGACACCACTATTTACTCTCTCCATTCTGATAATTGACCATTTATTCCTACCCTTTGTTTCTTACCTCTTAACCAGTTACTGATCCAGGAGAGGACCTTCCCTCTTATGCCATGAGAACTTACTTTGCTTAAAAGCCTTTGGTGAGGGAACTTGTGAAAGGCTTTCTCAAAATCTAATTACACTATACCCACTGGATCACCCTTGTCCACATGCTTGTGGACCCCTTCAAAGCATTGTAGTAGATTCCTGAGGCATGATTTCCCCACTCAGGTACCTGTCCGTGTGGTCCCCGGGCTGATTGGATATGGTGATGTTTCAAGCCCAGTGAGGTTGTTTCCACCTGTAGTTTAGAATGAGAGCCTGTCAGGGCAGGGGATGAAATGGGCAATCAGGGGGAGCTAAGAGGTAGAAAAAGCGACTCAGCAATTGGGTCCCTCCCCCCTCGACTCAGCCTTTATGGTCACTCTAACCTCCAGGGAGTTAGTGGATTTTATCAGCTGGGGAAGGGACTGGTTCTGCAGCTGCTGGCCCTGACTTCTCTGGGCATACTCTGATAGGGAGCATCCCCCTGGGAAAAGCCTCACTGTTCTGCAGCTTGCCCTGGGGGCAGGGTTCCCCCTTCCCTCTGCCTTACATCAACAGCTGCTGCTGCAGCTTCCCCCGGCTACATGACAAATCCACTGATTTCCTGATCCCACACTGGGCATCCCCTCTGTAAGGCCCCAGGCAGATCCTGGCTGTGAGCATCTCCTTGGGGCATAGACTCTGTGAAGGCTGGGCTGGTTACAGGGCTGAGAGCGGGGACTCCAAACCAGGCCCCTCACCTCTCACCACCAGCTCCACATGGTCACTGGGATCTGACCAGATGAAGGCTTGTGATGTGCTGCCATAACGTCAGGTGTAGCTCCTGCTGTCACCCTGTATAACACTGCGGATGGGAAACGCAGTCATGTCTGCAGGACTTTCCATGTGATGCAGCGTGGTGTGGTCTCCTCCTTTGTACAGAACAACCCTCAGCCCTGGTACCTACACTCACACTGGATGGTCACGGTGCACCCCATGGCCATTAGCTCCCTGGGGCTCACAGAGATGGAGGGTTTGGGATAGAACTCTGCATGCACAAAGACACAGGACTTCTATGGGGGAGACATATACCCTTACTCCTCAGTCTGTCTGTCTGTCATTTGATCTCTCTGTGCCCAGCCCTAGGGCATTCAGCTGCCTCCCCTTGTCTAATGTTCCCTGCATTATAAACCCAGCAACAGCACAGGTCTGTGGAGTTCTTGGAACCCAGGGGGAGTGAGAAGGTGGAAACAATGACTTAGCAATTGGGACTCTCCCCCCACAGCTCAAGATTTATGGTCACTGTAATCTCTAGGGAGGGTGCAGTGCTGATGCTGTAGTCACCGGGGCCTGACTTCTGTGTGTGTCCCCAGAGAAGGAGCATCCTCCTGGGAAGCTCTGCAGCTCCCCCTGGGGGAAGGGTTCCCCCCTGCCTCTGCCAAATCAACAGCTATTGCTCCCCCTTCATTGGACAAGTCACCCATCATATTACCTCATGCCTAGCTAGGCATCCCCTTGGATCCAGGGATAAGGAAATGTTGTTAGCCTCATTGGATGTGTGATGCATTTGAACGCATTGCTCAGAGTGTTCAATCTGTTTATGTGAAATTGCAGTTATAGGTTCTTATGTAAGCAGGCTCTGAATGAGCTTTCCCAACACCTAGTGATGAGCTGGGGAGAAGACATCAGGAACTGACCATGTTTGAATAGACACACCCACTCTGCCTAGGTGAGCAACATGATGGGGCTGCTTTGCCCAAATGATCACTTTTATCTGGTGTTGGATTGCAAATCACTTTGTTATTGAGGAGGCAGAGGTAATAAAGTGTGGTTATCCTTTTGTGAATCAAAGGGAGCAGAACTGGCCTTGGTATGCCATGAATGAGGGGGTCACTCTCAAGTTAACTGCATTCAATAAGCAGGAGGTAGGGGTGCCAAAGGCCAGTGGAGATGTGAGAGGGTATTTGTGCCCATCTGGCTTTACGTGCCATTTGACTCTGCACTGTTTAATAACAGAGCTTCTTAAGGCCCAGTTGAGAGTCTCTTGGTTTGGATCACTCGAGCTGACATCACTGATAGCCCAGTCTAAATATGAAGCCTTAGGTCCGTTGTGGGACAGTGTCTCTGGTGAACGAGGTTGCCTCGCTAACTGCTGGAATCACTGAGCATTGGAATTGCTGAGAGCTGAGTTAAGTGGTGGAACTTCAAAACATCCCAGAGGTTGCAGTGGAGAGGGCCGTGGCAGGGTGACTGGTGGCAGAGCGCCGGAGAGTGGCAGAGGGAACACTGGGGGGTGGCTGGCGGTGCAGTCAATGAAGGTGGAGTGGCCGGCTATGGAGTGAACAAAGGCAGACAGCGATGCAGAGTGAACAGCGGCACAGCGACGGCTGCCGAATCACTGCTCAGTGCTGCCCCCCCCGCTCCCCCCGGGGTGGGAGGTTAACTCACGCAAACACACCTCCAAACACTGGGTTTTCACTGACCAAGGACAACTGTGAGTGGGGTGCGGTGGAGGGAGAGAGGACTGGCGTGTTAAAGGGACATTTGTTTGTCAGACTGTCACACTGCAAGGTGAGAGACTGAGGAAACGGATGCTGCCAATGTACTCTGGGGTGGGTGTTTTACTCATGGTCTGATGTTTTCAAATCATGCTTGTGGTGTTTTCCCAAGTAATGCCAGGTTCCTTTCCCCTTTTATTCAAAGTTTTCTCTTCTATACATGTACTTAGTGCTTGTGAGAGGAGAAGTACTGGCTCTTAGAGGTACCAAGTGGGGGGTGTAATTTTTTTCAGATTACTGGGTGTGGACTCGAGCTGGTTCTGTGTTGTGCTGTCAAAAGGAACCCAGCCCTGGTTGCTGCTGACTCCCCCCGGAGTGGGCAGAGGCATCATTTGATTTTCCTGCATTCCTCCCCTAAGGCTGGAGCTGAATGCACCTAACGGCACCCCTAGACCCTAGGACTTCACTTGTGGTGGACAGCAAACTAAGAGTGCGGTGTCATGGACAGAAAGGGGAGTGGTGTGTTAACGGGATATTTGTCCGCTGGTCTTTCAGAAAGGGGGAAACTGAGGCAAAGCCACTGCTCCACCCGGGGCCAGGGATTTACTTGTTGTTTGCATGCGTTTGAGTCATTGTTGTCATGTTTTCTCAAATTAATGCCATTCTTCCTTCTCCCCTTAATAAAATATTTCTTTTGTCGCACACAGACTCAGTGCTTGCAAGACAGGAAGTATTGCTTCTTAGAAACACCCAGGGCTGGTGTTTAGTTTTCCCAGATTTCTGGGTTGGAGCTCAAGCCAGTGTTGTGTTGTAATTTTGAGAGGAACCCCTATATATTGAAGCCAGAGCTGGAACTGGAAGAAGGCTTACATATGTATTGCAGAGGAGTTTAATCTCCTCCTTTCTACAGAACAGCCCTTATGCCCTGGCACCGACTCTTTCAGAGGATGGTCACAGCTCCTCCCAGGGCCATCATCCGCCCTGGGGCTCACAGAGATGGTGGGTTTTGCACAGAGCTCTGCATGCACAAAGACACAGGACTTCAAAGCGGGAGACACAAACCCTGTCCCTCAATCTGTCCTTCTGTCCCACAGAGGGGTATTCTGGTGCCTCCCCTTGTCTAATGTCCCCTTGGTAATAAATCCAGTGACAACACAGGTCTGTGGAGTTCTTGGAACTGGCGGACTTGGGTTCTGATCTCATCTCCCCCAGGGTAAAACGAGAGAAACCCACTGAGTGCAATGGGGTGAGGGCCAGATTCTGATACATTACCCTGAATCTATCTATCTATCTATCTATCTATCTATCTATCTATCTATCTATCTATCTATCTATCTATCTATCTATCTATCTAATGAACACAGTTCTGATAAGGCAGCTGCTGGCTGGGGAGCCTCCTCTGTACAGCCTCAGATCAGGGTAAGCCTGAGGAATTTAGGAAAGACCTCCCTGCTCTGCAGGTAGCCCCTCCATCCCAAATCTAAAGGTGCTCCTTTAATCTGAGATTCCACAGAGTCCCCATCCCAGCCCCGGTACCTGTCCATGTGGTCCCTGGGCTGGATGGAGCTGGTGATGTTTCAAGCCCGGTGGGGTGGCAGCTTGGGAAAGACAGGGCCGCACCTTCCTGGGGGCCACCGACTCAGCCGTGCCCTGTGCCATCCTGCTGGAACTGGCCACGGCCTTGGACGTGGAGCTGCTGAAGGCCAAGGAGCAGGTGAGCGCTTCCCAGGTTGGGGGTTCTACTCTTGTCTTGGGGAAAGGAATGGAGTCTAGTGTGTAAAACCAGGGGGGATGGGAGCCAGGACTCCTGGGTTCTATCTCTGGCTCTGGGAGGGGAATGGGGTCTAGTGGTTAGAGCAGGGGAGCTGGGAGCCAGGACTCCTGGGTTCTATCCCGAGCTCTGCTGCTGTCCTGGGTGCAGTCCTCTCACCTGTCCAGCAGTGTCAGGTGTTGAGCGAGCCCCGTGTCTCTCCCCAGGGCTCTGAGGTGACGCTGCAGCTGCTGTTCCTGGACAGCAAGGAGGCCTTCGGGGAGTGGAGTGAGAGGGATTCCCTGTACGGGGCTGTCCATGGCCAAGGCTCAGCACCAGCCGGGCACCAGCCAGCTCCAGGCTATGGTGAGAGCCGCCCGCTTGCCCCTCTGGGGAGTTCTGCCTGGGGGATCTTTCAGGCTGAAGGGAGATGGTGGGGGTGCCTGTCCGGGGTAGGCGGGGGGCTCAATCCGTCTGCACTGGATCTTGTACCAATCCCTACCTCAGATCCTCCTGGGGTGACTGGGCCCCTACAGATTTAACCCCTTGTTGCCGCCTTGCAGAGCCTGTTTATCTTGCTGGACCTGCTGGGGGCCCACCACCCGACCATCCAGAACCACTTCCCCTTCACCGCCTCCTGGTTCGACCGGCTCGTTGGCATCGATAGCAAACCTTCCTTTCTTCCAGGGGTGGGAGGGGGCTTGCCCCCCCAGGCACCTGTAGTGGGACAGCTACTTCCTCCCCCCCACCCCCCCCCAAGTCCTGATGGTCCTGCGTCTGTCTGACAATGAATAAAGGTGCCTGGGTTCTAGCCCCAACTCTGGGAGGGGAGTGGGGTCTAGTGGTTAGAGCAGGGGGGCTGGGAACCAGGACTCCTGGGTTCTATCCCCAGCTGTGGGACAGAGCTGGGAGTTGGGGATTCAGTCCCCAGGGCTGTTGACCTGGCATCTTTCACCAACACTTTATTTCCCTCAAACACGACTTGTCAGGTTTGAAATCCCCCTCCCTCCCCGGCAGCGTCTCTGTGTCCTCAGGGAGCTCTGGTGTGAGCAGCCAGGTGTGACCCCCTGTGGGGCTCGTCCTGCCACGCCCCCAGCCTGGCAGGTCCCAGGAACCAGCCCATTCCTCACTCTCTTCTCTGTGTCGCCCAGAGAAGCGTCTGCACCGGGTGGGCCTGCTGCAGTCCCACCCCCGGGAGCAGACGTACTTCCAGCGGGAGCCTGCCTATGGGCCTGTCGAAGAGGACCACGTCCCCTTCCTTCGCAAAGGTACCTGTCCTGCCCCTCGCTACCGGGCGTCCAGGCGCAGAGCAGTGTGGGATGGACAGCTGGGGAGGCCTCCCCGGGGGAACCAGGGCAGAATGTGTGCAGACAAAGTGTGGTGAGACTCCCCCAGGCTCCCACACAAGCCTGGCCTCATGAGTGGAGCAAGGGACTGAGACCTGGGTTCAGATCCTGGCTTTGCCACTGCCCTGCTGGGTGACTTTGCCGCTGTCTTCCTCAGTTTCCCCATCTGTGAAGTGGGGGGAATCATTCTGACCCCCTTTGTAAAGTGCTTTGGGATCCCCTGAGGACAAGGGCTATGCAAGAGCTAGGTGTTATTTACAGGGGTAACATGCTTTATAGATGATGTTTGCCTGCCTGGCACACTTCACCCCAGAGGTGGCTGCATTTTGAACTTAGGCTCTGGGATCCTTGGGGGTGAAAGACTTTATAAACACATCATTGCTATCTAGCCACTTGGCCCTGACTCACTTGATGTCTCTTGCCAATCTGGTTCCCATAATGCACCTGGCCAGCTGCTCGTTGCTAGGTCAGGGGAGCACATGGCTCCTAGATGTAAGGTCAGGTCATGCCTGAGGGCCTGGCTCCATCTCCTGAGACAGTGTGCGCATTTAGAATGTTGCACGTCGCCCGCTATTGGCTGGGCCACATGGGGATAATAGTCTACTACTGCTGACAATAGTGGAATTACTCTTGTAGCTCCAGCAGTAGAGGCTGGTGCTTGCAGTGATGCAGATCCTGGGTTGGATCCCTGCTGACTATCCATGTATCTGTCTGGCCGTAGGAGTGCCAGTGCTGCACCTCATCGCCACCCCCTTCCCGTGGGTCTGGCACACGATGGAGGACACGGAGCAGAACCTGTACCCCCAGACCCTGGAGAACCTCTGCAAGATCCTGGCTGCCTTCCTGGCCAAGTACCTGTGGCTGTGACTACCCAGAGCCTCCCCTGGTGAAGGGACCAACCCCTCCCTGGGTCTTACAGGATCCTTTACCCTTCCTGGGCCGAGCTCCATGGGGCCAGCGGCCAAAACACCCTAGGGACCAGGCAAGGTGGCTTTTGGGGCCCGGGCTGTGGCAGCCCCGCAGGGGCTTGGGGAGGTGTTACAATGCTTGGATGATGGGAAGGGAGATGTGCTGAGTCTGTTCCGGGGCTGCAGCAGGTCTGTGGCCAGCCCAGAAGTGAAACCTCTTGCTTGAGCCCCTTGAGGTTGGGCCTTCCTGGGCTTTACATGCCCTCCAGAGCTCCAGCCGCCGGGGCCTGGACTAGCCTCTTCCCAGCGGGGGGCCTGGATCCCAGCTGGTCATGTCCCCCGGGATCCACGGCTCAGAAGCAGGAATAACTGGGCTGAACCTGGACTGTGCCAGGGGCAGGACACCGGGGGCTGCGGGGGGGCCAGACCTGCACTCTCTGCAGCGTGGCCTCCAGCTGCCAGCCCACCAGGGGTTCCTCCTGTTTACGGGGCCCGTCCAGCCCTGAGGTGCTGGGCTCCCAGCCTCGCTCGGGGGCTGCTCCACAGCGACTCTCGTAACAAAGAGCTGCCCTGTCAGTGCTGCTGCCCCCTTCCCACATGCCGGGCAGCCCTGGGCACTGTGGGGCTGGGACACTGCTCCTGGCATGGCTGTTCCCTCCGCTCCGGCCCCTCCTGCCAGTCTCCAGCCGCAGCCCCAGCTCCCATCAGCAGGCGCAAACCCCAGCTCCCCTCTGCTTCCTTCAGCTCAGGGCTGCCGGGCCTGACTGTGTGTGAGCCATGCGGAACCAGCGCCCCCTTGGTTTCGCTCCACCTCCTCCCTCTGGATTGAGAGGCAGCACAGCCTAGTGGGCAGAGCACTTGACTGCACCCATGGGATCTGTTCCACGCTCTGCCACTAACTGGCCCTGTGAGTTTGGGTAAAACCCTTTTCCCCTCCCTGTGCCTCAGTTTCCCCTCCCATCCTTTGTCTAATTAGACTGTGAGCTCTTTAGGGCAGGGACTGTCTGTCTCATGTTCTGTGTGTATAGCACCTAGCCCAAGGGGGCCTCTTAGTGCTAATCTGACAGACCCATAATCACACCCTCTCAGCTCACCCAGCCCAGCGGCAGGGTGGTGGTGGTTATGGTTTAACAGGAGATGAACTGATTCCCGGCGCTTCAACTTTTCATGTGCTAGAAGCTGGTTTATTTTCACTGCTCAGTAGCTCCCAAGCAAAGCAAGCGCTAAGCCGCAGGGGCGCTGGGTTAAAGGCAAATTGCACTTGAATTAAAAACCCCTTTGTGGGACTCTGTGACCCACCCTACGGGTACTTCCCAGGCACCTGCTGTGTGAAGATCCAAACACTTTGCCCCCCTCGGTGAGAGAGGCTCACGGGAATGGATTGTCGGGGCGAAAGGGTCGAGGGCTGAAAGCTTTGAGAGCCAGACCCTGCCTGGGCCTGGCAGAGCCAAGTGTCAGGGCTCGGGGACACTTGGGTTCCCTTTGTGGGGGGGTTAAATAGCAACCAATTTCTGGGGGATTCCAGATGAAATCTTTGCTGCAGATCTCAGGGGGGCTGGGGGCAGAGGCGGATTTTACTCTGGAATTGATAATTGCTCAGACGTTTCACACGGGAATGGAGGCGACGTTTCCTGAGCTGCCCAGGGATTGGCAGGGCCATCGCCACAGAGCTCGGCTGAGGCTTGGCCCCAACCCCCTGGATGCTGTAAGACCCTGGGCCTGGCTGTGTGTGGACCCGGGCTAAGCTGACATGCCCGTTGCGGAGGGGAGCGAGGGGCTAGGCCTGGCATCTGCCGAAGGAAGTAGCCTGGGGAAGGCAGGTGGCTCCCAGGTGCCATTAGAAATCTGAGCCCCCGGGGGGGGGAGGGCAGCAGAGCCCAGGGGAGACGGGAGGGTAACCCCAACTCTCAGAGCCCTGCTCTCCGGGCCCTAAGAGGAAGCAGGTGGGCGAGAAGCGGGAAGCTGCCCCCTGCTGGGGGGCAGAGGTGCTGCTCGAGCAGGCAGAAGCTGTGGGCGGGGTCAGCGATGGGTGCAGGGGCTGCCCCGAGGCTGCAGGGACTCAGGCTTCAAACTCAGGCCACTGGCTTATGGCCTCGTAGAGGGCGTCCCCAGGGCATTGGGTTGACTTCACGTCGCGATGCCCCTTCAGGGTGTAGCTTTCGCTCAGGAAGCCCCCGGAGACAGCACATTGGATCAGGCTCTTGGCAACGGTCAGGGTGGTGTTGTCAGGGGCTGTTTCTGCAGGACACCAGCAGCCCCCTGTTAATTTCACACCCGCCCCTGGCCCCTCTCTGCTGCTCAGGGGATGTGAATGTGGCCTGAGTAAATAAACACTCTCTAGCCACGTTCTTGATTGGCCATGTCAGTGTCTCCCCCCCCCCACCATTGTGTTTGGTAATGCGTCTCCCCGCCTCCACACACACATTTGCTTCGCCACGCTCCCCCTCCCCCTCCCTTTCCTGACCCTGTGCCCCAGCCCAGTGCCCCACCGTGGTGGAACCAAGAGCAGCTGTGAACTTCCTAGTTCCCCTGGGGGCCTAGCAGGGAAATCCATACAGACGGGAACCACGTACTGGAGAAGCTGCCCAGGAAGCTGATTCCCAGTGACTTATTTTTCCAGTTCTTGGCATGGGCCCCCATGGTGCTCCAACCTCTGCCCTCCTAGACTCTGTCATCTTCGCCGATCAGGAAGCTGCAGGCAGAGCACAGTGTGAGACCTGCACAGGCATGTCGGCCGCACCCTCCCCTCCCCATCGCTCTTGGCAGCTCCCCCAGGGTCGTGGCTGGCCCGGCCCGGGTTTGAACCTGGGACCATCAGAGCTAGAAGCTCAATCCTCTGCCATGGAGCTAAAGACCCACTGAGGAAAAGGACTGGAATGGAGGGGCCCGAACCTGTATTGCACTGTTTGGCCATTAGGTGGCGCTGTGTGTAACGCCCCCTTTGGAAGGCACCAAAGGCCCCACCTGGACAGAGCTGGGGGTGGAGTGAGGGCTGTAGCGGGCCCAGATGTGGGGCAGGAGAACAGCACTGGGAGCCTCTGCCCTGCTGGAAATTCCCAGCTGGGTTTCCATCTCCTGACATCACCATCTCAAAACATTTCACGGAGCAAAATCTGTGGCCAGGTTTTCGTTGCGGGGCGTCAGGCCGGCTGCAGGGAAACGTGTCAATAACGCCGGCATGGGGCGGTGTCACAGAGGCCTTTGCTGGCCCCCACCCCACCCCATTGCCACGGCTCCAGCCCCCCACACAAATGCTGTAGGAGTGTAACTGTACCAGGCTAGTTAACACATTACAGCCCCGGTGGGGGTACAATCCTCGGTGCTTACGGTGACAGCACTGCCAAGAACACATGTTAAACCAATCAGCGAACCCACCCGCCTGCTAATGGGCTTACCAGGGATCCCTCCCCTGACTCCAGCCAGGGCTCCGGCCGGAGCGCAGCCCGTCAAAGCCACCCACGGGCTTTTCAGTGCTTCCAAGCTCAGCACAGCTTCTGCTGCAAACATGACCCCTGGGAATCTGTGAGTGCTGCAGGCCGGTACCTCGATCTGGGAACAGGTCATTCGCAGCCAGTGTCTCGCTCCCCAGGGCGTCGCTTCGAAAGGCTGGGGGCAGAGGTGGGAATTTGCATCCCCGCCTTGGCTGGTCGGTCGTTTTACAAGTGTCTTGTGATGGTCCTGACCCTTCCCAGGGTTTGCTGGAGTCACGTCTCCCCCAGAAGAATCACGTCCCATCCCCCCAGACTCCAGACCCATTTGCATTTGTAATACAATGAACTCTGGAAATACCCACACTTCGTCCAACCAGCTTTGTGCAGGGTCTGGGAGGGAACTGCCGTCTCTGGCCCATTTCTCCGGACAGAAATGGGTGGAACCAAGTGCTGTCCGGCACCCTTGGGGAACCCATTGACTTAGTGCCTGGACAGGTTTCTCCTCTGCCTGGCATTTCTGCTATGGCCTGTCACAATGTCACGTTTTGACGTTGCATTGAAGAAGCATTCTGCCATCACGCCAGCACCCGGCCTTCACAAACCCGCCCGGTCGGCTGGCAGCCTCCTACCCCAGTTCTCTCTAGAGCCCCTGGGCCGATCTCTCCCACGCCCCTCCTTACTCAGGGTGCCTCCAAACCTTTTCCTTCCAGCACGCAGTTCATTTTCTTAACTTCCGACACGGCTCAGCTGCATTATTAACGATGAGGCTTGACCTGCTCCATCACATCCTCTGGGTCCTCCTTGCACTCAACCGGCTTCCCCGGTGCTCCCAGTGTCACCACAGCCAATTGCTCCTGTGCTGGCCTATGAGCACTTCCACCGTCCTTCGCCCGTTTCTGACAACCCCACGTCTGCACCGTCTCCTCAGCTCCTTCCCCTCGCCCGCCTTCCCCTTTCCTTGCGGCGCTCGCCAGCCGCCCCTTGACTTCCCCATTCTGCGGCTTCCCTTTCTGAGCATTCTCTGTCACTTCCTTAAGCTTCTGATTAAAAGCCTCGTGCGCCCGATGCTGAGCTGCCGCCCCGGGTCACGCTTTCCCCTCCACTCTCTGGTCAGCCTCAGAGACAAGCAGCGCACACGTGTGATCCCACGGGCCGGCCGGACGCAGTGCGGCCCCAGATCCTCCATGCATAACAGCACATTTCTTTACAAACAATCCAAGCCCTCCTTTACCATTTCGGCCATTCTTCGCCCGCATTTTACTCTTGAGGGAGTTAACCTTTTGCTGGATCTAGTCTTACATCTCTTCTTCAAACTTTTCCCCTCCCCTGTAGGCCCCTAGACCGTCCCAGCCAGAGTCTCCACACACGGCTAGGTCTTTACTCCCGACTCAGAGGTTGTGACCCTGCCCGGTCCGGTTCCAGCCGGTAAACTTGGGTTGGAGGATCCCCCAGGGAAGCAGATTTATTACCAATTCAGCTTCCATCTTACTTCCTGCTTAAAGAGACCTCAAGGACCCAAGCCCCGGCCAGTATTTATTAGTTGTTAGTACAGCGCTCAAACAGAAAGGCAGATCCATTACCAAGTCTGCTGAACCAAATTTTGCAGCCGTTGACATAAACGACAGACTGATCCCCGTGATGTCTTTTGCCACGGCTTGCATACAGCCTTGCATTGGGAAAGAGGAAGAGATAAGCTGGAACTAAGTTACCTATAAGTAGTCCAAGCTGTATGCAAGCCGTGGCAAAAGACATCACGGGGATCAGTCTGTCGCCTGCAAAATTTGTGTCTGGTAAATATCATAGACTTCCCAGCACACAATCACACATCTGCTGCTTAAGCATAAACTTTTACCATCACTATGTTATTTATACATTTCCATTTGTTTGTGGTTAGTACATTTCTCGCACAGTTGCGTGGCAACGCAAATAACAGGGCGCTAGGCTACAAATTTTAGCAAACTGGCATTTTTCACAGCCTGTGAGAGTTTAGCAGCATTCCCAAAGCATCTTGGGAGTCTGGGTCACCAGTTGGCCTGAGGTCTGACAGTAATTTGGCCTCTACCAGTCAACAAACCTTTGTACTGGTATAACGGCATCCCCATGGATGGGGTGGGGGGGTGTTGTAATGTTTTAAGTAGACCGGTCCAGTTAAAGTCCTCAGGCTTTTGCATACAGACATGGGCGGCCTGTGGAGTGACCTTGGTTGAGTCACGTCCCCCTTGTGTGCCTCAGTTTCCCCATCTATAAAGTGGGGATAGTGATGCCAACTTCCTTTGTGAAGGGCATTGAGATCTGCTGGAGAAAGGGGCTAGCTCAGGGCCAGGTGTTATAACTGGGGAGCAAGAGGGTCTGTCGCTGCCCCAGGCAGGTCGTGGGAGCTTCGTGGAGCGGAGAGATGGTGGCAGCCATGGGTAGCAGAGGGCGCTGTGCTGGCCTCCAGTGGGGCAGGTTGGTGGCAGAAGGGGAGGTCTCTCCAGAATCCAGCAACGCACCCAACAGCCACGTGCCCTGATGCCTGACCCCATTGTCATCGCCCCCAGCACGGCTCCCAGCACCTCTCTCATGTGTGTCGGGGGGGAGGGGATTTCTGCTTGGGCTGCCCCCACGCGCTGGTGCTTAAACTCCAAAAGGAAGCTTACAAGCAGTGGAAATTTGGGCAGATGACTAGGGAGGAGTATAAAAATATTGCTTGGGTATGCAGGGGTGTAATCAGGAAGTCCAAGGCACAACTGGAGTTGCAGCTAGCAAGGGATGTGAAGGGTAAGAAGAAGGGTTTCTACGGGTATGTTAGCAACAAGAAGAAGGTCAGGGAATGTGTGGGCCCCTTCCTGAAAGTGGGAGGCAGCCTAGTGACACATGATGTGCAAGAAGGTGAAGTACTCAATGCTTTATTTGCCTCAGTCTTCACAGACAAGGTCAGCTCCCAGACTGCTGCACTGGGCAACACAGTATGGGGAGGAGGTGAGCAGTGCTCAGTGCTGAAAGAACAGGTTAAGGACTGTTTAGAAAAGCGGGACGTGCACAACCCCATAGGTCCAGATCTAATGCATCCAAGGGTGCTGAGGGACTTGGCTGATGTGATTGCAGAGACATTGGCCATTATCTTTGAAAACTCATGGTGATCGGGGGAGGTCGCGGACCATTGGAAAAAGACAAATATAGTGCCCATCTTTAAAAAAGGGAAAAAAGAGAACCCGGGGAATTACAGACTGGTCAGCCTCACTTCAGTCCCCAGCAAAATCATGGAGCAGGTCCACAAGGGATCCATTTTGAACCACTTGGAGAAGAGGAAGGTGATAAGGACCAGTCAACGTGGATTCACCAAGGGCAAGTCATGCCTTCTATGATGAGATAACTAGCTCTGTGGATATGGGGAAAGTGGTGGTTGTGATACATCTTGACTTTAGCAAAGCTTTTGATACGGTCTCCCAAAGTATTACTGCCAGCAAGTTAAAAAAGTATGGATTGGATGAATGGACTATAAGGTGGATAGAAAGCTGGCTAGATTGTCGGGCTCAATGGGTAGTGATCAACAGCTTGATGTCTAGCTGGAAGCCGGTATCAAGCGGAGTGCCCCAGGGGTCGGTCCTGGGGCCGGTTTTGTTCAACATCTTTATCAATGATCTGGATAATGGGATTAATTGCACCTTCAGCAAACGCACAGATGACACTAAGCTGGGGGAAGAGGTAGATACACTGGAGGGTAGGGATAGGGTCCAGAGTGACCTAGACAAATTGGAGGATTGGGCCAAAAGAAATCTGATGAGGTTCAACAAGGAGAAGTGCAGAGTCCTGTACTTAGGACAGAAGAATCCCAGGCACTGCTACAGGCTGGGGACCGATTGGCTAAGCGGCAGTTCTGCAGAAAAGGACCTGGGGATTACAGTGGACGAGAAGCTGGATATGAGTAGCAGAGCGCCCTTGTTGCCAAGAAGGCCAAAGGCATATTGGGCTGCATTAGTAGGAGTGTTGCCAGAAGATTGAGGGAAGAGATTATTCCCCTCTATTCGGCACTGGTGAGGCCACATCTGGAGTATTGCGTCCAGTTTTGATCCCCCCACTACAGAAGGGATGTGGACAAATTGGAGAGAGTCCAGCAGAGGGCAATGAAAATGATTGAAAATGAAAACGGGGCACATGACGGACGAGGAGAGGCTGAGGGAACTGGGGTTATTTAGTCTGCAGAAGAGAAAAATGAGGGGGGATTTGATAGCAGCCTTCAACTACCTTAAGGGGGGCTCCAAAGAGGATGGAGCTCGGCTGTTCTCAGTGGTGGCAGATGACAGAACAAGGAGCAATGGTCTCAAGTTGCAGTGCGGGAGATCTAGGTTGGATATTAGGAAACACTATTTCACTAGGAGGTTGGTGAAGCACTGGAATGGGTTAACTGGGGAGGTGGTGGAATCTCCATCCTTAGAACTTTTTAAGGCCTGGCTTGACAACGCCCTGGCTGGGATGATTTAGTTCGGGTTAGTCCTGCTTTGAGCAGGGGGTTGGACTAGATGACCTCCTGAGGTCTCTTCCAACCCTGATATTCTGTGATTCTATGAAATGCAAGTGGTGCAAAATAATGGCGAGATGGCACCCTGGTGATGCAAATCCAAGGCAGCATCCACGCTGGGGTGGTCAATCTGAGCCAGGGGTGGTGGGTTTTGTGATATGGTGATATATCCAGGTAGGAGTTTCCTATCCCTTTTCCAGGGCTGGGATAGAACCCAGGAGTCCTGGCTCCCAGCCCCCCATTCTAACCACTAGACCCCACTGTCATGGGGCCCCCTGGCGATGCTCTGGAACTGCTCCAGACCAAGCCAGTCAGGACTCTGGGGAAGTCTCCTTTCTGTGAGCAGCCGGTCTTCAAGACACACAGCTCACACAACTTCCACCTTCCTGGGTCTGACCTCGGAGCATTCAGCATCCTCTGCCCCTCTGTGCACTTCCTGGGGAAGTCAGAGGGTCCTGCCCCACAACTTCGCAGTCAGATGTGACTCTCAGCCAGCCAGTAAAACAGAGGTTTATTAGACGACAGGAACATGATCTAACACAGAGCTTGTAGGTGCAGAGAACAGAACCCCTCAGCTGGATCCATTTTGGGCGGCAGTGAGCCAGAGAACCACATCTGCACTTCACTCAATGTCTCCAGCCCCCGCCCTCCTCTGGGCTTTCTCCCTTTCCCAGGCCAGGAGGTCACCGGATTCCTTTGTTCTCCAACCCTTTCGCTCTCACCTTGCAGGGGGGAAGGGCCCAGGCCATCAGTTGCCAGGAAACAGGGTTTCAGCCATTCTCTGTGTCCAGACCCCTGCACACTCCTGCCCTCTAGGGCTCTGCAATCATCATACACCCTTATCCCACCATCTAGATACTTAAGAACTGCCTAGGGGAAACTGAGGCACCCCCACAATATTCAGAGGAAACATTAAGAACAGTCCCGCTTCATCACACCCACTCCCCTCCCAGGGCTGGTGATGGAACCCAAGGGTCCCAAGCTGTCGGTGCTTTGGCCATGGGGTGTAAAACGGTCCCGTCTCTACTTCCTCTCCCACCGCTGCAACGGTGCAGAAGCTGCTTTAATAGCAGCCTCCCCCCGACCCCCCCCCACCCAACTGAGTCCCAGGCCTTGCTAACACTCAGTGCCACAGCAGCCCCAGGAGATGATTGCTGCGGGGGTGTCAGCCCAGGGGGAGGCAGTGACTCCTAGAAGCAGGGAGAGCAGCAGCACTGTAGATCAGGGAGGTCTGGCAATGCAAGTGGCTGTCTGGGGTCTGGCAGCCCTGGCACTCAGAGCAGATTGTCAAAGGCCAAACCCTCTCACCACCGGCTCTGTAGCTCCCCCTTGCTTTCGGTCTGTCTTAGGCACCATCCTGGCCCTCATCCCCCCGGCATTCGAGCACTGCCCAACCTCGATTGCATTTATTCTAACTGCCCCCTGCAGGGCAGGGCCTGGCTGCTACCCCCACTGTACAGACAGGGAACCGCTGCAGAGAGAGAATAAGGGACTTGCTCGAAGCCAAACAGAGCATCTGTGGCAGAGCTAGGAAATGAACATGGGTCTCCTGGGTCCCACGATGGCACCTTCTCCTTCAACCTCCTGCCCCCTTCGTCCCTGGTTCAGTGGGAGCTGTGGGAGCTCTCTGGGGCACAGGAGCTGGCTGGTGCCCACATGGAGCTATGTTGCCTATTGCACAGATCTCGCTTTTCCCGAACATTGAAGATGCTGCTCCAACCATACCAGGGCCCGCCAGGATCCTTGCAGCTGGTCCGTGCTAAATTGTGAACTGTGCCCTGGCCTCCCCGAGCGGGGCAATGGGAGAGGGTGGTGCTGGCCCAAGGGCCTGCTGGATTGCCGCTCATGCGTACTGAGTACCAGTGCTACAGAGCTCTGTGCCAGGACGGCGCTTTGTGGGGGGTTCGCAGCTCCTCTCTCCAAGGCTGTGTGGGAGCAGCCGCTGCAGAGAATCCCAGGCCTGATTCCCCCCACGCTGGGTCTCCTGAATGGCCCCTGCCCTGGGGGGCTCCATTCCTCACCCAGTGTCTCCTGCTAACTCTCCAGCAGCTGCACGGCAGGTGTCCGAAGGCACCTCTAGTCCTCTCCAGAGCTCAGGGGGACTGGCCTGGCATCGGACTGTCCTGGTTAAATGGAACAATGGCTCCGGGCAGCCGGAGAATGCCTGTTCCCCCGGCAACCTCAGTGCCATTCCCTCTGGAAGTGCTGGTGTCAGCGAAGGTGCTGGAGGTGGTCAGGCCTCGTGGTTGGAGCTGGACTCAGGAGGCCGGGGCGTGGGTGTAGCGAGGCTGGAGCGAGAGCAGGGCTGGAGGAAGACCAGGAGCAGGGCTGGAGCAGCCTAAGACTGTTGCCAATGTCAGGCAGGAGCGAGTTCCTGGCCCTGGAGTCCTGTTGAGCAGACTGAGCTGCTGCTGTGAGACTGAAATACTTGCTCCGGGAGTCACGGGCCTGTTCCTGGCTTGTGGATTGGCGGGAGCCCGGCACAGGAGGGACTCAGGGCCTGACACATGGCTCCAGGGGGCAGTTGGCTCCCGGCCCCGCTGGGCACTGACAGGCCAGGTGCAGGGGGCCAGGCGCAGCACCGGGGAGGACATTGGGGAGGCAGGAGCACTGAGGTGGGGCTGAGCGGGCAGGTGCTGAGGAGCTGCGGCCGGCTGGCCAGCAGGGAGGAGAAGCAGCACCCAGCTGTGGAGGGCCTGGCTGAAGTGGCACTTTGTGATCTGTTGCAGGTGGGAGCTGGCTCCCCATATCCGAATGCTCTGCAGCGCCGGCGGATTCACATCTAAACCCGGATCTGGCTCCCAATTCACAGCTGGCCCCTCCCCCCGATCTGGACTGGCTGAGACTCCAGCGCTCTGTGGAAGAGGCCAACAAATGCCAGCTCCTGGGGTGGGCTTCTCCCAGAGACAATCCCATGCAGGGAAGGGAGGTTCCAAGAGCCGGCAGCTCCACCACTCACACTCCCAGCTTCCTGGGATGAGCCAGGAGCAGAGCTCCGGGTAGCACGCAAAGCCTGGATCAGCACCCCCAGGCCTGCGAGAGACCCGCACTGTCTGGGGGTGTTTGATTTCACAAGAGAGGGGGGTTTCCCACAGACTCTTCAACTCCCTCACCTCTCATGCTTGTTCCCATTTGCCTTTCAGCACCCCCACATGGCCCATGTTGGCCACCAGCTACCTCCTGGTCTGGGCACTTACCTGGCCCCATCATGCCAGTGGCTGAGCACATGGGTGTTGTCGTATTTAGGCTCTCAACCTCCCCTGCAGAGCAGGGACCTGCTCTCTCTAGTTAGCAGGGACCTGCTCTCCCTACTTACTGATATGCCAGGCACCCCAGGACATTATCACCAGCCCGTTCCCGTCTTGGCATGGCAGTACATTTCCTTCCCAGTCCCCGTCCCCTGGCATTAATCCCGGGACTCCGCACTGGGGATGTGCACCTGGCAGCACGCAGCCTCCTGAGAACACACAGGCCAGGGTGCAGGGCGAGGGCTCCCAGCGATAAACGGCAGGAGGGCAATGCTGGGAACCCCCAGGCCGTCTTCAGCTCAAGCATGAGGGCACCCCAGCATCCTGGAGAGCATGAATCTAGCTTCAGCTCAGCCTTTATGTCCCCCCGTTCTCTGTGCTAGATGGTTGGTCTCCCGGAGGGACGAAAGTGCCCATCAGGAGTTCCTGGCTTATCCAACGTCAGTTTCCCGCTCTTGTGAAAAAAACGGTGACTTCGCCTACACAAGAGCTGGTGTTCTTCAGACTGGGCTGGGCCTGTACACGTTCCCCTGTAGGGGTGTGTGCACCCAGGGCCCGTGAGTCGCAGACGTTTGCCAACGAACATTTGCCAACAGACGTTTGCCCCCTGCTCTCCCCGTGTGCTCAGGGACCACCAACAAAAGGGCACGTCTGCCACCTCCCTCTCAAGTCCTTCACACCTGCATACTGCCAGGGGAACCTCCCCATTTCTACTGAGGCCTCAGGGACAGGGTTTATGATGAACCGGCTGGAGTTGATCTCCCCCCCCCACGCCGCGTGTTGCACCCCTACGGCTAGCTGGGGATCCAAACTGACGCTCCCCGGTTTGAGCCCCTGCCTAGCCAGGCCCTGTTCCCTCCCCCCAGGCAGTTGTTGGCCCTGATTTCCTGCAGGCAGCCATGACACACAGGTGCTTGGGGGCTTGAGAGAAGGGCTATCACCAGCTGAATGACCCCTGCCTGTACGGTGGGGACTGAGGTGCCCCCCAAGTCCTGTGCTATGCTGAGTCTGGGAAGATGGGCAGGTTCAGCCTCATTAGAAGGGATCGGCCAGACAGAAAGGCAGAATCGGGTCCCCGCACAGAGCCCCTCTACTACCTGCCTGTGTCCTAACCACCATGACAGTGGCCAATCCCACCTTCAGGTCAGGTTCCAACGTCGGGCCCTGTCCATACCCACAGCGTGTGGTACCCAGCATGCGCTGATAGACTCCGGTACATGCAGTAAGTTCACAGACACTAGAAACTGCCTAACACCAGGCTGGGGGCTGGGGATGTGTAGGGTACAGAGCACAGCACCCCCTAAGGCCGGGCAGGAGGGCTGGGAAATGCATATGATACAGAGCACAACGCCCTCTAACACCTGTCAGGGGGGCTGAGAGATGGGGGGTGTAGGGTACAGAGCACAGCACCCCCTAATGCCGGCCAGGGGGCCTGGAAGCTGGGGGAATATGTAGGATCCGGAGCACAGCATCCCCTAACACCAGGCTGGGGGGCAGGGAGAGGGGGGATATGTGGGGTACAGAGCACAGCGCCCCCTCACACCAGGACACGAGGTCTCGTCCGTCTCAGGGCGGAAATGATCACACCCTTCGAATGGGGGATCTGCCACGGGCACTGGCAGGAGCGCGCTGCTTTACATTAAGCTTCTTTGGCTGATGGGTGAACCTCACCCCGCCCTGCGTTTCGAGTGTGAACAGCTGTCGATGGAAACCCAGACGGCAGAGATGGAGCAGGACTAACCGGGATCACTGAGTCTCGCTCTCACCCCGTGTCTACACTGTACAAGGGTGGGAAATAGCAGGTGCCTTTTCTTGCCCGATACGATTTTGGAGATGCCAACGCTAGCGACAGCTTTCTCCCTGTGTGGGTTGTGGGATGCAGGGGAGCCGTCTGTGTGCTCTGTACAGGACAAGGCGGTTAGATCGTTTATACCTCAATGTATCACTGTAAATACAGTCATTTAATATATCAAATAAAAGCAGAACAATACATCAAAAAGCATCAAAATGAAACAGAGGATTGCTATGTACAGGGGGGATTGCTATGTACAGGGGGGATTGCACGTGACTAGTTAACTGCTCGAGAGCTTTCATCACCGTGTACTTTCTGACAGGTTTCCGCGCCCTGTGTAGGGTTTACGTCCCGCCCTCCGTCCCCGTTTCCGGTCGTGTACGTTTTTGGCGCCGTCGGCCCTTTTGAACATTTCTTTTGTATTGTTTTCTGTGTTTGGCCGGGGGAAGGTTGCGTTCTTGTGTTTTGACATATTTAGAGAAAAAGTATGAACAAGTAGAAAGAAAGGCTGTAAGGGGTTCGCGGCTCCCTCCCTGTCCAACAGGGTGGGAGACCACGCCCCTTGCTACGATACTTCCGGGGTACCTTGGTTCAGGGGAAAATTAGCCCAGTGTTAATGGTTCAGGCCTGCAGTCAGGCCGACCAATGGTAGAGAGTCTGTTTGCCTAGGGCCCTCATTCAGGGCAGGGCTGCAGTCAAGTAGGGGCTCTGGCCTACAGTCAGGCAGGCAGAGCAGCAGATGGTCCATTTGCCTGGCCCTTGATCAGGGCGGGGCAGCAATCAAGCAGGGGGGCTCTGGCCTACAGTCCGGCAGAGCCGTCGCCGTCTAGGGGAGGTTAGCTCTCTGGTGGGAGAGTCAGCACAACCGTCTGGCGTCCTGATTCAGGCGGGGGTGCCAGACCAATCAGGCCTCCTGACAACCAGGTGGGGAGCCTGCCACTCCTGACGGTGGGGTGGCGGTGGTAGGGGAACCCAGGCCTTCCCGCTCCACTGCGTCCCCACCCAGGGCCCTAAACAGCAGCGGAGTGGTCTGCCACTGGGTCAGCGGGGAAAATCCGATCACAACACGCTGGCCGGCTTGTAGTCAATAACACAGCTGAACCCGATTCGGCTGCCCTGGGCTCCTTCCTACACACCCATTCCGTGGGTACAGGGGTTCCAGGGTTGTTGTTCGCTTCGCTGGGGTAGACGGCTAGTGGCAGCCCCACCAGCTGCTTGGTGTCCCCGGCGTCTGGCAGCTCCGGCAGCCCCTCTGGCTCTCTGTCAGGATAGCGCTCTCCATCAGGGGAGCAGGGAAGAGACGTCCTGCTCCTCCAGCAGCTCTCCCCCAACTCAGCTGGAGGGGCGGCCTTTTATAGTTCCGCTTCCTGTCCCGCCCCTCTGCTTCCGGCAGGGTGGCATGCGGTGGGAGACAAGCCTGCTTTCTGCAACCCTCCTGCCCCCAACAACCCACTTCAGCGAGTCCCAAAATCAAATCCACTTACCAGAGGCCTCCTCTCCTCTTTGCGCTTCGCCAACATCCGGGGTAGAAAAGAGCTCCTGGCCGCATGCATCTCTGACCTCCGAGTCATCTTCTGCCTCTGGGTCCCCCTCCACATCCTCCTCCAAGATTTCCTCCTCCTGGCTCAGTCCACTCTCGACTGACACGCGAGCCACCCAAGTATCCACAGTGGTGTTCGCAATGGAGGTGGGGTCGCCGCGGAGTATCATGTCCAGCTCTTTGGAGAACCGCCAGCTCATAGGCGCAGCACCGGAGTGGCGGTTTGCCTCCTGCACCCTGTGGTCGGCGTTCCCCAGCTCCTTCACTTTGATCCTGAACTGCCGTGTGTCCCGGTCATCGCCCCTTTCTGTCACGCATCGTGAAATCTGTCCGTAGGTGTAATGATGCTGGTTCTGGTGGGACCCAACTGAGAGTGCCAGTTCAGGACAAACTGCTTCAAGCAGGGCAGTTACAGCCGAAGGCTGGGGGTTTTCCACCTCTAAGGCAAACCAAACCAGCCAAACAGAGCAGACTTTGGTCTCACCCCACTGGCTCACCACAAGTCACACAAGCAATTCCCTTAGACACTCCAGTTTCCCAGTATCACCAATTGTTATGGGGACAAATGGTTATGAAAACCAATACCCCAGGAAAAGAAAAAAGGCTCTCTTGATCCCAAAGGACCAAGCCCAAGACCCAGGTCAATATACAAATCAGATCTTGTCCCAAATCACGCTGTTGCCAATCCTTTAGACTCTAAAATCTAAAGGTTTGTTCATAAAAGGAAGAAGCTATAGATGAGAGGTAGAATTGGTGAAATGGAATCAATGACATACAGTCATGGCCAAGTTCTTGGTTCAGGCTTGCGACAGTGACAGAATAAACTGCAGGTTCAAATCAAGTCTCTGGAGAACATACTCAGCTGGGATGCATCTTTCAGTTCTTCTTTCAAAGCTTCAGTGTAGCAAAGTCCCTCCAGAGGGATGAAGCAGGACTGAAGACAAGATGGAGGAGCTGCAGCAGCTTTTTATATTCTCTTGCCATGTGGTCTTTCTTTCTTTGTCCCAAGACAAGCTGTCCATCACGTGGCCTGGAAAAAACTCAGCGTTCTGTCCATAGGCAGGTTCCTGCACACCGTGCTGAGTCCCAAGGCTTCTCTGCCTTCTCTCAATGGGTCAACTGTGTAGCTGATGGTCCTTAATCGGCCATCAAGCAGGCTACGCATTGCATCCGATGAAGTGAGCTGTAGCTCACGAAAGCTTATCCTCAAATAAATTTGTTAGTCTCTAAGGGCCACAAGTCCTCCTTTTGAACTTGTCTGGGGTGGCACCCAGAAGCATAGTACAAGTTTGAACCACAGACAGTATAGAGTCAATACTTATAACTTAAAATACAAAAATGACACAAGCATATAGAGAGCATAATCATAACCAGCAAACCATAACCTTGCCTTAGACACCTTATTTGACCCCCCTTTATACAAGATTTGGTGCCACTACAGGACCTTGGTTGCAACAATGATCTATATGGTCCCAGTTCAAGTCAATAACGTCACAGTTGGTATCATAATTGCTACATCCGGAGTGAAGCTGGGACTGTACAGCCTCCTCTCCCCAAATGCTGATGAGGTCCAGCAGCTCGGCATAGCTCCAAGCAGGTGGATCGCCTGGTGCGTGGAGCAGGCCTGGCCACCTGGAAAGATGCGCTGCACGCATCACCGAGCAAACAGGAAGGGGACTTTCAAAATGGCAAAGGAGTTTACGGAGTGGGGATGATGGATGGTCACCTGAGGGCCGGGCAGTAGAGTTCAAACCGATGACCAGAGAGGCGAGAGCAGGCATTGTGGGACACCTCCCGGAGGCCAATCGCAGCGCCGTAATCGACCTCGGTGTCTACACTGGCACCGCAGCCCTGTAGCCCCGGTGCAGAAAGTTTTTTAAACTGGGCAGTGCTTTTTTTAAAGCTCTGCAACTGCCCTGTTTCCGCGCCCTGAGTGGCATGGCCGTGCGTACACCTCACCAGTTGCAGCGCAGAAAGCTGCTTTACCGCACTGCAACTTGCCAGCGTAGACAGGACCCAAGGAAACAGTGCCATGACTTTAAACCTCCTGTTTACCGGAAAAAAACAAGGATGTGTTTTGGAGTGGAATAAAAATGTACATTTTAAAAATGCTGTAACAGTTTTAACACACGATGAAAGTTATATTAAGCTTATTAAACATTTTAGATTTTTGTTGCATTATCAGAATGCTTTTGTTCTTAAATGTTTGCAGCCCACGGGCTGAGACATAAATACATGTTTCTGTGTTTGTTTTGGGTCTAGAAGCTGTATTAAAAGTAATGCTTTATAAAAACAAAAAGGCTTTTTCATTTGTACTTTGTGTTTCTAAGAAGACAAAAAGCATTTTAGTAATAAGTTTGACAGGGGCATTTTTGAATTAGCCAGTTTGTTTTCAAAAGATGTCTAGCTACCATTAAGCAAAAGCCAGGGCCGTAACGTTAATTAAAGGAAAGAGGCATGTAGATTTCAAAGCCTCCTGGTTACAGAAATGGGAATGGCCAGATCACCATTTACAAAATCTTTTTATTAACTCTTTAAATAAACTTACTATATAAAAGAATACAAAAAGAGACCCAAACCAAAACAGTTTTACCTTTAAATTGTAAAGAAAGCTTTAAAAATCAGGGTACTGTTAAAACCCTCATGTTGTTAAGGTTTGGATTTAGACAAAAAAGAAGAAAAAGCAGCTGATGTGAAAAAGTTCTGACAGAGATAAGGGGCTTGTTCTGTTCCCAACATACACACACATACGTTCTTCTTCTTTTCTCATGTTTTTTTGAAATGTAAACCAGGACAAACAAGTTTGCTTTAGGCCTGTTATATAAAATCTGCATGAAGCAGGATTTAAAAATAGCTGCCTTCCCCTGTTTAGCTCGCATGTCCTGTGACCAAAGTTGTTTCACTGTAAAGATGGCCAGAACATGTATGAATTTAAAACAAACAAGAACCCACAGCAGATTGCTTTTCAAAAGACACCCTTTGAACTTATTAAGAGTGTAAAATAAAGAAGCATCTCGGGGTTAAAACCACAAGCAGTTTACAAAAGTAATTTGTTAAAGTTAAATTAAGTTTTTATTGACTTAGGGATTTTAGTATGATTGTTTGTTGCATTATCAGACTGTCTTTGCTTCTAAATGTTTGCAGTCCGTGTGCTGAGACCCAGGTACAAGCTCTTTTTTAACTGTTTAAATGGACTTAATATATCAAAGAATGCAAAAAGAGAAAGTTGGGTTTTTTTTGTTGGTTACCTTGAAATTGTAAAGAAAGCTTTAAAAATCAGGGTACAGTTAAAAACCTCACGTTTTGAAAGTATGGATTTCTACAAAACACAAGAAAAAGCAGCTTATGTGAACCAGTTAGTTTTTTTTTTTAAACCAGAGATAAGGTATTTGTCGCCCCCCTTCCCGCCCCCCCCAACATATTTTTCTTTTCTAGTGATTTTTTAAGTGTAAACGAAAGGCCAAATTTGACCTATTTGAAGCAGGCCCTTCTGTTTTTAAATTTCTTTTGCAGCAAAGGCAGAGGATCAAAACTAAATGTAAACCTAAAGGGCTGCCAAGTTTTACTGAACACTAGTAAGATCAACACCTGTTTACAGGAACGTTAATGGTAAAGAGAAAGCAATATTACCATTCACAATCTATTTAACACATTTGTAACCCTTGAAATGAACTCCCTTGTTCTGTAGTGAAATAAAGAGGCCCCTTTGTAACACGAACTGGTTTAAACTCTTAAGAAGGTGTCGACACTGCCCACGTTAAATTGCTGCCACGACAACACTTTAAGGTGGCAGTGTCCTCGCGGCTCCAGCTCAGGAGGGTGTTTTTTCACACCCCTGAGCGGTGCAAGTTTCAGCGCTGTAAGTGGCAGTGTAGACAAGCCCTAATTAAACTGTGAAATTTTAAAATAGGGAACACTCTCTAAAAACCCCTAAAATTATTTTTGTTGTTTGTCAGCCTCAGTGGGAAAAGTCCCTTAAAATTTAAAAGGCCTTAAAGCCAATGGGGTTATCTATCTATCTATCTATCTATCTATCTAGTGGGAAAGGTGCTTGGGGCCTGTTTTTTTAGCTAAGAATAAGGCAGTTAAAGGGGGTGGGTAGTGAGGGGAGGGGCGGGGAGGGGAGGGAGAGGGCTCTTGTTTAAAAATCTTGGGTTGATAGGATTGGTTCAGGAAAATGCATTCTATGATGCAGCTGTAGAACAGTTTCTGATTGGTCCGCCCGAGAGGCAGAGATAACCATGCTGGGGGCTGTGAGCCTTGGGAGCTCCCTCTTTTCCCGGGGGCAGTCGCAAGGGAAGAATTAGTAGGGGAAGCAAAAGTGGATGGGAACCTGGGAGGCAGTGACCATGAGATGGTCGAGTTCAGGATCCTGACACAAGGAAGAAAGGAAAGCAGCAGAATATGGACCCTGGACTTGAGAAAAGCAGACTTTGACTCCCTCAGGGAACTGATGGGCAAGATCCCCTGGAAGAATAACATGAGGGGGAAAGGAGTCCAGGAGAGCTGGCTGTATTTTAAAGAATCCTTATTGAGGCTACAGGGACAAACCGTCCCGATGTGTAGAAAGAATAGTAAATATGGCAGGCGACCAGCTTGGCTTAACAGTGAAATCCTTGCTAATCTTAAATACAAAAAAGAAGCTTACAAGAAGTGGAAGATTGGACAAATGACCATGGAGGAGTATAAAAATATTGCTTGGGCATGCAGGAGTGAAATCAGGAAGGCCAAATCACACCTGGAGTTGCAGCTAGCGAGAGATGTTAAGAGTAACAAGAAGGGTTTCTTCAGATATGTTAGCAACAAGGAGAAAGTCAAGGAAAGTGTGGGCCCCTTACTGCATGAGGGAGGCAACCTAGTGACAGAGGATGTGGAAAAAGCTAATGTACTCAATGCTTTTTTTGCCTCTCTCTTCACGAACAAGGTCAGCTCCTAGACTACTGCACTGGGCAGGACAGCATGGGGAGGAGGTGACCAGCCCTCTGTGGAGAAAGAAGTGGTTCGGGACTATTTAGCAAAGCTGGACGAGCACAAGTCCATGGGGCCGGATGCGTTGCATCCGAGAGTCCTAAAGGAGTTGGCGGATGTGATTGCAGAGCCATTGGCCATTATCTTTGAAAACTCATGGCGATCGGGGGAACTCCTGGACGACAGGAAAAAGGCTAATGTAGTGCCCATCTTTAAAAAAGGGAAGAAGGAGGATCCTGGGAACTACAGGCCAGTCAGCCTCACCTCAGTCCCTGGAAAAATCATGGAGCAGGTCCTCAAGGAATCAATTCTGAAGCACTTAGAGGAGAGGAAAGGAAAGTGATCAGGAACAGTCAGCATGGATTCACCAAGGGCAAGTCATGCCTGACTAATCTAATTGCCTTCTATGAGGCGATAACTGGCTCTGTGGATGAGGGGAAAGTGGTGGACGTGTTGTTCCTTGACTTTAGCAAAGCTTTTGACACTGTCTCCCACAGTATTGTTGCCAGCAAGTTAAAGAAGTATGGGCTGGATGAATGGACTATAATGTGGATAGAAAGCTGGCTAGATTGTGGGGCTCAACGGGTAGTGCTCAATGGCTCCATGTCTAGTTGGCAGCCGGTGTCAAGTGGAGTGCCCCAAGGGTGGGTCCTGGGGCCGGTTTTGTTCAATATCTTCATAAATGATCTGGAGGATGGTGTGGATTGCACCCTCAGCAAGTTTGCAGATGACACTAAACTGGGAGGAGAGGTAGATACGCTGGAGGGTAGGGATAGGATACAGAGGGCCCTAGACAAATTGGAGGATTGGGCCAAAAGAAATCTGATGAGGTTCAGCAAGGACAAGTGCAGAGTCCTGCACTTAGGATGGAAGAATCCAATGCACCGCTACAGACTAGGGACCAAATGGCTCGGCAGCAGTTCTGCAGAAAAGGACCTAGGGGTTACAGTGGACGAGAAGCTGGATATGAGTCAGCAGTGTGCCCTTGTTGCCAAGAAGGCCAATGGCATTTTGGGATGTATAAGTAGGGGCATTGCCAGCAGATCGAGGGACGTGATCGTTCCCCTCTATTCGACATTGGTGAAGCCTCATCTGGAATAGTGTGTCCAGTTTTGGGCTCCACACTACAAGAAGGATGTGGATAAATTGGAGAGAGTCCAGTGAAGGGCAACAAAAATGATTAGGGGACTGGAACACATGACTTTTGAGGAGAGGCTGAGGGAACTGGGGATGTTTAGTCTACGGAAGAGAAGAATGAGGGGGGATTTGATAGCTGCTTTCAACTACCTGAAAGGGGGTTCCAAAGAGGATGGCTCTAGACTGTTCTCAGTGGTAGCAGATGACAGAACAAGGAGTAATGGTCTCAAGTTGCAGTGGGGGAGATTTAGGTTGGATATTAGGAAAAACTTTTTCACTAGGAGGGTGGTGAAACACTGGAATGTGTTACCTAGGGAGGTGGTGGAATCTCCTTCCTTAGAAGTTTTTAAGGTCAGGTTTGACAAAGCCCTGGCTGGGATGATTTAATTGGGGATCGGTCCTGCTTTGAGCAGGGGGTTGGACTAGATGACCTCCTGAGGTCCCTTCCAACCCTGATATTCTATGATTCTATGAAGGGTACGTTCTCTTTCCCCTCCCCTCCGCTCCCCCTGCAGCTTGCTATACTTTCCTTGCATAATGACAGGTTTCAGAGTAGCAGCTGTGTTAGTCTGTATTCGCAAAAAGAAAAGGAGGACTTGTGGCACCTTAGAGACCAATGTATTTATTTGAGCATAAGCTTTCGTGGGCTACAGCTCACTTCATCGGATGCTCATGAAAGCTTATGCTCAGATAAATTTGTTAGTCTCTAAGGTGCCACAAGGACTCTTTTCTTTATACTTTCCTTGTCTCACTAACCAAAAAGGATCTCTTCCTGTTTTCTATACTCTCCTTCTCTGAGCCCTGGTCTACACTAGGACTTTAGGTCGAATTTAGCAGCATTAAATCAATGTAAACCTGCACCCATCCACACGATGAAGCCCTTTATTTCGACTTAAAGGGCTCTTAAAATTGATTTCCGTACTCCACCCCTGACAAGTGGATTAGCACTTAAATTGGCCTTGCCGGGTCGAATTTGGGGTACTGTGGACACAATTCGATGGTATTGGCCTCCGGGAGCTATCCCAGAGTGCTCCATTGTGACCGCTCTGGACAGCACTCTCAACTCAGATGCACTGGCCAGGTAGACAGGAAAAGAACTGCGAACTTTTGAATCTCATTTCCTGTTTGGCCAGCGTGGGAAGCTGCAGGTGACCATGCAGAGCTCATCAGCAGAGGTGACCATGATGGAGTCCCAGAATCGCAAAAGAGCTCCAGCATGGACTGAACGGGAGGTACGGGATCTGATCGCTGTATGGGGAGAGGAATCCGTGCTATCAGAACTCCGTTCCAGTTTTCGAAATGCCAAAACCTTTGTCAAAATCTCCCAGGGCATGAAGGACAGAGGCCATAACAGGGACCCGAAGCAGTGCCGTGTGAAACTTAAGGAGCTGAGGCAAGCCTACCAGAAAACCAGAGGGGCGAACGGCCGCTCCGGGTCAGAGCCCCAAACATGCCGCTTCTATGATGAGCTGCATGCCATTTTAGGGGGTTCAGCCACCACTACCCCAGCCGTGTTCTTTGACTCCTTCAATAGAGATGGAGGCAATACGGAAGCAGGTTTTGGGGACGAAGAAGATGATGATGATGATGATGATGATGAGGTTGTAGATAGCCCACAGCAAGCAAGCGGAGAAACCGGTTTTCCTGACAGCCAGGAACTGTTTCTCACTCTGGACCTGGAGCCAGTACCCCCCGAACCCACCCAAGGCTGCCTCCTGGACCCGGCAGGCGGAGAAGGGACCTCCGGTGAGTGTATCTTTTAAAATACTATACATGGTTTAAAAGCAAGCATGTGAAAGGATTAATTTGCCCTGGCATTTGCGGCTCTCCTGGATGTACTCCCAAAGCCTTTGCAAAAGGTTTCTGGGGAAGGCAGCCTTATTGCGTCCTTCATGGTAGGACACTTTACCACTCCAGGCCAGTAACACATACTCGGGAATCATTGTACAACAAAGCATTGCAGTGTATGTTTGCTGGCGTTCAAACAACATCCGTTCTTTATCTCTCTGTGTTATCCTCAGGAGAGTGAGATATCATTCATGGTCACGTGGTTGAAATAGGGTGCTTTTCTTCAGGGGACACTCAGAGGAGCCCGTTCCTGCTGGGCTGTTTGCCTGCTGCTGAACAGAAATGTTCCCCGCTGTTAGCCACGGGGAGGGGGGAGAGTTGAGGGGGTAGCCACACGGTGGGGGGAGGCAAAATGCGACCTTGTAACGAAAGCACACGTGCTATGTATGTAATGTTAACAGCAAGGTTTACCCTGAAAGACTGTAGCCACTGTTTTCTAAAATGTGTCTTTTTGAATACCGCTGTCCCTTTTTTTTTCTCCACGAGCTGCTTGTGTTTCAATGATCACAGGATCTTCTCCTTCCCAGAGGCTAGTGAAGATTAGAAAGAAAAAAAAATCGCACTCATGATGAAATGTTCTTTGAGCTCATGCGGTCCTCCCACACTGACAGAGCACAGACGAATGCGTGGAGGCAAATAATGTCAGAGTGCAGGAAAGCACAAAATGACTGGGAGGAGAGGTGGCGGGCTGAAGAGAGTAAGTGGCAGGCTGAAGAGAGTAAGTGGTTGGCTGAAGACAGGGCTGAAGCTGAAAGGTGGCGGCAGCGTGATGAGAGGAGGCAGGATTCAATGCTGAGGCTGCTGGAGGATCAAACCAGTATGCTCCAGTGTATGGCTGAGCTGCAGCAAAGGCAGCTGGAGCACAGACTGCCACTACAGACCCTGTGCGACCAACCGCCCTCCTCCCCCAGTTCCATAGCCTCCACACCCAGATGCTCAAGAACACGGTGGGGGGGCCACCGGCCAACCAGCCACTCCACCACAGAGGATTGCCCCCAAAAAAGAAGGCTGGCATTCAATAAATTTTAAAGTTGTAAACTTTTAAAGTGCTGTGCCTAAAGTGCTGTGTGGCATTTTCCTTCCCTCCTCCACCACCCCTCCTGGGCTACCTTGGTCGTCATCCCCCTATTTGTGTGATGAATGAATAAAGAATGCATGAATGTGAAGCAACAATGACTTTATTGCCTCTGCAAGCGGTGATCGAAGGGAGGAGGGGAGAGTGGTTAGCTTACAGGGAAGTAGAGTGAACCAAGGGGCGAGGGGTTTCATCAAGGAGAAACAAAGAGAACTTTCACACCGTAGCCTGGCCAGTCATGAAACTGGTTTTCAACGCTTCTCTGATGCGTACCGCGCCCTCCTGTGCTCTTCTAACCGCCCTGGTGTCTGGCTGCGCGTAACCAGCAGCCAGGCAATTTGCCTCAACCTCCCACCCCACCATAAACGTCTCCCCCTTACTCTCACAGATATTGTGGAGCACACAGCAAACAGTAATAACAGTGGGAATATTGGTTTCGCTGAGGTCTAAGTGAGTCAGTAAAGTGCGCCAGCGCGCCTTTAAACATCCAAATGCACATTCTACCACCATTCTGCACTTGCTCAGCCTGTAGTTGAACAGCTCCTGACTACTGTCCAGGCTGCCTGTGTACGGCTTCATGAGCCATGGCATTAAGGGGTAGGCTGGGTCCCCAAGGATACATATAGTCATTTCAACGTCCCCAACAGTTATTTTCTGGTCTGGGAATAAAGTCCCTTCCTGCAGCTTTTGAAACAGACCAGAGTTCCTGAAGATGCGAGCGTCATGTACCTTTCCCGGCCATCCCACGCTGATGTTGGTGAAATGTCCCTTGTGATCCACCAGAGCTTGCAGCACTATTGAAAAGTACCCCTTGCGGTTTATGTACTCGCCGGCTTGGTGCTCCGGTGCCAAGATAGGGATATGGGTTCCGTCTATGGCCCCACCAAAGTTAGGGAATCCCATTGCAGCAAAGCCATCCACTATGACCTGCACATTTCCCAGGGTCACTACCCTTGATATTAGCAGATCTTTGATTGTGTGGGCTACTTGCATCACAGCAGCCCCCACAGTAGATTTACCCACTCCAAATTGATTCCCAACTGACCGGTAGCTGTCTGGCGTTGCAAGCTTCCACAGGGCTATCGCCACTCGCTTCTCAACTGTGAGGGCTGCTCTCATCTTGGTATTCATGCGCTTCAGGGCAGGGGAAAGCAAGTCACAAAGTTCCATGAAAGTGCCCTTACGCATGCGAAAGTTTCGCAGCCACTAGGAATCGTCCCAGACCTGCAACACTATGCGGTCCCACCAGTCTGTGCTTGTTTCCTGAGCACAGAATCGGCGTTCCACAGTATGAACCTGCCCCATTAGCACCATGATGCATGCATTGGCACGGCCCATGCTTTCAGAGAAATCTGTGTCCATGTCCTGATCACTCACGCGACCGTGCTGACGTCGCCTCCTCGCCCGGTATCGCTCTGCCAGGTTCTGGTGCTGCATATAGTGCTGGATAATGCGTGTGGTCTTTAATGTGCTCCTAATTGCCAAAGTGAGCTGAGCGGCCTCCATGCTTGCCTTGGTATGGCGTCCGCACAGAAAAAAGGCGCGGAACAATTGTCTGCCGTTGCTGTGACAGAGGGAGGGGCGACTGACGACACGGCTTACAGGGTTGGCTTCAGGGAGCTAAAATCAGCAAAGGGGATGGCTTTACATCAAGGAGTATTTCAGGCAGGACTTCACGGAGGGTTCCAATAAGAAATGGTGCACCTAAGTTATTGTTCTTATTGGAACAAGGAGGTTAGTCTGGCCTCTGATTGATACATGGCTAGATTTACCTCGCTGCACCGTCTCTGTGAGTGACTGCAGTGTGACCTAGAGGAATGAGTCCCTTATAAAAGACCGGGCCTCCAGCTCAGATGGGAGAGAGCTGCCAGATGAGCAGCACGTCTCTTCCCCGCTGTGGAAGCACAGACCTAACGGAGAGCGCTATCCTGACAGAGACCCAGAGGGGCTGCCAGATGCCAGGGACACTGAGAAGCTGTTGGGGCTGCCACTCACTGTCCTCCCCCAAAGCTCGCTGTTGCCGGCAGGGAAAGGGCTGGGGGGAGTCCTCCTCTCTGGCCCCTATCCCGGAGCAGCCTGCCTGCACCCCAACTCATCCCCAGTCCTGCCCGACCCCAGAGCCCACACCCCCAGCCAGAGCTTTCACCTCTCCACCACACCCTCAACCCTCGCCCTGAGCCCCTCCAACACCCCAAACACCTTATCCCCAGTCCTAGCCAGAGCCCTCATCCCCCCATACCTCAACCCTCTGACCCAGCCCTGAGCCCCCTCCAACACCACAAACCCCTCATCTCCAGCCCTAGACAGAGCCCTCATCCCCCCATACCCCAACCCTCTGCCCCAGCCCTGAGCCCCCTCCAACACCACAAACCCCTCATCTCCAGCCCTAGACAGAGCCCTCATCCCCCCACACCCCAGCCCTCTGCCCCAGCCCTGAACCTCTTCCAACACCACAAACCCCTCATCTCCAGTCCTAGACAGAGCCCTCATTCCCCCCACACCCCAACCCTCTGCCCCAGCCCTGAGCCCCCTCCAACACCACAAACCCCTCATCTCCAGCCCTAGACAGAGCCCTCATCCCCCCACACTCCAACCCTCTGCCCCAGCCCTGAGCCTCTTCCAACACCACAAACCCCTCATCTCCAGCCCTAGACAGAGCCCTCATCCCCCCACACTCCAACCCTCTGCCCCAGCCCTGAGCCTCTTCCAACACCACAAACCCCTCATCTCCAGCCCTAGACAGAGCCCTCATCTCATAGAATCATAGAATATCAGGGTTGGAAGGGACCTCAGGAGGTCATCTAGTCCAACCCCCTGCTCAAAGCAGGACCAATCCCCAATTAAATCATCCCAGCCAGGGCTTTGTCAAGCCTGACCTTAAAAACTTCTAAGGAAGGAGATTCTACCACCTCCTTAGGTAACACATTCCAGTGTTTCACCACCCTCTTGGTGAAAAAGTTTTTCCTAATATCCAACCTAAACCTCCCCCACTGCAACTTGAGACCATTACTCCTTGTCCTGTCCTCTTCTACCACTGAGAATAGTCTAGAACCATCCTCTCTGGAACCACCTCTCAGGTAGTTGAAAGTAGCTATCAAATCCCCCCTCATTCTTCTCTTCTGCAGACTAAACAATCCCAGTTCCCTCAGCCTCTCCTCATAACTCATGTGTTCCAGACCCCTAATCATTTTTGTTGCCCTTTGCTGGACTCTCTCCAATTTATCCACATCCTTCTTGTAGTGTGGGGCCCAAAACTGGACACAGTACTCCAGATGAGGCCTCACCAATGTCCAATAGAGGGGAACGATCACGTCCCTCGATCTGCTGGCAATGCCCCTACTTATACATCCCAAAATGCCATTGGCCTTCTTGGCAACAAGGGCACACTGCTGACTCATATCCAGCTTCTCGTCCACTGTCACCCCTAGGTCCTTTTCTGCAGAACTGCTGCCTAGCCATTCAGTCCCTAGTCTGTAGCGGTGCATTGGGTTCTTCCTTCCTAAGTGCAGGACCCTGCACTTATCCTTATTGAACCTCATCAGATTTCTTTTGGCCCAATCCTCCAATTTGTCTAGGTCCCTCTGTATCCTATCCCTGCCCTCCAGCATATCTACCACTCCTCCTAGTTTAGTATCATCCGCAAATTTGCTGAGGGTGCAATCCACACCATCCTCCAGATCATTTATGAAGATATTGAACAAAGCCGGCCCCAGGACCGACCCCTGGGGCACTCCACTTGACACCAGCTGCCACTCCCTACATTCCAACCCTCTGCCCCAGCCCTGAGCCTCTCTAACCCCCCAAACTTCCCAGCCCCAAACAGAACCCTCACCCCCTACACCCCGACTCTTGCCCTGAGCCCCTCCCAAACCCCTCATCCCTGCACCCCCTCCCTCTGCACCCCCTCCCATCCCCAAACTCCCTCCCAGAGCCTGCAGCCTGCACCCCAATACTCTGCCTAAGCCTAGGGCCTGCACCCCAGACGTCCTTCCTCACCCAAACTCCCTCCCGGAGCCTTGGGCAGGTGGGGGGCGAAGTAGGGGCGGGTTCTGGGCACCACCAAAATTTCTACAAACCTGCCACCCCTGAACCCATGTACACACGGAATGGCGTGTAGCAAGGAGCCCAGGGCAGCCGAATTGGGTTCAGCTGTGTTATTGACTACAAGCCGGCCAGTGTGTTGCTGTCGGATTTTCCCCACTGACGCAGTGGCGGATCGCTCCACGGCTGTTAGGGCCCTGGGCTGGGATGCAGTGGAGTGAGGGGGCCTGGGTTCCCCTACCACTGCCACCCCACCGTCAGGAGTAGCAGCCTCCCCACTTGGTTGTCAGGAGGCCTGATTGGTCTGGCACCCCCCTGAATCAGGACGCCAGACGGTTGTGCTGACTCTCCCACCAGAGAGCTAACCTCCCCCAGGCTGCGACGGCTCCGCCGGACTGTAGGCCAGAGCCCCCCTACTTGATTGCTGCCCCGCCCTGATGAAGGGCCAGGCAAATGGACCTTCTGCTGCTCTGCCTGCCTGACTGTAGGCCAGAGCCCCTACTCGACAGCAGCCCTGTCCTGAATGAGGACCCCGGGCAAACAGACTCTCTACCGTTGGTCGGCCTGACTGCAGGCCAGAACCATGAACACTGAGCTATTTCCCCTGAACCAAGGTACCCCAGAAGTATCGTAGCGAGGGCCGTGGTCTCCCGCCCAGACGGATGGGAAGGGAGCCGCGAACCCCCTACAGCCTCTCTTTCTACTCGTTCATACTTTTTCTCTAAATATGTCAAAACACAGCACGCTGTTAGGGCCCTGGGCGGGGACGAAGTGTAGCGGGAGGACCTGGGTTCCCCTATGCCCGCCACCCCACTGTCAGGAGTGGCAGCCTCCTTGATCTCTGCCCTGCCCTGATCAAGGGCCAGGCAAATGGACCTTCTGCTGCTCTGCCTGCCTGACTGTAGCACAAGCACGCAACCTTCCCCCGGCCAAACACAGAAAAATAATACAAAATAAATGTTCAGAAGGGCCGATGGTGCCAAAAATGTACACGACCGGAAACGGGGACGGAGGGCGGGATGTAAACTCTACACGGGGCATGGAAACCTGTCAAAAAGTACATGGTGATAAAAGCTATTGAGCGGTTAACTACTCACGTAGCTGGGCAGGGCAGGCGGCCAATGTGGAGGAAGCCATGGTCCGGCACGATGTGTTCCACCCTGCTCCAGGCGGGCTCTGGTGCACCAAACCCCCAGAGTAGGGAGGCTGGCTTTTACTCAGGCAGCTGGGCAGCTTCAATGACTGGGTTCTCCCTTGTATGCATCAGTCTCATCCTGTGCAAGAGTGTCCGTAGGCTGGTGCGGGCTGGACGATGTTTCTTGCAGGCATTGAGGATGAGCATTGTCTGCAAAGCCAGGCACCTGACAGAGGACTTGCTGTCCTGCTGCAAGCCTTTGAGGACTAAGATTGAAAGGAAGGAAATGGAGGTCAGAGCCATGGTGCTCTGGAAAGCCCTGGCACACCAAGCCAGGGCTGTACCTCTCAGCCCGTGACAAGAAGGCAGCAGGCTGGGAGGCGGGAGGCAGGGGACTAGCAGGAACAACCACCAACCCTCACTTAACATCCCCACTGCCCTCCATAGCTGGGGGAGCAAAAAAGACACAGGCAAGAAGTCACAATGAACCCCATTCACTCACTATTTCCAGGACTTCCCCGTCCCTGCAGGATCTCATGGCCTCATCCCTGCCTGTATTTACACTCCCCCTTCCCCCCAGTGCACAGATGGGCACTCAAGCCCAGAGAGGGGGAGATTCACAAAGGGGGCTTGGGCATTGTTAGGCTACGCCTAACTTCCGGTGCCCTGCTGCCCTCCAGGAAATGCCGAGGAGGGAGCTCAGCCATTCTCTAGCTCTGGTTAGGGCCCAGCTGTGAAACTGCTCTGGGAGTGAGGAGCCTGAGCTATGTCACCCCCCCTCCCGTCCCCCTTTTCCCCAAATGTGGGGAAATGTGGAGGAGATGCTGCTCTGCCCTGCGCTGGCCCAGGGGTCCGGGCATGCAGCAGGGAGGTAGATGACCGGACGTCACCTCAGTCTCCTTTGGAGCAGTGGCTTGACACCAGGCACCCCACCTGGAGGTGACTGCAACAAACCCTGGGCTAGTGAGTGCAAGGGGGGGAGGCAGGACCCCACCCTTGCTGTGTTGCGGGGGCGGGGGGGGCAATCGTCTGCGAAGGCCAGCCAGCTCAGGCCCAGTTTGGGGATTTGCCAGGCCACAGCTCTGAGGTCAGGGCTAAGTGCCTGGGCACATGCCAACCACCAGACACCACAGGGTGAGGGGGAAGCTGATCGGGGGTTTGGGGATCTACATTTTGCAACCCTTTGTGGCTCTCGCCCAAGATCACATTGCTGGCGTCGGAGATTGAACCCAGCCCGTGGCCCTGGGCCATTCGTCCCTCTAGCGCTCAGTGCTCAAGGCAGATACCACTCACCATTGCAGATGGCCTCTAACTTCTCCTGGCTCTGCTGGTCCAGCTGCCGGGCAGTGAGGCCTACACACACAAACAGCTCATTACATCCCTGCGTCCCCAGAGAGGGTGTCAAAGCCTCTGTCACCCTCCAAGCAGTGGGGCTTTCCCCTGCCCCTTGTTGTCCAGGACGCACTCCTGAGTCCCCAGGGGAAAGGGCGAGTCCCCAGGGATGGCTGTGGGGCTGGTTGCCAAAGGAGAGCATAGCGCCTTGAGGTTCCACTACCACGAGCCCATGGTGGGGTGGGGGTGGGGGGGATGGGGACCGCATGGGGAGCAGTGGGGTTCGAGGGGGCCCATCAGCCGATCAGGGCAGTTTGGGGTGAGCTTGCTCCTGCGGGTTTCTGACACCCCTGAGCCTTCATTCGGCAATCAGGAGCCCAGGGGTTACTTCTCGCTGCCGGCAGGGACTGAGGAGAGCCTGGGACTGGATCCAGCCCCTCTGCTTAAGGGACCCCTCTGCTCTGTGGTTACCTAGAAACCTGATGGCCGCTTCTCGAATGGGATCCTGTGGGTCTTCCAGAAAGGCCATGGCCTGGCAGAGGAAGGTTTCTGCCCTCCCCTTGTAGCATGCCACCTAGGAGCCAGAAGAAGGGAGCACAAGGTTACTAAAGGCCTTTCCATCCTGCAGGCCAGGTTCCAGATCTGTGGAGTGTCCTGCTTTCAGCCCTCTTTCCTGTGCCAGGGGGATCACGCAGAGGGACTACAGCCAGGGCCAGGTGTGGTCCCGGGGCTGGGGCTCGGTGTGGGCACGGAGCCGGGGAATGGAGGGCTCCCTCACCAGACAGTCACAGCCTCGCCAAAGCTCCTTCTTCTGGACGAGAGCACTGAGCTGGCTCCACCTGAGGAATTCCAGAGCACTCCTGAGGGTGTCCCAACACACCTGCAAAACAAGAGGGGTCGGGGCGAGCCGGCAACAGTTACGGGAGCTGGAAGCCAGGGCCGTCCCTCGGCATATGCGGCTGCATAGGGGACCGCGAAATTTGGGGCACCAAATTGCCCTAAATTTCATGGTGCACCTAGGCGGCTGCATGCTGCACATGCAGCAGCCCCAGCCCCAGCGACCCGCCCTATACCTCGGCCAGCCCCGCCGCGGGCTGCGCCCACTACAAAGGGCAGGGCCGTCCCTGGGGGGGCCTGGACAACTCCCTCCGCCCTGCCTCTTCCCCTTCCCCCCTGCTCCGTCCCCAGCCCGCCCCCATTCCACCTCTTCTCCGCAAGCCTCTTCCCCCAGCAACCCCACACTCACCGGCAGTGGCAGGAAGTGGAGCAACCCGGTCCCAGCCCGCTCTACTCCAAAGGATTGCCCCCCGCACTCACCGGCGGTGGGAAGCGGAGTGCCGCGGCTGGGAGCTGGCAGAGTAGAGCGGACTGGGGCCAGGCTGCTCCGCTTCCCGCTGCTGTCAGTGAGTGTTTGTGTGGGAGGGATCCCTTTCCCCAAAGCCCCTCCCTCGAGCGACACGGCTGGAGCCGGGGCGAGGGAAGCAGAGCGGGCTACTCCCAGTTCTCCGCTAATCCCCCAGGCCTCTCTGGGCCTGTGGGCCCCCCAAAAGTGGCCCCACACAGCTCCTGCCTCCCAGACCCTGGTGGGGGGGAGGGGGAGGCCTGGGACCCCACACAGCCCCATTGCGGGGGGGCTGGATAGGGCACCCGAATGGCTAGGGACGGCCTGGCTGAAAGCCACTAGCCTAGTTACCGGAGGCCGTGTGTGCGGAATGGTTCCCGGCCCGCGGCTGCTCGCGGAAGGGCGGAGGTGTGGCTAAGGCAATGGCTGGAGACCTGACTCAATTCCCAGCTCTTCCTGCAGGAACTCAGGCAAGTTGCTTCGGCCCAGGGCTACAAAGGGATTTAGGTGCCTAATGCCCATGGGCATTCAATACTTCTGAGGCGCTAGGCCTCACGCTGTGCCTTAGTTCCCCACCTCCTGGGGGGTAGGAGGGTGAATTCATTACTGCTGGGGGCTTTTGGCTCCCAAGTGATGGGGGCCATGAGAGCGAGCGTGTGCACAGGCACCTGGGGCGGGGCGGAGGGAGGGCTTGGGCATGTCATGGCTAGTAAGAGCTGTCCGGGCTGCTTGGCCAAGGGTACATTGGGTCTTGGGCACCATCCGGAGGCTGGGTAGCTCTGCTCCGGGTAGGGACCATGGCCAGGGTTGTGCTCTTCCCACCAGCACAGCCAGGGGAATGTGCAGAGGCCAGTGGCTGTAGGAGAGGTGAGCTGACCCCTCCGCCCACCCATTCTCTCAGCCTGGCTGCAGGGGGGGAGTGTTGGCCTCAGAAGAGGCAGGGAAGACTCAGCAGTTGGGTGGGGCGCCATGGTCATGGCGCTACTGGACTCAACGTTCAAGTGATTTTGAGCACCTGATTGTCACAGCACTGAGCACCTGCCCTCTGCCGGCCAGACCCTTGAAAGGGGGGTGTCACATGTTGGCCCCCCCCAACAAATTACTGGTCACTCTGTAACGATCTCAGCTGCAGGCTCCAGCTCGTGGCCTCACCTGGGACACATTGGGACGCTCATCATGCAGCAGGAGGAGCAGCGGGACCAGGCTCCGGAGGACGTGCTCCTTCATCTTCCTCCTGCTGGGCCCCCTTACAAGCTCCAGCAGGTGTTTAAAGAGGGTGATGGAGAGCACCCGGAGTTTGCTGGACTCCTGCAAGAGAGGATGTGGGGAGGAGACGCTGTGACGGTCGTGCTCACTCAGCGGGGTGAGCGCTCACTGTGACAGAGATGTCTGCCCTGCAGGGGGTATTGCTAACTCACCCCCAGTCATACAGGCAGAGCTGGGGGCCAGAGTCTCATGAGCATAGCACCACTGAAGGCAAAAGAGATGCAGGTTTCCACCAGCTGAGGGGCTGGCCTGGTATCTTCTTGGCCAGAAAACCTGTTCTGTTCCCCCCGGGCCCCACAGGGTTTTGGTTTAAAGGCTCACCCCAGGGCGAGATCCTGCATCTTCGGTCTGGGCTGCCCTGTCCCTTCGGTCAGCTGGGGATCCAGGAGACCCTGGGAACAGCTTTAGCTGGGCCTGTGCCACTGCTAAATAAAGAGTGGCCGGGTCCCAGCAGAGTTGGGGAGGGCTGAGGGTAGAATTTAGCGTTGTGAGAGCTGGGGAGGTGGGTGGTCCCTCCAGGAGCCCCCACTGGGGCATTACCCCTGGAAGACAGTAATGGATGGGTCCCTTTCTCCCACCCACTTTGCTGGCTCTCGCCGTGCAGTGGGGGACTGAACATCAGTCTGGTGAACACGCTGGCGGGGGCTCGTTTGTGGTTCCAAAAGGCCTGGGGAGAACTAGCCCCTCCTTTGATGCTGCCCTGCCATGAGAACAAAGGGGAGAGGAAAGGGCGGTAGCTGCAGAACCTACAGATGGAGCCGTTTCCTTATGGAGCTGACAGGCCAGCTCTGGGATTCCTGGCCAGGGAGGGGAGGAGCAGGATTTTCACCAGGGTACCATCACTTGTTACCCTGGAAGCCAGCAGGAGCATTGCGGCACCCTGTGCTGCAGAGGCCCCCTCGCTGCATGCAGGCTCAGGAATGCATGTCCTTCCCTCAAGGGGAGCCTCGTCCCCAGGCTGCCCTGATCCTTGTCAGCAGGCCTGCAGGACACCAGGGTTCCCACCCTTACTGCCATATGCTCTGATGGAGAATGGGCTAGCAGAAGAAGGCGGGAATGGGTTCATGTCATTTACGACAATGCTTTTTCTGGCTAGGGCCATAGCATAGGTCCCGCTAGCCCACCCGCCAGCCCCCATTCATACGTCTGTGGCTTAAAGGGTCTCCCGCGGGCCGCCAGGCCTTACATCATGAAGGAAAGGCAGGAGTTTCTCAGCCAATTGCACAGCCACGGGGCTGGCGCTCTGCCTGTCCATGCCAGCGAGGATGTCTCTCAGCACCGTGATGGCATTGGAGATGATGTCCCTGTCTGCCTCGTGTAGCCGCTCCACGACGACTGGGAGTTGGCGCTGGAGTTTCCATATCTGTGTGAAAGGAGGAGCTGCTTTACGAAACACCCTCCGGTGACCCAACAAGACATTTCCAAAACAACGTCTGCCTCCCCTGCAGACAGAGCCACGGGAACTAGGAGTGCAGGGCGTGCTGCAGCACTCCAAGGTTTTACGTGGGGCTCTGCTCCTGGCCCCACACACAAGGTCCCAGCTGCCGGCCCTGCGCCAACTCCCAGCTGTGGCCCCAGCCTCGGCCCCCTTGCCCCATCCCTCTCCCGCCCCCCTGGAGCCATGGCCCTGCTCCTGACCCCAGCTCTAGGGGTGGTGGGGTGTGTGCACAGGTGTAAGGGGGTGCTCAGCACCTACACTATCAAAAGTCTTCTAGCGCCCCGCCTCCAGATGACATGTTAGAGCCTCAAAGCCCTTGCACAGCCCCAGCTAGGATCGCAGGCAGCGGGGCCGGCTACCTGCAACATAAGCAGCTGCTTCCTTGTACCCCCGATCTCAGGGGGTGGTATTTATTAGCAGGTATCATCTGTGGAAACTTCTCTGCACAACACCTTGACCCCAAACAAATCAAGTGTATTCTTCTTATAAGGGTTAGAATAGCACCTCCAGCGCCTATCTGCAATCAGGGCGTGTGCTGGGGCCTTTCCAGGCACAGAAAGAGACATTCCCTGGCCTAGAGCTTACAGGCTAGACACACAAAGGAAGGATTTCTATCCCCATTGTACAGACATGGAACTCAGGCACAGAGAGGCGACGTGACTCACCCATGGTCACCCAGGGAGTCTGGCAGAGCCCGAAACTGAACTTGGGTTCTCCTGAGTCCCGGGCCTTACAGCCCAGCCTCGGCGAGGGAGCCGATTTTGTACACGAGTTGTAGGCTTGGTCTGTTACTAAAAGCCAGATTCAATCATTTCTGTATTTGGCTTTTGAACTGTTGAAAGACAGCCCCACAAAACCTCAACCGGGATCAGGGGGAAAAGTGTCCAATACAGGCTTACCGATTCCGGAAGGAAAAATAAAACACAAGCAAGTGAAAACCAGGCTGAGGACATGGAACAATGGGAATGGTGGATAACAAAGAGAATTACAGTCATGCCCTCTCCATGTCTGATCGATTCATCGTCCGGCTTTAATAAACTGGACTGACCTGCTATTCTCAGGGGAAGTAAATTATCGTTAGGGAGAGTTGCCTTCAGATTGTCTCCTCTTTGACCAGGCTGCCAGATCTGTGTATTTAAGTCCCAAGGGTTTTCTCTGCCTTCACTATACTGTGTCTATCACACTTGGTATGAGGTCTGAGCAGCAAAAGGCCCTTCTCGAGCTCTTCAGAGGAGCGAGTGCTGCGGGACAGAGCTGTGACGTCAACAGTTAAAACCTACGGGGCTCAAAAAGGGGATTCGTAGGAAAAAATGGTTCCAATTGAAGCGAAATGGCTCTTTCCGGGGGTCCCGGATCACTGGTGTCACCAGCAATCCCTGGAGCTCTAGAGTCCACAGCTCTGCTGCTACTCTAGTGCTAGGGTTCTTTGGATCACACACCCAGAGACGCACCCTGCAGGAGCCAGGTCCTGCCCTGCAGAACAACAGACAAAAGCCAGGCAGGGACTTGCCCAAGGTCACCCAGCAGGTCAGTGGCAGAGCCAGGACTAGAAACCAGGGCTCCTGACTCCAGGCCACGGCCAGGTCCCCTGGGAAGCTTTCAATGACCCCAGCCCTGCATCAGCTCCCTGATGAAGGAGTTGCCAAGACTTTGAAGGAAAGAGCTCAAATTCAGAGGGATCATGGTAAATTGGAGGACTGGGCTATAGACAACAAAATGAAACTCACCCAAGACAAAAGTGAGGTGCTACATTTAGAGAAGAAAAAGCAAATGCACAGAAACAGAATGGGGGATAACCGGTTGTACTGCTGAGAAGGATCTTGGAACTGCGGTGGATCACAGCCTCAGCATGAGTCAGCAAAGCGATGCTGTTGCAAAAAAAAAAAAAAAAAAAAAAGCAAATGCAATCTTAGGTTGCATTAACAGAGGTATAGCCTGCAAGTCATGGGAGGTGATAGCACCACTCTACTCAGTGCTGGTTAGGCCTCAGCTGGAGTACGGTGTCCAGTTTTGGTCACCAATGTCTACAAAAGATGTGGAGAAACTGTAATGGATCCAGAGGCGAGTGACAAAGATGATCAGAGGGATGGAACACAAGCCATACGAGCAAAGATTGAAGGAACTGGCTATGTTTAGTTTGGAAAAGAGGAGATTAAGGGGGGACGTGCTAATGGTCTTCAGATTCTTCGAAGGCTGCCAAAAAAAAGATGGCGAAAAGTTGTTCTCTCTTGCCACAGAGGGCAGGACAAGAGGGGATGGGTTCAAAAGACAGCACTGCAGATTTAGATTAAATCTCAGGAAAACCTTCCTAACTGTAAGAAGAGTAGGACAATGGGACAGACGACTAGGGAGCTTGTGGAAGCCCCTTTGCTGGAGGTTTATAGAAGGAGGCTGGAGCCATCTATCTCGGCTGGGATAGACACAACAAATCCTGCATCTTGGCAGGGGGCTGGACAATCTGACCTTGCGATCCCTTCTCACCCTGCGGTTCTATGAGAGCTGTCCCAGAGCACCAGGAGAGGGTTTTGGAGTGTTCTGCCTCGACTATAGCGCTGGCTAGAGTCACGCTCTCTCTCTTCGGCCCAATGGCGATACCCAGTGGGAGACTGAGAGACACCCTGAGGCCGTGGAGGGGAAACACGGCGCTCCTTCCCTTGCTGCAGGGGCTGGAACTTACGGCCAAGGGGGCGACGCCAACCTCTTGCTGAGAGATGTCGTGATGAGGGTGCAGCGGTCGCTCCTGCAGCGTGTTGAGCAGCTCCCGTAGGACCTTTCCTGCGGTCTTGGGGTGGGATGTCAGCACCCTCCACATCTCCACAGCAACGCTGCAAAGGGAGAGAGCCGATTTCACCTGGCCAGAGCCCCGCCAGCCTCCTGCACCCACCGCCACCCGCACCCTGCTGGGTCTCCCGTCACCGGCCGGCCCTTTGTTGCCCTCCTGCTGCAGCAAGGGCCCCCACTGCCTGGGGCAGGCTGCATGGGGGCCGGGTCTGAGTGTCAGCCCCGGGGGAGGCCGAGGGCTGCCATCTGGGGTTTTGCAGGCTGGCCTGTCTCCACGGAATGTCAGCCTGCAAAACCCTCCAGAAGAAGCAGAAGCTCTGCAGGGAGCAGGAGGTCTCTGGAAGGTTCTGCACGCTCCTGACCCTGGCAGCGGGACCAGTCCGGGGGACCTGGAGTGCTAGCGGCAGCAGCCCCAGCCCCGTACCTGTCCCATGACAGCGAGCAGCCCAGCAGGGTTGTGACCACCTCCTCGCTGTACTGGTGGCCCAGCACGACAAGGGCCTTGAGCAGCTGCTGCTGGGCCAGCAGCTCGCTGATGGAGTCCAGGTTGTGGTATATGCTCATCACAGCCTCCGACACCTGGAAGAGAAATGGGGAGATGGGGGCTTTGGCTTCCTCGTGCTGCTATTGATCTGGGGTGCCAGGGAGCTGCCGTACCTGAGAGCCATCTGCCCTCCCACATCCTCTTCTCCAGCTCCAGGCCTAGAACACAGGGCCAATTCCCGGCCTATCGATTCATAGACTGCAAGACCACAAGTGGCCATGGAGATCACCTAGACTGACCCCCCGCATTGCACAGGACCTGCCCCCCAGTAATGCCGAGCGCCCAGAGACAGAGTCTCCCACGGATGGCCTCCCCCAGCAGGCTGTTCTCACTGCAGCTCTTACCCTCTCCAAGCTTGGGCTGGGGACCCACAGGATCACATGCAGCATGTGCCTGGCCGCCACCGAGTCATGGACGCTGGTGTCTCTCATGCCCTCGATAGCAGTGAGGAGGAAGTCCATGCGCTCGGATGGGTTGAAGTACTTCCCAAACATCTGAAAGAAACCTGCCAGTGAAACCCCTTTTGCTGCCCAGTGCGGTTCCAGTCGGACCGAGCAGCCAGGAGTGCAGGCAAAGCCCGCTCTGCCGGGACAGGGCTGGGTTACTGCACCTGGGATGCACAGTACCCAGCCAGCAATCAGGAGCTGTCGTACATGGCAGAGGCCGGCGTGGCAGTGCACGGGGGCACAATACTGCACAGCACGGATACAGGGGCTGGCACTGGTGCGTGGACGCAATGATGACTTGGAGAGCATTAATCTCTGGGGAAGCTCCCACCACACCTGACAAGGAGCTGGGATCAGGTTTGGATGAGACCCAGTGCATCTTGGGATGTGGCACGGAAGGAGGCATATTGGCCCGCCATAGTAGAAGCCTTGCCAGCAGATCGAGGGAAGTGATTATTCCCCTCTATTCGGCACTGGTGAGGTCACATCTGGCCCCCCACAAGAGAAAGGATGTGGACAAATCGGAGAGAGTCCAGCAGAGGGTAACGAAAATGATTAGGGGGCTGAAGCTCATGAATTATGAGGAGAGACTGAGGGAAGTGGGCTTATTTAGTCTGCAGAAGAGAAGAGTGAGGGGGGATTTGATAGCAGCCTTCAACTCCCTGCTGGGGTCGGGGGCCGGGGGGGCGGGTTCCATAGATGCTGGAGCTCGGCTGTTCTCAGTGGTGGCAGGTGACAGAACAAACATCAATGGTCTCAAGTTGCAGTGGGGGAGGTCCAGGTTGGATATGAGGAAACACTATTTCACTAGGAGGGTGGTGAAGCACTGGAAAGGGTTACCTAAGGAGGTGGGGAATCTCCATCCTTCGAGATTTTTAAGGTCAGGCTTGACAAAGCCCTGGCTGGGATGATTTAGTTGGGGTTGGTCCTGCTATGAGAAGGGGGTTGGATTAGATACCTCCTGAGGTCTATGATTCTGTGAGGTGGAGTGGGCCATAGGCAGGGCTCCGGCCCAGCTGGATGGGGTCAGTCACACGCCTGGGTCTGTCCCTTCCCCCTGACTCCTAGGGTGTTAATTTCTCTCTCCTGAGAACTCTGGGCACAACAAACCCAGGAAGCATTGAAAGTAGTTACCATGGCGATATTGCTGGTGTTGGTGAACCAGGTGACCCAGAAGGTGTTCTCCGCTCGCCACTCCCTGAAGACCTGCAGATACTCTGCACTCTGCTTTGCCAGCGTGGTGCCTGAACCAGGGAGGGGAAACAGACAGCAGGCAATAGAAATCAGAGGTTAGCTTTGGAAACGGGAGTTTTGCAAGGACGTTTACAGACAAGTACATCTAAGAAACATACTGTAAATTCAGGCCAATAAACTCCCCCCACCCCCGAACAAAACTAAACAAACTAACCCCCCTGGAAGAGTCAAAATAAACCAGGCAGAAGTGCAGCAGCAGTGTGAGGCTCTCCAGTGGATTGCACTGAATGCAGCATGTAGGATTACCAGCCCTGTGGGCAGGTAGCACATCTGGGCATTTGGCCCAAGGAGCTACTGCCCTCGGAGACCAAGAGGCCAGAGGATCTGAACTGGTGGAGCCAAGGGAGACAGCGAGGTACATAGAGGAGACTTTTAGGGATGCAGTAGAGTGGTCCCACCCCCAGTCTGACAGCCTCTGTGCTGCTGAGGAGGGTGAAAGTTTCTGGGAAGGAGAACATCGAGCTGGAGCAGAGGGAGATGATCCCATAGTTGGGACCCACCTGCCAGATGAAGTCAGGATATCCTCTCACACTGAGGCTGCCCCTCCTGAGGCGGGAAGCCCAGTTACAAAGAAAAGCCAGGTAATAGTAATGGGGGATTCAATCAATAGACATATAAGCAGTTGGGTTTGTGATGAGTGGGAGAACCGCATGGTAAATTGCCTGCCTGGTGCAAAGGTTGCAGCTCTCACGAGACATCCAAACAAACTTCTGTGCAGTGCTGTGGTATGTTTAATGCTAATGTTTAAATCGGCCTCTGTACGAGATAGCGAATGTGACAGTGAATTTTATAAAAGTCTCCAGATGTGATCCCTGGCAAGCCTGACTTCAGCACCAGGCAAATTGTTGAAATGATAGGAAAGAAGAGAATTATCAGACACATAGGTGAACACAATTTGTTGGGGCAGAGTCAACATGGCTTTTGTAAAGGGAAGTCATGCCTCACCAATCCAACCAAAGTAAGCTGTCATGGGATAAGAGGGAAGGTTCTCTCATGGGTCAGTGGTTAAAAGATAGGAAGCAAACAAGAGGGATAAATGGTCAGTTTTCACAGTGGAGAGAGGTAAAGAGCGGGGCACCCCAAGGATCTGTGTTGACACCAGTGTAGTTCAACATAGTCATCAGTGATCCAGAAAAAGGGGTAACCAGTGAGGTAGCAAAATTAGCAGATGATACAAAATGACTCAAGATAGTTAAATCCAAAGCAGACTGCGAAGAGCTACAAAGGGATCTCACAAAACTAGGGGACTGGGCAACAAAATGGCAGATGACATTCAATATTGATAAATGCAAACTGGACACCACAATCCCAACTATACATACACAATTATGGGGTTTAAATTACCACTCAAGAAAGAGATTTTGGAGTCATCGTAAAGAGTTCTCCGAAAACATCCACTCACTGTGCAGTGGCAGTTAAAAAAGCCAACAGAATGTTGGGAACCATTAGGAAAGGGATAGATAATAAACCCGAAAAATGTCATAATGCCTCGATACAAATCCAATGTGCGCGCCCACACCTTGAAGACCGCGTGTAGTTCTGGTCGCCCCATCTCAAAATAGATATACCAGAATTGTAAAAGGTGCAGAGAAGGGCGACAAAAATGATTAGGGGTATGGAAGAGCTTCCATTTGAGGAAAGATTAAAAAGACTGGGGGCAAGTCTACACTTAAACCACTCTATCGCCATAGCTGCACCGGCGCTGTAGCATTGAAGAGAAGATGGTCCTCTGCCAACAAGCTCTGAATCCACCTCCCGGAGAGGCGCTAGCTATGTCAGTGGGAGGGGTGCTTCTGCCAACAGGGGTGTGGATTTTTCACAGCCCTGAGCAATGGAGTGATAACAATATAGGTCTGCAGTGTAGACCTGGGACCATTTAGTTTAGAACAGAGCTGACTAAGGGGGGAGATGACAGAGGTCTATAAAATCATGACTGGTGTGGAGAAAGTGAATAGGGAAGTGTTATTTACCCCTGCACATAACACGGGAACTAGGGGTCACTTTCTGAAATTAATAGGCAGCAAGTTAAAAGCAAAGAAAAGAAGGTATCTCTGCACACAATGCACAGGCAACCTGTGGAAATTGTTGCCGTGGGATGTTGTGAAGCCTAAAAGGATAATTGGGTTCAAGATAATTAGGCCATGCAACCCCAGACTCTGCATGTCCCTAAACCTCTGACTACCAGAAGCTGGGACTGGATGAGAGGGGATGGATCACTCCAAATTTCCCTTTTCAGTTCATTCTCTCTGAAGCATGAGGCACTGGCTGTTATCAGAAGACCCAATACTGGGCTAGATGAACTGAGCTGAGTCAGTATGTCCATTCTTATGTGAGTTATGAAGAGTAGAATATGGACAGGGGAAGCTAAAGACATCAGGGGAAACTCCATGGCTTGAAGGACTATGGATACTAAGGAGGTTTTTTCAAAAAGTGTATTAGGAACAAAAGAAATCCTAGCAATGGTGTAGACTCATTACTAGATGGAGACTGTTTAAAAGGATGCAGAAAAGGCAGAAGTGTTCAATAAATATGTTTCCCATGTTTGGAAACCCCATGTCAATGTATTTAGGAAGGACAAGGGTCTCCAGTGCTCTTACGTTTTTGCCACAGCAGGAAGGCGTAGAGGTGGTGAAGTCCCTCCATAGCCGATCGGCAGATCTCCTGCTCCTGCTCAGCACAGAGCAGAGTGAGACAGCCCACCAGCTGGCCCAGGACTCTGAACTCCTCCAGTCCCTGACGGAGAGAGGGAGCAAGGGGAGTCACTCGCCCCTGCAGGCCCAGCGCAGCATGTCCCCCTGGCATTGCACTAGCAAGGGGCTAGAACCGGGCGAGGCAGAGCCCAGCGCAGAGAGACTGGGGACAATGAGAGCAGGAGGAACCATGGGGCCCATCACCAGGGACTGAGGGAAGCTAAGCAGGGACGGGAAGTCTGGGTAGCAAAGTCAGCAAACGTTGCCCTCAGGTGGGGACCTGGGTAAGGAATGAACTAACGTCCAGTCTCCATCTCAAGGGCAAGCTCCTAATCCCAGCCCCTTCTCCCATCCCCCTCCCTCCACTGACCTCAGGTCCAGGAGCGTGAGGTCACCTTGGACTCCTCTTCTCTGCATTCCGCCTCTCTCACTCCATCCTGGAGCTCCCCACAGCCCCCACTTTCTGCGCCGCACCCAGCCTGCCGGCTCTCTCCTGCCGGTTCTCTCCTGCAGCCTCCCCCTCTAGCCTCCCCCTCCTGCCAGACCTTCCCTTGCCCCTCCTGCAGCCCCTGCGCTCGCTCCCTGCTCTTCCCCACGTCGTCGCACCAAGCCCCTTACCCTCCTCTCCTGGGGTCTGCACGGCCTCCCCTGACCCACTCCCCATTGCTCTGGCTCCTTTGGCCCCTCCCATCCCTTTCACTGTGTCCCCTTCCACCTCCCTCCTTCTCTTCTGCTGCCCCAGCCTCTGGGGGCATATCATCCAAGCGCCCCCCTCCAGCTGCCGGAGGGGAGGCCCTGCCACAGGGGGGATGGAGCAGCTGGAGCAGCTCAATGGCCCTGAGCACCCAGAGCAGGGGGTGTTCATCTGGCAGCCTGGCAGGAGCTGATGCCAAAGCATCCCGGGGGCAACTGACAAAGGGGCTGAACAGACACCTGGGTTCAGAGGGTGCTCTCAGGGCGATCCTGTGTAAATCCGCTGACCCTGCGGAGCAGACTTTGGTCCTAGGGGAACAGCGGGGAGAGTCCTTGGAGATAGAATTATGGGGCTCCACCCAAGGCCCACTGGAGTCAGAGGACAGACCGTCCACATCAGGGCTCATTAGATTGGACTCCTACCGAGGATCTTGCTGAGTCACTATTCCAGGCCCGGGTTTTCCCTGCCAGGGAGCGCTGCACCGCGAGGCTGCTCAGTGCAGTTAGGAGACGGCCAGAGTCACAGGCTGCTCACCTTGAATTGGTGTTGACCAGAGATGAATTTGGTCAGCCAGGTGATTCTTCCCACTGCCCTCAGCCGCACATGCACCTCCTTGGATGCGGTCCAGGGGAGCAGGACCTGAGAGAAACAGATTGGGACAAATTGCGAAGGAGAAGTACCAAAAAATAGCACAAGCACACAGAGTGAAAATCAGAAAGGCTAAGGCAAAAATGAGTTCTAACTGGCAAGGGACATCTGAGTATCTGAATATCTGAATATACTGATACTGAGTATCTGAATATACTGAATATTCAGAATATTCAGTATCTGAATATTCAGTAGACTGAATATCTGCCGAGGACATTTCCCTCTTTTTGGAGCACAAACCACCCACAGAATCGACTTCCTGTGGCCCCAGAACTAGAACATTGTGGGAATCTAGCTCTGGGCTGTGGCCAGTATTGGTGGGGCCCATGGTGAACACAAATGAATCCCGGGCTCAGATGAGGCTCAGTGGAGAACACGGCAGATCCCGCACTCCTCCACTTCCGCCCCATGCAGACGTTTTTCAGATATAGCGGGGGCACTTGGTCCTCCAGCCCAAGAACCTTTTTATAGAACATACTCTGAGGAGCAGAAGTCCCATGCTTGGGATTAAATGGAGCCTTGGTCCCAGAGCCCCACCCCAGCTACAGGACTCGTCCCCTTCCTGCCCCCATGCCTCCACACCTCCACGATGTTTTGCAGCACCACAAAGTTGGGCTTCTCATCCTCACACACCAAGGCCTTCAGCAGCTCATCCATGGTGTTCAGAGTCTGTGTGCAGAGCAGAGGAGAAACCACAGCAAGTGGCGTTATCCAGCCAGGCCACGAACCAATGCCCTGGCGTGTGACACACCCCAGGCCACGACAGCCCCTGCTATTCCAGCTCACCCACTCACTTGTACCTGCAGGGGACCTACTGCAAACTCCTCCTGGCAACAGGACCCCACCCGCTTTTGCTGTCCCCAGGGAGGACACTGCACACAGTCTAAGGCATTAGAAGAGTCAGGAAGGACTCCGCATTTGAGGGGGAGGGGAGATTTCCAGCCAAGCTTCACTTCCCCTGGCCTGTGTGCATCTCAAGCAGCCGATCTCAGGCCTGTGCCCCCAGCCATGCACTGGGGATGAATGTGCTTGGGAAGGGAGTGTCTGTTCCCCACTAACTGCCGGTGCCTGTGAAGGATAAATGCCTACTACTGCTACCCTATGAGGGAGTTACTCCTTTATCTGCGGCGGTGGGGCTTGTGCTTTGGTATTGCAGGTCCTGAGCTGAAGCGCTGCCAAGGAGCTGTGATCATTACACTCTTATGCCAGCGCCAGGTAACCCAGGGGGCAGGGACACAAGTGACTTGCAGGATTCCCCCTCGGTTTGGGGCAGCTCCTCATGGCTAGTTTGGGGCTTACGTTGTTGTATAGAGCAGCCTCCACGCCCTGGTTAGTCTCTGCTGGAGGCAGGGAGAAGGTGCTGGAAAAGCAGAGGTTGAGCAGGCTGGATAGCTCCATTCCCCACAGCAGTGGCTTCACTTTGCTAAGAGAAGAGACACGCGCGGATTGGAGGGCTGAGGCGAGACTGATGCACTGATGTTGGCCTCAGGCTCCCAGGACATGCTGGGCAGGCTTCTGGGAAGCTGAGAGCAGGGTGCCAGCGGCACTGAGAGAGAGCCCCCCATGGCGCAGGCTGTGCCACGAGCCAGGGCTCAGCCTGCCCAGCCTCTGAGCCACAGGGAGTCGCTGAGCTGCCGGTGTGATGCAGCTTGCACAGCTGGCGGCGACTCCGGTGGCGCCGCTCCAGCAGTGCCCAACTGCCCCTCTCCCCCCGGAGCCATCGCCTGCGGGTCCCAGAGGGGACCGGTCCAACCCCCTCGCTCCCTCCCCCACATCTTCACACGGCCACTTGGAGAGGTTGCCAGGCACCGAAGGATCCTCCACCACCAACCCATTGGTGCCAGCGCACATGCACCAGCACCATGGCCTGGTGCCACGTGCCCGGGGGAATCAGAAGACGGGGAGGAGCAGAGGGGGGAATGCCCTGGAGAACTGGCCATGCCAAGAGGCTGGCGTGTCTGGCTGCACACAGCACTAGCTGGGGCTGCGCGGGCAGGCCGGGTACCTCAGCTCCATGATGGCGAGCATCGCTTGCTGACGCACCCCGCTGGTCAGGGAGTCGACGGACTCAAGATCAATCAGCTCCTGGGGAGACAATGTGGGGAAGTGCCAGCCGGGCTCCGAGCTCCCGTAAGGCTCCGACTGGGGAGCAAAGCGCAGGGCCTGCAACACGTGGCCTCGGCAGACAGGTCGTCCTACTGTGGGCTTGACGGTGTGCAGGGCTCCAGCTGGGGAGCGCAGTGCAGGGCCTGTGGTCAGTGCCCCAGCATCACGCGCCAGTGCACTGCAAAGGCTCCATCAGCATTAGCACCCAGGGACTCCACCTGAGATCAGGCTCCTTGTGCCAGGTGCTGCACACACACAGTGAGAGCCAGTCCCTGCCCCAGAGAACTCACGAGCGAACTGGATGAGACAAGGCATGGGAGGGAAACTGAGGCACAGAGGGGGAAGTGATTTGCCCAAAGGTCTCACTGAGGAACTGAGCCCCAGCCCACTGGACCACCCACCAGCACACGCTGTCCCACGTTCAGGGAAGGGAGGTAAGCTCCGGAAAGCTTTCTGCAGCGCCGCAGAGCAAAGACTTTCCAAATCTACGGAGCAGATTTGTTGCTAGTTCCCTAGTGGGCACTGACTGCGCAGTGTTGGGGCTCTGTGCAGGGAGACTGGTGTATACAGAGCGACCCGGTGACTTGGGAAGCTGCGTGCAAGGCAACAATCTACGTTTCAATACAGTGACATGTTCAGGACCAAAGAACGCAGGCCACACTCACAGCATGGGGGGCTCTAACCTGGGAAGCGGTGACTCTGGAAAAGACTTGGCAGGCATGGTAATCAGTTGACCAGGAGCGCCCAGTGCGAGGCTGGGGCCAAAAGGGCTTATGCCATCCTGGGCTGTACAAACAGGGCAATCTCCAGTTGTTAGAGAGGTTATTTTCCCTCGGTATTTGGCACTGGTGCGACCTCTGCTGGGATCCTCTGTCCAGGTCTGGTGCCCACAATTCAAGGAGAATGTTGATAAATTGGAGAGGGGTCAGAGAAGAGCCACAAGAGTGACTGAAGGACTGGGAAACATGCCTTATAGTGAGAGACTCCAGAAATCAATCAGTTCAGCTTCACAAAGAGAAGGTTACAGGGTGCCTTGATGACAGTCTGTAAGTACCTACACAGGGAGCAAATGCTTGATAATGGGCTCTTCAGGCTAACAGACAAACATCCAACACGATCCAGCGATTGGCAGTTGAAGGTAGACAAATCTGCAGAGCTCTCCAGGCCAATCATTAAACCCGCCAAGTAACATAGCCCGAGTGTGCGTTTTACTCACCTTTATCTTCTCCACAAGGAGGGCTTTGCCGAGAAAAGCTGCCAGGTTTCTCTCTGGGTGCCTCGTGAGGGCGGCCCTGCTGATGGTGATAACACGATCGAAGAATTCAAGTTTCTTGGCCTCCTCCTATGCCCCGCAGAGATTAGACAAAAACAGGAAGGTTAGCGTGGAAAGGAGCTGCCAGTGGGAGAGATGTCAGAAAGCTTCCCCCCAGCGCTGCTCAGGCTTTGATATGCCGAAGGCCAGAAGGCCATTCATCTCCCAACAGGAGTGACTATGCGGGGAGGGCAGGGCAGCTCTGTGTGAAACCAGACCAGAGAGGGAGCAGATCTCAAGGGGTAGGTGTCCAAAGAGGAACTGCAACATGGGGGCGAAGCAGCCAGACAGTCTTACTGGGGGGCTTGATAGAGTGGGAGGAACATCTGGGTGTGACACCCTGACACCCCAATATTCACCACTGTCATATAATTAGGATATGTTTGGTACCAAGTATGTCTTGTAAGATATCAGTCTAAAAGTCTTTATCTGCTAGACATTAATGTCTCATTGGATTGCATGTGCTATCGTTGGATGTGACGTTCTGAAGTTCAGCTGTGTATGTGTTCCTGAAAAACACTGTGAGCTTCAAAACAGCCTTTCAGGTAGAACAGCAAAAAAGCCAAACACTGGCTCCTGGAGGAAATGCACAAGCATTAGGGCTACCCCAGGAACTGCGTGCAATAGAAACCTCCCTGAGATAACGCGACACAACGGGACCTGTTGGACCCAGGTCACAGCAAAAGAGTTTTCCAGCAGGTGGGAAGAGAAGATAAAAGGGGAACAATGACGTCGCGGGCAGGGACGGGACGGGACCTCAGACTCCCTGCAATAAGATACCTGGAAACACCTGAGAGACAAAGATTGAACCATGAGAAGTGATGGTCCCAGGCTAGAGAGAGAGATTCCTAGCCTGTGCAAGAAAACCTGGGAAATCCAAGCTGCAAAACCAAGGCAGCTTCTGCCTTAAGAATCTGCCAACCTGTTTATCACTCAGGGAGAATTTGCTAATGTCTATCCTATCTATCTGGTGTGTAAAGCTTCGTTTGTGTGTTTTCTTTATTTACTACGGTAATCTGCTTTGTTCTGTTTGCTATCTCTTATAACCGCTTAAAATCTACCTCTTGTAGTTAATCATCTTGTTTCTTGTTTACACCACAACCCAGTTTGTAGTATAAATTAGTAAGTGGGAGGAGGGGCAAAGAGTTGTTCATACCTCTCTCCACATCGAGGGAGGGGGCGAATGTCATAAAACCTTTGGGTCTGTACTCCAAAGGAGGTGGGCACCAGAGTACTGGGACAAGGCCCTTCAGCTGAGTCTTCCCAGAGCTGATCTCAGTGTCTGTGTCTTTCTGCAGCTGGGTGTGGCCCTGCCTGTGTGTATGGCTGGAAGAGGCTTGTGAGCCGAGCCCAACAAGACAAGATAATGGGGGCCCAGGCTGGCAGAACAGGTGGGCGCAGTGATAAGCCAGTACATCAGGTGGCACCTCAAAGGGGGGCAACCCATCACGCCGGGGACTGGCCAAATCCAGTGGGCACAAGTGGGCAAGGGGCATGGTGGGTGCCTTTTGTAACTCAAGACAGGATGTTTTTAAGATGCTCTAGTTTAAACAGGAATTATTTGGGGGCAGGTCTCTGGCCTGTGTTATACAGGAGGTCACAGTGGTCCCGTCTGGCCTTAGAATCCATGCCTCATCCGGAGAAAGACGGATGGTGCATGTGGACAGGGCAGTAGCTGAGAGATCAGAGGAGGGCTCTTGGTACCTGTTCATTGCCCTTGAGAAAGGCTTTGATGTAGTCTAGGGTCTCTTTCTCCTGCGAGTCTGGCCCCATAAAGCAGGAGGCATTCCCCCGTGATGGTGAATCTGATCAAAGACAGAGCAGTGGTAATACCTGAGGCTGCCAAGCTGCAGGCTGGGTGAGAGAGATCTTAGCAGAAACCCTTGCCCCCCGCTCTCACCCCAGCAGGGTAGCAGCCCCGATGCACAACAAGGTCTGGCACAGCCATCCCTGGTTTCCCCAACTCTTTGCTGCTCAGCCCAGCAAAGATCCGGTCAGAGCCCTGGTTCCCAGCGGCCACCCCACTTCCCCGCCACACCCAGCATGCAGGCTGAGCCTAGGGACTTGGGGAGCGCCACACCTGGAAGGAGGCATGATGTCAGGCTATGAGTGGTGTCTCCGCTCTCCGGGCCATTGCTGGAGGGGGCAGAGGGACTGGCAGTGAATTGGTCTGCTCCCAGCTGCGGGAGAGGGAGGAGCTACCCAGTCTGCACAGGATACGGGGACCCAGGGCCTCCCCGTTCTGCTTCCTCTGACTGCCTCTCCTGCCATCCACAGCCACGGGGTGTAACCTGGGCAAGCCCTGGGCTCCCATCAACAACCCCGCCACCCAAATGCCCTGTGCTGTGCCATGCGTCACCCCCCTGCAAAGGAGCCAGCAGATGGGGCTGCAACATCAGGGGGCATCTCATGCTTTGGCCGGCGCCCTGCAATCCTAGGCTGAACAACCCACCGTGCACAGAGCATCCCCTTCGACCATTGGAAAATATCTTCCGACCCTGCAGTGTGATGGATGGGGGTGAGCAATTCAGTCAGTCTCCACCTGATGCTTCTGCTGCCGCCCCTAATGCCCCGATCAGATGTAGGGGCTGCAGCTGCTGCCAGCAGGAGGGGCCATTCCCCCCTGCCTGGGTTTTCCTGTCTCTCCATCTCATGGCAGTCCAGAGTTGTACAAAGGTGATGGAGTCTTCTCGCGCCACTGACACCCTGGTCTTGCAACCCCAACCCCCAGAGGGGCCAAGCCCCACCGCAATGCAGGGCCATGGCCTCTGCCATTTTTGCAGCCCCCTCCGCCCACCCAGGAGGCACCCACTCACCAGCATGGAAGGGCTGAGGCACACACAGCTCCTGCTGCTGCTGTGGGTTCTTCTGTGGACTCTTCCCTGGAGGAGGTCTCGTCTCCTCCCAGGCAAGGATGGGCTTCAAGGGGACCTTGCGGACTGCCTCAGCCATCCTGCAAGAAGCCAGGACAAGGCATTGCTTGTGAGGGGTGAGAGGCGACTGCCCTGTTAAGCATCAGGGCCAGTCCACGTACTGCCATTCCACCAGCGCCTACAGCTGCCAGCTGAGATCAGGGCCCTGGTGCCCCAGGTGCTGCAGACAATCCCTGGGCCGTAGGGCTCAGACTCTAACTAGCCAAGGCAGCCAGCAGGGAAACAAGCCAGTGGATGGCCTCAAAGTCACCCAGGCAGTCAGCAGTACAGGCAGGATTAGAACCCAGGTCTCCAGACTCCCAGGCCCATCCCACAGGCCAAACGGCCTCCCCCGGCTCACTCCCGCCTCTCCTTCTGCTGGTTCACAAACTGCCCAGCAGACAGGCTGCATCCAACCACTCAGGATTCTTCCTGCCCAGGGAAATTACCCTGATCCCTTCCCCCAGGAATATTGGGGCTGTGGCAGGTCCCAGGTGGGGGAGGCAAGCGGGGTGGGGGAGCGGGGGGCGGGTTGGTGAGCAGCAGGAGTTGCTCTGACACCACCGTGAAGGGGAAAGAGCAGAAGGCGGGAGAGCGGCAGGCAGGCAGGCTGTGCCGGGGCAGAGCTTTGTGGCGAATTCGCAGCTCCTCTCTCCAAGGCCTGTGTGGGAGCAGCCGCTGCAGAGAATCCCAGGCCTGATTCCCCCCACGCTGGGTCTCCTGAATGGCCCCTGCCCTGGGGGGCTCCATTCCTCACCCAGTGTCTCCTGCTGACTCGCCAGCAGCTGCACGGCAGGCATCCTAAGGCACCTCTAGTCCTCTCCAGAGCTCAGGGGGACTGTCCTGGCATCGGACTGTCCTGGTGAATGGAACAATGGCTCCAGGCAGTCGGAGAATGCCTGTTCCCCTGGCAAACTCAGTGCCATTCCCTCTGGAAGTGATGGTGTCAGCGAAGGTGCTGGAGGTGGTCAGGCCTCGTGGTTGGAGCTGGACTCAGGAGGCCAGGGCGTGGGTGGAGCAAGGCTGGAGCGAGAGCAGGGCTGGAGTAGGACGAGGGGAGGGCCACCAGCTACCTCCAGGTCTGGGCACTTACCTGGCCCCCATGCCAGTGGCTGAGCACACACGTCTTGTGGTATTTAGGCTCTCAACCCCTCCGCAGAGCAAGGACCTGCTCTCCCTCATCTGATCTCACACAGAAGACTTACAGAGGAGCGGGGAACTGAACACAGCTCTCCTGGGTCCCAGCCCAATGCCTCATCTAATAACCTGTGCCACCTTCCCGTGCCCTCCCACCAGCCCTGCCAAACCCTCCTCCTTGTTTTCGTCCCCTCCGGGCTCGACTGGTGCGACCCCTTCTGTTGAGCCGCCCCGGGCTCCCTCCTGTGCGCATGCTGCTGCCCACTTCCTCACTGGCACCAGGCTAGATGGCCGGCACCGGGGCACTTGGCAGATGTGCGCCGCCCAGCCAGGAGCTCGGGGAAGGCTCGGTGTGGCTGGCGATGCAATGGAAAAGCAGAGGTGGGCACTAGAAGATTCTCCTACCTGGAGTCAGGAGTGGGCAGAAGCCTGCGTGTAAATGGGCCACCCACTTTCTGCTGCCGGTGGCGGAGCTGGAACTGCTGGCTCAGCGTTCCCCAGCGGCACGTGCCAGCTCTCGCTCTGCCAGAGCCAAGCCTGGCAGTGAGGGGATGAGGCTGTGCCAGCCAGCAGGGGCGTGTCACAATGGGCAGGCCAGTCACAGACCAGCCAATGTGTGGCTCCCCAGCCATGGGATGCCCCAGCCCAGACTTGCTCTGGCCTCGCCAAGGCTTTAGAGCCTGTCCTTCCTCACCGGGGTCATGGGAGGGACCTTCCGCTCCCCACAGTCACAGACGTTAGGCCGGAAGGGACCGCTGGGCTCCTGCAGACCCCAGGCCAGAGCCCCTCTCTGCGTCCATGCTATTGGAGCCAGGGGGTCTCTGGATCCCCGAGTGGGAGAATCAGTTCCATCCCGGTTCCTCCTTCTCGTAACAGTGCAGAAAGGGATTCATGAACTCTCCCGACCCATAGCTCCCAGCCCACAGGGGAGGCTCTTTCCACTTTCCCAAGCTGCCGGGTGCTTTGGCCATGGGGTGTAAAATGGTCCCATCTCTGCTTCCTCTCCCACCGCTGCAACGACGCAGAAGCTGCTTTAATAGCAGCCCCCCCCCCCACCCAACTGAGTCTCAGATCTTGCTAACGCTCAGTGCCATGACAGCCCCAGGAGATGATTGCTGTGGCATGTGATGAAGTGGGATTGTTCTTAATGTTTCCTCTGAATAGTGTGGGGGTGCCTCAGTTTCCCCTAGGCAGTTCTTAAGTCTCTAGGTGGTGGGGTAAGGGTGTATGATCATTGCAGAGCCCTAGAGGGCAGGTATGTGCAGGGGTCTGGACACAGAGAATGGCCGACACCCTGTTTCCTGGGTGCTGATGGCCTGGCCCTTCCCCCCTGCAAGGTGAGAGCTAAAAGGGTTGGAGAACAAAGGAATCAGGTGACCTCCTGGCCCAGGAAAGGGACAAAGCCCAGAGGAGGAGGGGCTGGAGAGAGTTTCAGTTGAGGCTGCCTGGGAACATGGAGTGAAGTACAGACTTGGTTGTCTGGCTCACTACCTCCCAAAATGGACTCAGCTGAGGGGTCCTGTTCTCTGCACCTACGTGCTCTGTGTTAGACCATGTTCCTGTCGTCTAATAAACCTTCTGTTTTACTGGCTGGCTGAGAGTCACGTTTGACGGCGGAGTTGGGGTGCAGGACTCTCTGGCTTCCCCAGGAGCCTGCCTGGGCGGACTCGCTGTGGGAAGCTCACGGAGGGGCAGAGGATGCTGAATGCTCCAAGGTCAGACCCAGGAAGGTGGAAGCCGTGTGAGCTGTTTGCCCTGCAGACAGGCTGCTCACAGAAAGGAGACTTCCCCAGAGTCCTGACTGACTTCATAGGGAGCAGTTCCAGAGCATTGCCCGGGGACTCCGTGACACGGGGGTCTCGGCCCAGGGGGAGGCAATGACTCCTAGAAGAAGGGAGAGCAGCAGCACCGTAGATCAGGGAGGTCTGGCAATGCCAGTGGCTGCCTGGGGTCTGGCAGCCCAGGCACTCAGAGCAGATTGTCAAAGGCCAAACCCCTCTCACCACCGGCTCTGTAGCTCCCCCTTGCTTTCGGTCTGTCTTAGGCACCATCCTGGCCCTCATCCCCCTGGCATCCGAGCACTACCCAACCTCACTAGCATTTATTCTAACTGCCCCCTGCAGGGCAGGGCCTGGCTGCTACCCCCACTGTACAGACAGGGAACTACAGCACAGAGGGAAGAAGGGACTTGCTCGAAGACAAACAGAGCATCTGTGGCAGAGTTGGGAAATGAACATGGGTCTCCTGGGTTCAAGGATGGCACCTGCTCTTTCAACCTCCTGCCCCCTTCGTCCCTGATTCAGTGGGAGCTGTGGGAGCTCTCTGGGGCACAGGAGCTGGCTGGTGCCCAGATGGAGCTACGTTGCCTATTGCACAGATCTCGCTCTTCCCGAACATTGAAAATGCTGCTCCAACCATACCAGGACCTGCCAGGATCCTTGCAGCTGGTCCGTGCTAAATTGTGAACTGTGCCCTGGCCTCAAAGAGTGGGGCAATGGGAGAGGGTGGGTCTGGCCCAAGGCCCTGCTGGATTGCGGCTCACGCGTACGGGGTCCCAGTGCTACAGAGCTCTGTGCCGGGGCAGCGCTTTGTGGGTGTTTCACAGCTCCTCTCTCCAAGGCCTGTGTGGGAGCAGCCGCTGCAGAGAATCCCAGGCCTGATTCCCCCCACGCTGGGTCTCCTGAATGGCCCCTGTCCTGGGGGGCTCCATTCCTCACCCAGTGTCTCCTGCTGACTCGCCAGCAGCTGCATGGCGGGCGTCCTAAGGCACCTCTAGTCCTCTCCGGAGTTCAGGGGGACTGTCCTGCATCGGACTGTCCTGGTGAATGGAACAATGGCTCCAGGCAACCGGAGAATGCCTGTTCCCCTGGCAACCTCAGTGTCTGGGCACTTACCTGGCCCCATCATGCCAGTGGCTTAGCACACGGGTGTTGTGGTATTTAGGCTCTCAACGCCCCCTCCGCAGAGCAGGGACGTGCTCTCCCTCGTTAGCTGAGGCCCGGAGCGACTCACCTGATATCACACACAAGACTTACAGAGGAGCGGGGAACTGAACACAGCTCTCCTGGGTCCCAGCCCAATGCCTCATCTAACCACCTGTGCCGCCTTCCCGTGCCGTGCCACCAGCCCTGCCAAACCCTCCTGCTTGTCTCCGTCCCCTCCGGGCTCGACTGGTGCGACCCCTTCTGTCGAGCCGCCCCAGTCTGCCTCCTGTGCGCATGCCGCTGCCCACTTCCTCACTGTCACCAGGCTAGATGGCCAGCACCGGGGCACTTGGCAGACGTGCGCCACCCAGCCAGGAGCTCGGGGAAGGCTCGGGGTGGTTGGCGATGCAATGGAAACGCAGAGGTGGACACTAGAAGATTCTCCTACCTGGAGCCAGGAGTGGGCAGAAGCCTGCGTGTAAATGGGCCACCCACTTTCTGCTGCCAATGGCGGAGCTGGAACTGCTGGCTCAGCGTTCCCCAGCGGCACGTGCCAGCTCTCGCTCTGCCAGAGCCAAGCCTGGCAGTGAGGGGATGAGGCTGTGCCAGCCAGCAGGGGCGTGTCACAATGGGCAGGCAGACGAGTCACAGACCAGCCAGTTTGTGACTCCCCAGCCATGGAATGCCCCAGCCCAGACTTGCTCTGGCCTCGCCAAGGCTTTAGAGCCTGTCCTTCCCCACCGGGGTCATGGGAGGGACCTTCCGCTGTTATACCAATAAAATAAAAACCAGCAGGATCTCATTAAAGGGAAAAAGGCAAAATACCACATTTATTGTGAATACAGAAAGAATCATAGTAAGCAGTTAGTTATAGCTATAACATTCCATTCAATCTCATATTCATTTACACATTCATTCCTACAAACACACACACACAGGTTCTGCAAGGTTGTTATCATAGTTACCAGCCTTAGAGTTGCTCATGCCAAGCCACTGGCCAGGTGGCCTGGACATGAGGAGGGAGCAGGGCCTTGTCAGATGCTCATCTGATGCTCCTGGAAGTTGGTTTGCAGAATCAGACCCCAAAGTTCTCACTTTTTAGAGTCTATTTTTATTGGAATTTCTTCCTATGCCAGTCTGTGGGAATTGCTTCATCATGCTGTTGCTGAATCAATCAGCAGATAGCACATTCCTGACGGCTCCGTGCTGCTAGATGTTATCTTGTTCTTTGGTTCTCCCATTCTTGAGGCTGTTGGGTGGATTCCAGTCTGCCCTCCGGGGGTCCTCTGGTTCCATCCCGGTTCCTCCTTCTTGTAACAGTGCAGAACGGGGATTCATGAACTCTCCCCACCCCCAGCTCCCAGCCCACAGGGGAGGCTCTTTCCACTTTCCCAAGCTGCCGGGTGCTTTGGCCATGGGGTGTAAAATGGTCCCATCTCTGCTTCCTCTCCCATCGCTGCAACGACGCAGAAGCTGCTTTAATAGGAGATGCTGCCAGCTGCAGGGTGAGAGGGGGGAATGGCTGTGGGGAGACAGATGTGTCTCCCTCAGCTGCGGACGCTTCTATATGTGCTGTTGCCCTCCCCACACACCCTGCTGTGGGGCAGATTGGAGAGGGGCTGCTCAAGGACCGGCCTAGAACAGGACACCTCCTCCCAGTTCTGAACATAGGAGAAGCCCGGCCCACTGGACTCAGTGCCAGGGTCCCAGGGATGCCGATGGGCTGTGGGTCAGGGAATCAGGGTGAGATTCTCGAGAGCTCAGACCCAATGTGATCTCAGTGTGCTGAGCGCTGGGAGAATTAGGCCTGAACACAGTCACTCATAGGGTTGCCAGGCATCCGGTTTTCTCTTTCGAAAAGAGACCCTGGCGGCTCCGGTCAGCACTGCCAACTGGGCCATTAAAAGTCTGGTTGGCGGCAGGGGGATGAGGAGGGGGCCTGCAGCAGCTCTCTCTGTGGAGCTCGGGGGTGGTGCGAGCCCCCGCTGGCAGGGGGTGGATCCCAGCGGAGGGGCTGGGAAAGGCATTCGGCTGCAGGCTGGGGCCGGAAGGGTTAACCCCCAGCAGCAGCCTCTGCGGTGGCCAGGGGTTCCCTGCAGAGCGGGCACTGTGGCCTTTAGGAAGTGTCTTCAGCCCCCTCCCTACCCGGCCCACTGCTCCCCAGCTGTTGGGAGCTGAGAGAGGAGGGGTCAGCCACCTGTCCTGGGTCCCACAACCTGCGCCCTGTGGGGCTACTGTGCTGGGTTCAACTCGGGACCATGCGGCCAGCAGGTAAGGGGCTGTGGGCAGGTCACTCTCCTCCCGGGGATGAATGGGCTGCGTGGAAGCATGGGGTAAAATTGGGCTGCTCTGCTTGGGAACTGGTCCGAACAGAGTCGGGCAGCAGCTGAGTGTGGAGGCCCCAGTCAGCAGCCGGGCTGTGGGGGAGAATGAAGGAGAGGGGTTGGGGGTCACTGCAAATGGCAGGAGGAGGAGGGGGGGCCTGCATCAGCTCTCTCCCTAGAGCTGCTGTGATTTGCACTATGCTGGGGGAGCAGCGAGCCAGGGGCAGCAGTGGGGTGGGTGTGTCAGTAGCGGGGAATTCTCTCCCCCCCCCCCCGCACTCCAGAGAACAGGAAAAACTTTTGTCCTCACCGAGCCAGGTGTCCAGGATTCATGGCTGTTAGAGCAGCCTCTGACACCCGGGAAATGCCAGGGCAGTGCTGGTGTGGCTGCTATTTAAGGGGCCACCTGACATCAATGCCTCCCAGACCCCCACAAACCACACCATCCAGAGCCACCCAGAGCCTGCACTCCAAGCCCCCTCCCAGGCCCCAACCCCCTGCAACAACTCAGAGCCCCCTCACACACCCATACTCCCTCCTGGAGCCTGCACCCCACATTCCCTCCCACACCCGAATTCCTTCCAGGACTCCACACCCCTCTCCCACACTCCGAACCCCTTGGCCCCAACCTAGAGCCCCCTCATACACCCCAAGCCCTTCATACGCAGCCCCACCCCAGACCCCGCACCCCAGCTGGAGCCCTCATCTTTCCCCCCACACCGCAACCCCCTGCCCCAGCCCAGAGCTCCCTCCTGCACTCCGAACCCCTTGGCCCCAGGCTGGAGCACCCTCCTATACCCTGAGCCCCTCATCCCTAGCCCCACCCCAGAGCCCACACCTCCAGCCGGATCCCTCACTCCCCCACAAATGCCAATCCCCTGCCCCAGCCCTGGTGAAAGTGAGCGAGGGTGGGGAAGAGTGAGAGACAGAGGAGGGGGGATGGAGTGAGTGGGGGTGGGGCCGTGGGGAAGGGATGGGGTAGGGGGAGGGGCTTTGGGGCAGCGGCGGGGCAAGGATGTTCAATTTTCTGAAACTAGAAAGTTGGCAACCCTAGTCACTCACCTTCCTGAGACGGTGGATCCTCAGGGCTGGGGCCGGTGCTCGGGATCAGCTTCTGGCCTGGGCAAAAAACACAGACAACATCAGGGACGTTCAGCGGTTCAGTGGCCAGCCAAGCAGAGATCATCCCAGAGATGCAGCTGCTACAAATCCCTAGACCATGTCTCTCCAAAGGAGCCTCAGACACACTGGGCCAAATCCCAGCTGGGGTAAATTGGTCCCACTCTACTGGAGTCAATGGGCCAGATCTCCAGCTGGTGCAGATCAGCCCTGCTCCATTGACATCAGTGGGCCAGATTCCCAGCTGGTGTAATAATAATTAATAATCATAATGCACTAGCACCTGACAGTCAAATCCAGGTCAGGTCTCATTGAGCTGGTAGCTTTACAGACAAGATAAATGTCAATCCCTGCCCACAACGATCATGAGTGGATGAGAAAGAGAAACTGGCCAAGAGGTGGGGTTGGAAAATGGAGTTAGAAATCTAATAAGAACATAAAAACAGCCAGACTTGATCAGACCAATGGTCCATCTAGCCCAGTATCCTGTCTTCTGACCGGGGCCAATGCCGGGTGCTTCAGACGGAATGAGCAGAACAGGACAATTAATGAGTGATCCATCCCCCGTCATCCTCTCCCAGCTACTGGCAGTCAGAGGTTTAGAAACACCCAGATCATGGCTAATAGCCATTGATGGACCTAACCTCCAGGAACTTATCTCATACTTTTTTCAACCCAGTTATCCTTTTGGCCTTCACAACATCCACACGTTCCATGGCAGGAGCCCACACAATTATAAAATGCCTGACACCATCCAGCTGTTCCCTTCCCCCTCCTCACATTGTGTTGGGGTCCAACAACTCACCTGGTACATTCAGTGTCTGGGGGAGACTGAAACGAGAATTTTTCACCTGGTTCTGGTCGTTCCTGTACTGGTACATACATCGAAACTGGCCTGAGCTCCGCACAGAGATGTCATGTTGATACAGTGACCGGCCTGGCATGACCTTTTGGCTTGATATTTCTTTACCATCCTGACAGAAAATAACTAAAGCAGCTAAAATCTTGAGACGAAGGTGACACTGAGCTGAAATGGAGTCCCCGACCTAAGCTGAAGAGGTGCTCAGAGACAATTTAGGAGAAGGGAAGTCACCTGCAACAAGAAAGAGAGACCAAGGGTACATCTACATGGCAAAAACCCAACCTGACAGCAAGTCTCAGAGGACAGGGCAACTGACTCAGACTCATAGAGTCACGCAAGGGGGCTAAAATTGAAGTGTAGACACTCTCGCTGTAGTGTGGACACAGGCTAGCACCACTTGAGTACCACGAGTACCACTAGTCCTCCAGTGCCTTCCCACAGTTCCCGTCGTGTGCCCAGAAACGCCAGACTGGCAAAGAATTCATAGCACATCTCAGTTTTCTGCAGCTCTCCGAGCCGTGGGCCGTGCCCCAAGAAGCTGTACGTAGCCCCACACTCGAGGGAGAGCAGAATCAGTGTGGACACAGCAGGGTGCCTGTTCTCGCACGAGCTCGGCTAACTCGAGAGGAGTCACTGTGTGCAGATAACTCGAGTTAGCTCTGCAATGAAGGCAGAGCCAGACAGGGAACGAAGCATTAGTGATGGATTAGTGAGAAGTACGCTTGGCTGATTGAAAGAGCCGTTTCTCTTCACATTGGAATTAAAATAAATACAGTGCAACACAGGAGATTTAAGACAAATTCATTCTAACAGGTTTCAGAGTAACAGCCGTGTTAGTCTGTATTCGTCTCTAAGGTGCCACAAGAACTCCTTTTCTTTTTGCAAATTCATTCTAGTGCAGTGCCCTGGTCTCATCAATACACTCCTCTATTAGCACCAACTCTGCCAAGATTTACACATGGAAAGTTAGTTAAACATGTATCTCAGTGACACTGGGCCAGATCCCTGGCTCATGTAAATCAGCCCTGCTCCACTGGAGTCAACAGAGGTATTCTGATTTATGCCTGCTGAGGATTTGGCCAAGATGTGTTTCACTTCCAGTAAAGTTTATGGTCTGTCACTGTGGGAAGTTCCATTTACAGTGCGATTACCAGGATTTCAGGCAGGAATCGTGCAAGAGGCATTGCCCACCCACCCGCCTCCTACACCTCCCCAGCCGCCCTCCCGTTGCCATTGTCTGGGGGTTTCAGTCCTTTCTATGTCTCCCCTTCTTCCACGTCTCTTGTGCTCTCACTCACCTGGGGAGCTGCAGGGCTCCTGGCCTGTGACCCCAGCACCTGCACCAGACAGGAGAGGGGGTGAGTGGCAGACACAGCAGCTCTAACTATATTAATGTCACCCCAGCTACACTAGGGTGACATTAATATTAATAATTAAGCCAAGACAAGCCAGAAAATCCCAACTCAGGATCATGTTGCAAGAGCCATACACCCCGATCCCACAATTGGATCCATCTGTGGGCCCTGGGTCTCACCATGGCTATCGATGGAAAGCCCCAAGTGGGAATCTTACAAAGTTTGAATATTTGCAAGGCAGGATTAAAGTTTCCATTAACGTCTAAGAAATTTGTCCTAATAGTAAAACACTCCTCACCATGTAACCTGCTGAAAACAAAGAACACGAACATTCATGATCTTCAAAACATTTTCTCACTGTCTTTACTTTCCTAATCAGCTTCAACTCTTTGTCCTCGTCCCTGAAATGAGCCCCGCACAGCCAGTCCTAACCCTGTCATTTCCAGGTTTGTAACCTCAATATCATCCTTTTGATTCAGGTCCATTCTATGTACTATTAAAGATCTGCTCACCGGCTCAGACTTTCAGAGCTGTATAGGTGATTTGGATGCTCAGTTGCCATGAATTTGAATAAAATGTCCAAATCCCGTCGGCAGCTTTGAAAATCTCAGCCATAGGTTGTAATATATATGTGAGTACAATACACACACACAGGGACATTAGATATTAAATAAAATAGCTAGATATCAAAACAATGTTCTGAGCATTAAATATTCTCTCAGAAATTGGTGAGAAACTTTGGCCATGAATTTCAAACCAGTTTTTAAACCCAACATGAAATAACTGCTTAGAGCTCAGTATAACATCAACGTGCAGCTGTTCGTTTAAACCATTTTTACCATAACTTCCCCTCCAGGCTGTTCCCCATGTCCCCCCAGCACAGGCAGACCTATAAACCTGCCTGCCCCTAAACCGCTGGGCAGAGAGCTCACTGCAAACTCACAGAGCAGTCACAGCAGGATCATGGGGTGATCGAGAGCCGGCGACTCAGCCTGAATATCCCACAGCAGCATCGAGTCTACATCTCTGATGAGCAGCCATTGGGGCTCTCTGCCCCAGGTCCCTCCTTCTCCCTTCCTTCTTCCGGCCCGTACAGGCTCTGGGCTCTTGTGGCATGTCTCAGGGAGGCCCTGATGTGTCTGTGGCCAGAGGGGCCCTCCCTCATGAGATGAGAATGGAAACATTTTTCACCACCCCCCACACACACACATCTGGTCTCTGCATCGGGGAGAGCTGGACCCCCTGGTTTCCCATTGGAACCTCCCTGTGACAGGCTCAGTCCTGCTGAGCCAAAACTAGTGAATTTCTAAATCCATTCCCAGGAAAAGGGCAAATTCCTCTTGACAATTTCCACTATTTTACCACTAGCTCCAGCTGTCCCCTGAGACGGGAGACACCAGGGCATGTTGTTGGTGTGAGCTGGTGTCCGTCTCGGCGTCTCCACCCTCCACAGCCTGCCGCACGCACCACTGCCAGGGCGGGCGTTGTGTGTGGGGGTGAATTTATCACAAAATGATGCACAGGGGTCATTAACATCTGTTCTGAGCTCCCAGCCTGCTCTGGCAGTGTGAGCTCTCACTCCACTGGCCTCTTCACTGCGCCCCCTCAGCCCTGCCCCCAGGGGCCGTGTGTCCCTGTCACACTGACCCAGGCCTGCCCGGCCCAGGCATAGGGCTCGGGCAGACACTGTGCCTGTAGAACAACCAGCCATGGAGAGGGAAGGAATGAAAACCCAGCGTGCCCCAGGTGTTCGTGTGAAGGGGACCTGAGACACTGGCATCACATGGAAAACGGGGACCACGCCGGTAACACCAGGACGTGGTCTGTGGACAGCACTCCCTTTGGTTGGGGGTGATACAAAGGCCGGGAATTGGCTGGGCACAGGACCTTAGCATTGGAAAGCTAATGTGCCAATATATAAAAAGGGTAAACGGGATGACCCAGATAACTGTAGCGCTGTCAGTCTGAGGTGGCTTCCCGGCAAGATAATGGAGTGGCTAGAATTAAAGGAGGGTAAGATAAGAATGTAAGAACGGCCATACTGGGTCAGATGGTCCATCTAGCCCAGTATCCTGTCATCTGACAGTGGCTGGTGCCAGATCCTTCAGAGGGAATGAACAAAACAGGGAAATTATCAAGTGATCCATCCTCAGTCTTCCAGTCCCAGCATCCGGCAGTCAGGGACTTAAAGACTCCCAGAACATGGGGTTGTGTCACAGGCTATCTTGGCTAATAGCCATTAACAGACCTGTCCTCCAGGAACTTATCTAAGTGTTTTCTGAACCCCATTATACTTTTGGCTTTCACAACATCCCCTGGCAATGAGTTCCACAGGTTGATGGTGCATTGTGTGAAGAAGTATTTCCTTTTGTTTCTTTTATACCTGACAACAATACATTTCATTGGCTTCTTGTGTTATGTGAATGGGGAAATAACACTTCCCTATTCACTTTCTCCACACCATTAATGATTGTATACCCCTGTATCGTATCCCCCATAGTCATCTCTTTTCTAAACTGAACAGTCCAAGTCTTTAATTTCTGCTCATCTGGAAGCTATCCCATACCCCTACTCATTTTTGTTGTCCTTCTGTATCCTTTTCCCAATACTAATACATCTTTTTGACATAAAATAACCAGAACTCCATGCCGTATTTAAGATGTGGGCGTACCATGGATCAATAAAGTGATATTTTTGAGTTTCCATGTCCTTGAGGGTTCCATATTATTTATTATATTTATATAGTGGCTTTGTGATCATTTCTGTCTTATTATCTATCCCTTTCCTAATTGTTCCTAATATTTTGTTAGCTTTTTTGACTGCCACTGCACACTGAGCAGATGTTTTCAGAGAACTTGTATTGATTCCAAGATCTCTTTCTTGAGTGGTAACAGCTAATTTTGATCCCATCATTTTGCACATGTCGTTGAGATGATGTTTTCTAATGTCTATTACTTTGCATTTATTCATGTTGAATTTCATTTACCATTTTGTTGCCCATTCACCCATATTTGTGAGATCCCTTTGTAACTCTTTGCAGTCTGCTTTGGATTTAACTATCTTGACAAATGTTGTATCATACACAAACTTTGCCACTTCAGAGTTTACCCCCTTTTCCAGATCATTTCTGAATATGCTGAACAGTACTTGTCCCCATACCGATCCCTGGGGAACACCTCTATTTATGTCTCTCCATTCTGAAACCTGACCATTTATTCCTACTGTTTGTTTCCTATCTTTTCACCAGTGAGATCCATGAGAGGCCCTTCCCTCTTATCCCATGACCACTTACTTTGCTTAGTAGACTTTGGTGTGGGACCTTGTGAAAGGCTTTCTGAAACTCCAAGTACACTATATCTACTGGATTACCTTTGTCCACATGTTTGTTGACCTGCCTCAAAGAATTCTAATAGATTGGTGAGGCATGATTTCCCTTTACAAATCCCATGTTGACACTTTCTCAACAATTCATGTTCATCTACATTCCTTATAATTCCGTTCTTTACTGTAGTTTCAACCTACTTCTCTGGTACTGAAGCTAGGTTTTCCAGCCTGTAATTGCCAGTATCACCTTTGAAGTCTTTTTTAAAAATCGGAGTTACATTAACTAACCTCCAATCATCTGGTACAGAGTCTGATTTAAGCAACAGGTTACATACCACAGTTAGTAGTTCTGCAATTTCACATTTGAGTTCCTTCAGAACTCCTGTATCAAGTGGGAGTGTTTCCAGTGGGGTCCACAGGGATCACTTCTTGGCTGTAAACTATTTACCATTTTCATTAACACCCAGAAAAAAACATAAAATCATCACTGAAAAAATAGGGTGAGGTGTAAATAATCACGAGCACAGGTCACAGACACAAAGCACATTCTGAATGGCTAGAGATAGAACCACCGAATCTCAGGGTTGGAAGGGACCTCAGCAGGTCATCTATTCCAACCCCCTGCTCAAAGCAGGACCAATCCCCAACTAAATCATCCCAGCCAGGGTTTTGTCAAGCCTAACCTTAAAAACCTCAAAGGAAGGAGATTCCACCACCTCCCTAGGTAACGCATTCCAGTGCTTCACCACCCTCCTAGTGAAAAAGTTTTTCCTAATATCCAACCTAAACCTCCCCCACTGCAACTTGAGACCATTACGCCTTGTTCTGTCATCTGCCACCACTGAGAACAGACTAGATCCATCCTCTTTGCAACTCCCTTTCAGGTAGTTGAAAGCAGCTATCAAATCCCCCCTCATTCTTCTCTTCTGCAGACTAAACAATCCCAGTTCCCTCAGCCTCTCCTCATAAGTCATGTGTTCCAGTCCCCTCATCATTTTTGTTGCCTTCCACTGGATGCTTTCCCATTTGTTCACATCCTTCTTGTAGTGTGGGGCCCAAAACTAGACACAGTACTCCACATGAGGCCTCACCAATGTCAAATAGAGGGGAACGATCATGTCCCTCGATCTGCTAGCAATGCCCCTACTTATACAGCCCAAAATGCCGTTAGCCTTCTTGGCAACAGCGACACACTGTTGACTCATACCCAGCTTCTCGTCGACTGTAACCGCAAGGTCCTTTTCTGCAGAACTGCTGCCTAGCCATTCGGTCCCTAGTCTGTAGCGGTGCATGGGATTCTTCTGTCCTAAGTGCAGGACTCTGCACTTGTCCTTCTTGAACCTCATCAAGTTTCTTTTTGGCCCAATCCTCTAATTTGTCCAGGTCGCTCTGTATCCTATCCCTACCCTCCAGCATATCTACCACTCCTCCCAGTTTAGTGTCATCTGCAAACTTGCATCCTCCCACCGCACTCTCCTGCTGGTAATAGCTTATCTAAAGTGATCACTCTCCTTACAATGTGTACGATAATCAAGGTGGGCCATTTCCAGCACAAATCCAGGGTTTAACAAGAACGTCTGAGGAACAGTGGGGGTGGGGGGGGAAGGAATAAACAAGGGGAAATAGGTTACTTTTTATAATGAATCAACCATTCCCATTCTCTATTCAAGCCTAAGTTAATTGTATCCAATTTGCAAATTAATTCCAATTCAGCAATCTCTCTTTGGAGTCTGTTTCTGAAGTTTTTCTGTTGTAATATCGCAACTTTCATGTCTGTAATTGCGTGACCAGGGAGATTGAAGTGTTCTCCGACTGGTTTATGAATGTTATAATTCTTGACATCTGATTTGTGTCCATTTATTTTTTTATGTAGAGACTGTCCAGTTTGACCAAAGAGAGATTGCTGAATTGGAATTAATTTGCAAATTGGATACAATTAACTTAGGCTTGAATAGAGACTGGGAATGGTTGATTCATTATAAAAAGTAACCTATTTCCCCTTGTTTATTCCTCCCCCCCCCGCCCCCACTGTTCCTCAGACGTTCTTGTTAAACCCTGGATTTGTGCTGGAAATGGCCCACCTTGATTATCGTACACATTGTAAGGAGAGTGATCACTTTAGATAAGCTATTACCAGCAGGAGAGTGGGGTGGGGGGAGAGAAAACCTTTTGTACTGATAAACACCCATTTTTTCATGGTCTGTGTGTATAAAAACATCTTCTGTATTTTCCACAGTATGCATCCGATGAAGTGGGCTGTAGCTCACGAAAGCTTAAGCTCAAATAAATTGGTTAGTCTCTAAGGTGCCACGAGTACTCCTTTTCTTTTTGCGAACTTTTAGGTCTGTAATCAAGTGACCAAAGAGATTGAAGTGTTCTCCGACTGGTTATTGAATGTTATAATTCTTGACGTCTGATTTGTTCTGATATGTTCTGTTTGCAGTCATGTAACCCAGAAAGATGAGTTTTAGTACTGATGACAGCAGGATTTCTGCAGCATTTATATTTTTATATTAACTTAGATTATTTTCATTCATTGTAAGTCTAGTTTGAGCAGAGCGAGCGCGTGTCCATCTCCCCGTGCTGGGAAGCTCTTGCCCAGCTGCAGTGTAGATGGACCCAGTGAGACGATACAGTCTCAGCTCACCAGCAGCCTCACCATTGTCAGGTCTATTGTAGGCAGCGTGACAATGGAGAGTTTCATGGCAGGCTCTGGAGGATACTGAGGTAGCTTTGTGGATGTTTATGGGGATTCTTCCCAAGTGTAGGGACAAGAGAGGGGTTATTGGGAGAGTTAATGAGTGTTTGTACTGCGAGGGGAAAGAACCAGAATGGAGTGAGAGATGAAGCGGAAGAGGGAGGGAGGGGATGAGCGATGAGAAGCTGGGATGAGATGAGTAGATGAGAAACTTCTGTGTTTGTGAAAGGGAGAAGAAGGAGAGAGGTGTAGGATGTGGGGAGGAAGGAAGCAGTGGGAAGGTCACATCATATTGTGCCAGCTTTCCCTCTAAATACCTTAGTGAGACCCTGTGCAGAGAGAAGAGGAGGCGGGAGTGGGAAAATCTGAGGAGGGTGACTAAAGGGCTGGGGTTGTGGGCGTGGCTGTTGATCTGAGAGGAGAGGTGCAGGTGCTTGACTAGGAAGACGGCAGAACTGATGGAGGACAGAACAAATTTGTAGTGGAGGAAACCTGCCTGGGGACGAGATTGCCACCAGAGACGCTCGGCAGCGCGAGACCAGGAGGACGCCCCGTGTGCTCATTACCATAATGGCAAAAGCTCCATGTATTTTAAATTTGTGTAGTTCTGATAAGCTCCCAACTGACCTGGCTGCACTAACGATGGGAATTTATATTTTATTGCACAGGGGCAATAAAATATAAATCAGGAAGTCAGGAAATCTGCCGCTCTCCCGGTGAGTGTCGGTGCCGTGTAACAACGTTAATTATAGAACAGAGGGGCCCGATCCTCAGGCACACTAAGGCCTCTTAATAGCACTTGGGCAGTGTAAGGAGGCTAACAGAGGGTGTAAATTCACACTCACTTTACCCGTGGATGGGGCTTTAGTGTAAATGAGAAGCAGGCCCTGTGTGTCCGGCGGGTGGGGCAGAGCACCAGGAATCAGGTCTCATGGGGGACACTTTGGATATTGCCACTGACTGTAAAAAAGCCTGGTGCTGATTCATTGGGCCCGACTCCTTGTGACTTCAGTGGGAGAAGAGTCAAACCCACGGGATGAGTGCGGGGGCCCCAAATCCAATGGGAGTGTAAATGGCAGCACACGGGATCGGGTGTAAATTGATCTGAAAATAGATGAAAGGTTGTACGCGGCAGAGCAGTGGAATTTGCACCAATTTGGCATCAGGTGAGGACCAAGTTCCGCCACTGGCGTAATGGGAGCAATTCCCACTGAACTCAAGAGGAGTTCCACATGCTTCAGTAATGCCCTGCTTGGTGCGTACATGCCGCACTCCGGGCCTGGTCCACAGAGGGTGTGAGTGTGTCAGAGCCTCACTCACTTATGCTTCCAGCTCTGGAAGTCCTGGGGGTTCTGGCCATGACAACGGGTGTGTAAATGAGGGTTCAGCTGGGTTTCAGACCCAGAGTTCCTTGGAACGCAGGGCATGAGTTTTTATATCTTAAGCTGAAGCTCAAGTCACAGACCCTCCGCCCTCTGTGGAATGGCCCAGAGAGGACACACACATCCCAGAAGGTCCCACAAGTCCTCTGATAAAAACAAACTTCTCCTGAGCATTGGAGGCCCCCAGCAGTTTGACTCCCAGATGAGCCCCACTTTCAAGATGGACACCACCTTGGTCAACACTCCAGGGGCTGAGCTCATCTCTCTCACCCATTTTACAGATGGCAATGACCTCACTCGAGGCGTGTCCCCCCTGCAATCAGAGGTGTGATTAGAGCATGTGTAGACACACCTGGGCTAGTTCAGATAACAACAGCAGTAACAACACGGCAGCCTGAGACACTGGGTTCACCCTCGAGCAGCGACCCCATTCTGCCGTGGCTTCACTCCTATGGCTACTCAAGCTAGTGCGACCAAAGCCAACGCGAGTCTGCTCCACGTACTGCAGCCACAACTTGGGATTGCAATGTGCAAAGTGCCAGGCAGGGAGAACCAGACCCCAGGGACACGGCTGCCGGTGGGGATAAGTCATCAAGTGAAGGCTAGTGACTCCACCCAGCTGCTTTCCCAGGTTGTGTCCTGCCAGTCCCCTTCCCAAGGTGAAGGCTCTGGAGTAAACAGGCGTAGCCCTGTTGGAGTCAGGGCAGCTTTGCCAATTTACCCCCAATGAGGAGCTGGCCCAAGAGGGATAGAAGCAGAAGAGCTGGAGGGAGCTGACGGGGCTGTAAAGCAGGAGGGGGCAGCTCCCCCTGAGTTACGTGGGGCATCTGGGTTTGAATTTACAAATCCGGCTCGTGAGAGTGAGACCCTTCTTCCCCATGGCAGAAAGTCCCAGGCTGAGGTGAGCCCAGTCCAGGGTGACACACAAGGGCTTGGCTAGTCTCTGCCATAATTCAAATGTCAGCTCCATGAGAGAGGAGCCGTTTCACCAAATAATGTTTCCTCCCCATGAAGGTGACCTCCCTGCCCCGACACTGATCCTGAACAAGGGCCCTACCCCCCAAGGGGACACCATCATACTGCTGTGCTTCGTCCCTATGGACACCTCAGTGATGCGCATCATCTTCTGTAAGGACGGCAAGGAAATTTTAATGCTGCCCAAGGACAGAAACAAATTCATCTTTGAGTCAGCCCAGCCCGTGTCTCCAGAGAGCCCAGGGGAGTATTTCTGCCGCTAGCAGCACAAGGACGACAGGAACCAAGAGAAGACTTCTCTCCCCAGTGCCCGCCGGTACCTGAGTGCGCCAGGGAACCCGCTGAACGAAGGGAGGCTGCTTAGCATGCAGGGGGCAGCCAGCAGGGCACAGTGGGAGCAGCCAGTGGCAACTAGAGTAAAAGTTTCAAAACTTCCATCTCTTGTGCTGAAGTCTCCATTCCTGAAGTCCAGCTCAACGCTAATTGTTTTGTTTTATTTTATTTAATGGTTGAACAAGATTCCACCAGCCCTTTCTGAGTTTTATGCAGGTGAAGAACAGGTTTAACCTCTTCAAAAAATTGATCAATCCTTAAATGAGAAATTTGTCAGGTGCATTGTCAGGAATGTCCATATGGACTTTGCTTGAAGTTCAGAGCAGATGGGGGTAAACTAACCGGGTTGTGACCATTTGAAAAACACCCCGGGCACATGCACAGCAGGAAATGATGCTAAATTATAAACTACTTGTGGCTGCATCTCTAAGTTCTGGGCACACATTATCCAGACCCATATTCTGCAATTCTCCCCTATCTAATGACCTTGGTCAAAACCCTGAGTTAAAATCCCTTCCATCTTTTCTTGGCGCTGGGAAAGAGGAAGTTCAAAACCTGCCTTTGAATATTGCAGCTCTGGCCCATCTCTCTCGTTTATGTTCTGGGGCTTATTTCATTAGAGACTCCATGGTAAGGGAACAGGTGCTCAGGCAGGGAACTCATTTAATATGTGGTGGATTCTCCATGGCTTGAAGTCTCTAAAGCAAGACTCGATGTCTCTTTCTAAAAGACATGTTCTAGCACAACAGAAGTTGCGGGCTTGAGATACAGAAATCGCTTCTGTTATGCAGGAGGTCAAATCATCAAGTCCCTTCTGGCCTTTAATGTCTATGAATCTATTAATAGATAGAGCTAAAATATTTTAGTCCTAGTACCAACTAGATCCTAACTCCTTTGAATGCAAGAGAAAAGCTTCCATTGATTTCAGTGAGAGCAGAGTTAGCCCCTTATATATATGTCTCTGCCCAGTATCATGTGGAAGAAATTTAGGTTTTGTATATTTTACTTTGTGAGGCTGGGCACAAGGTGAAAAAGGCATATCAATTACTCAGAGTCTGATCCAAAGCCCACTGAAGTCAATAGGAGTTTTGGGACCCAGTTCAGTAGGGTTCCAATTAGTATCTGTTTTCCGGACAATGTATTCCTAATGTCCAGTTCACACCACCAGTTGCATAGCCTGTGAATTCAGCACATTAGGGTTTCTCAAATCAGCTTCAATTTTTCAGTGACTCCCTTAGTTTACCAGTGGTTTTCCTGGTCACATGCTTGAAAGCTTAAAGGACTAATCAAGCAAGGTGCTGAGCAGCTGCAAATCTCAGTAGGCCCAACTGGAGCTGGGGGAAACCAGCACCTCATGCGGATTTGGGCTCTGAGTTCATCTTTCCTCGCCTGGACTTTGGTGGAACTCTACAGATTCAGACCAACTGAGAAGCTGGTCCGTTTTCTACTTTCTGAGTAACAGTAAAGCGTTAAAGTAGAGCTGCTAGAGCCCTCTGGTCTGCATGTGGCACAAGACGTTCTTTTATTTATTTGATCATTGATTTTTTTGGTGTCCCCATATGATGATTTCAAACAGTCACATGTGATGACTCTACAATTTGTGGGATCCTGGGAGAATTTAAAATCCCACCTTTGTGTTGAGATAAAGAAAGCTCTTTTGCCTGTAAAAGTGGTGTTTTAACAACTCTTTTGATTTTTACTCAGGTCAGTGGAAAATAAGGGAAATTAATTTACTGATTACAAAGAGATCTTTGGGGGTGGAAGGAAAGCTCAGTGGTTTGAGCATTGGCCTCCTAAACCCAGGGTTGTGAGTTCAATCCTTGAGGGGGCCATTTAGGGATCTGGGGCAAATTTGGGGATTGGTCCTGCTTTGAGCAGGGGATTGGACTAGATGACTTCCTGAGATTCTATGATCTCAGAAAAGATATATTGGACTTAGTTCAGAAAAGGGCAACAAAAATGATTAGGGGTATGGAACAGCTTCCGTATGAGGAGAGATTAATAAGACTGGGACTTTTCAGCTTGGAAAATGGACGACTAAAGGGGGATATGATTGAGGTGTATACAATCATGACTGATGTAGGGAAAGTAGATAAGGAAGTGTTATTTATTCCTTCTCATAACACAACAAGTAGGGACCACCAAATGAAATTAATAGGCAGCAGGTTTAAAACAAACAAAAGGAGTACTTTTTGGGGGGAGGGATAGCTCAGTGGTTTGAGCATTGGCCTGCTAAACCCAGAGTTGTGAGTTCAATCCTTGAGGGGGCCATTTAAGAATCTGGGGCAAAAATTGGGGATTGGTCCTGCTTTGAGCAGGGGGTTGGACTAGATGACCTCCTGAGGTCCCTTCCAACCCTGAGATTCTATGATTCTTTGTTTGTTTGCTTGCCCTAAACTGGAGGACGTAAACCTTTTTGGTGTAAAATGGCAGATTGGGTGCTTCAATGTGTGTGTTAATAATTAAGCTGCAGAATTCAGCTCTAGCTCTGAATTTTTTTACATATTTGTGGTTTTCAAATTTTAATAGATTTTTAGCTTAGACCTTTTATCAAGTGCTCAACAATTTTGTTGTTTAACCATTTACTCCATTCATGATCAGAAGATCTTACGATCATTTTCCTCAAAGTGACATGATCCATGGAGGCTGATTGATATTTTGGGACTTCCAGTAGACAGCCAGCAATGTACAGTTATAGATTGAATGATTCTTCTGGATTTCTTCCAATTTCTTCATGACATTTACTATATTGAGTAAATAATCTGTCATAAAAAGATGACCTAATCAATCCTGATTGGACAAAACTCCATGGACAGTGCCGTGGAATTGTCAAAGTACTCCAGAGGAAGCGGGGCCATGAATCTTTAGAAATGGAGGCAGATGGTGTCCCTGCCTAAACCATCAACTCCAGAAGCCATGTGACATCATGCCCTATGCTTCCTCCCCTACTGACTGGCCATCAAATGGGCGATTGCCCTGTGATGTTACCAGCATATACATAGAGAAGTTAAATAAAAACATCAGTCCTCTTGTTGGAAGGTTAAAGCATAATAGGATAATTATTTCTTAGAATTCAGAATGACACCACCAAACCCAGAGAGAGACAAAGCAGGCTGCTCCCTAAGGAAGCGAGACACTCCTCATACAACTTTACTCTGGGCTGGCTCTTACAATCCAGACTGTCACAAATCGTATGACTTCCCTCGGAACCCACAAGCCCACAAGCAGTACTAGGAACTAGCTCACAAATTAAAGTGATAGACCTCAATTCTGCCACAGTTTTCAATACACCTCAGAACCCAACATCTAAGACATGTCATAGATAAGGCTGTGAGATTGTCATGGAGGTCACGGAAGTTACCGCCGTGACTTCTGCAGCGCCCAGTGTGGGTGGCTCCAGGGCTGCCTGAGCAGCTCAGGCAGCCCCTGGGTCAGACACAACAGCTGCTGCTGGGGCAGTCTTGGGTCACTGCCCCCCGAGCCCCGCAGCAGCAGGAGTTTGGGTGTGGAGGAGGCTCAGGGTTGGGGCATAGGAGAGGGGAAGGGCTCCGGGCTTACCTTGTGGGGGCTCCCCAGAAGCGACAACATGTCCCTCCCTCTCTCAGCGCCTAGCTCTGTGCTCTACCTCCGCCCGCAGGCGCCGCCTCCACAGCTCCTATTAACTGTAGTTCCCAGCCAATGGGAGCTGCGGAGCTGGTAACATGCGGAGCTAGGAGCTTAGGGAGGGACATGTCACCACTTCCAAGAAGCCGGGTAGGGAGCCTGTCACCCCGCCAATCCCCCCCACATCACCAGCGGGGGTCCCGGGCTGCTCCCACCTGAGCACCTGTGGTGCCCCCACAGACCAGCCCCCCAGCTCTCATGGCACCCCCTGGGCTGCCCCTCAGCACTTGCAGTGCCCCCCAGGCCATCCTCCCCAGTACCTCCCTCCCCCCTGCACATCCAGGGGGAATATGTTTATATAGCATTATCTTAGCTGTTAGGTTTATTACATTGACATGACACAAAGTTTCAGGGGTTTTTTGGGAGGCGGGGGCATATACACCTGAAATTTTGTGTGATGTCAATGTTCCTTAAGTCAGACATTGAGGAATAGAATCTAAGATTTATGGGGTGATTTTACGAAGCCTGTGTCCTAGAAAGAAACCCCAGTCTATTGCTTTCACGCCCACGTACTTCTGTGGTAATTTCTGACATTTTGCTTCTGATTTATATACGGGTTTCAGATTATTAAAGGGAACCATAATCTGTACATCTACCCTACAGATATACTTGGGGCCAGCAACTCTGGAGGGGAAGCTTCTGCCAAAGGTAACCAGTTTTCTTTAGTTCTGTGTGATTTCTCTGTAAGAAGGGGGAAGCCTTGCACTGAGATTAGACAATTTTGGCCTGTCCTAATTGGGAGCAGCCCCAGGGCGACAGCCTAACCCAGTGGTGAGTGTGTTACAAGTTTCTCTCACTGCCTAGCCACAGAGGCTGTGGCTTGTTACAACCAAGGATGTCAGAGGCTTGGTTCTTTAGTTCATGAAATGGCAGCTGATGTTTTCAGCTCTGGAGGTCCCCAGTTCAGTCCCCAATGTATCAGCCCAGATTCCAGTTTCCAGCACGTCTCAGAAAGGGCCCCAAGGGTGCAGAGCAGCGGGCTGACACCAGCTGACCAGGTACTAGGGCTGGATACCAGGGGGCAAAGAGGAAGCAGTGAGGAAGATCCTCGCAGGAGCGGGGCCAGGCAGGATTACATGAGGTCTCTAACCAGTAAGACCAGGGTCAGTCAAAGGCCTCCCCCTGGCTTGTCCAGGATGTGTCATTGCTGGGTGAAATTCCCCAACACATGCCCAGAGTGTGTGGTGTGGGGGGGAAGCACTCAACAAAGACCCCTCCAGCCAGGCAGGGAGTGAGGCTTGTCTTGTGCATTTGTCCCCATACTCAGCCCCATGGCACGTGACCTCTCACCCTGCTCTCTCCCATGTTCCAGCACCTGCTGTTCAGCTCTGGGTCTGGATCCTGCGCTCCACCCTGGTCCTGCTCCTCGTGACGTCTGCCCCGATCATCACCTGCATCATGGAGAAAAGAGCTGTCGCTCAGCCTGACCTGGAGCGACAGGAGAGGCCTGCGGGGAAGGGCAGGGGAGAGCCCCCATATATTGAGGGGAATGGTGGGGAGGAGGAGAAAGAAGAGGAGGCTGGAGGTTCTGGGGGCCTGTGATGGTCCCTGGGGGGACCCGGGGCAGTGAGGCACTTCACTACCAGCTGCCCCTGGCATGAGGAAGCCTTGTCTGTACCCGCCAGGGATCAGCTCTCCGATTCCCCCGGCTACAGGCCACACAAGCCGTGCCCTCTAGGCCTTGCAGGGTGATCTCTCTCCAGGTTGGCAATAGGCACACTCCAGCCCCCAGCCCTCCAAGCGTCCTGCTGCAGCACCCAGCCCAGCCCCTGTCCCGCAGGGCACTCACAGCAGTCACAAATCCGCTGCTCCCAAAGGAACAGGGCCCCCAGCTGACCAGCTCCAACTCCAGTCACTGCCCTGATCAACACACAGCCCTAGATCCCTTCATAGTGACACCAAGGACAAGTGATTTCACAGAGTGTAGAGATTCGAGGGGTAGCAAGGAGAAGGGTTGGAAAAAAATGGTTCCATGGCCAATAAAATCAAACCACCTTGACTACAGCCTAGACTCACTGAACGAGATTCTTTTCTGTCTGGTAGAGCAAAGCTCACCCCACAGTCCTTCCAGGGTTTTACTCCAGGCTTGGCTGTGATCTCCTGTTCCTGAGACAAACACTGTCAGCCGCCTCCTGGGTGAAAGGGAGCTCTTGTCCCCTCTCCTCTTTCTTTTTAGGTACAGACCATTGTCTCTTCCCAGAGGAGGTCTCTTTTCGGAGACTTATCCTGGGGGTCCTTTGTCCTAGGCTTGATCTACACTATCAGTGTATGTCAGTCTAACTACATCGATCAAGGGTGTGGAAAATCCACATCCCTGAGCTACGCAGTTATACTGACCTATCCCACAGTGCAGACAGTGCTGTGTCGACAGGAGGGCTTCTCCCATTGGCCTAGCTACCACCTCTCATGGAGGTGGAGTACCTACGCTGAGAAACTCTCTCATAGGTAGTGTCTTCTCTAAGCAGCACTGTAAGTGTAGCCAAGCCACTGTAAGTGTAGCTGGCAGGAGGGATAGCTCAGTGGTTTGAGCACTGGCCTGCTAAACCCAGCGTTGTGAGTTCAATCCTTGAGGGGGCCATTTAGGAATCTGAGGCAAAAATTGGGGATTGGTCCAGCTTTGAGCAGGGTGTTGGACTAGATGACCTCCTGAGGTCCCTTCCAACCCCGCTATTCTATGATCTACAAGCCCTTTGTAGATTCTCAGGCCCGCACCTGGCCCAGACAGTGCATATAACCTGTCTCCACAGCTGTGCTTTGTTCTGTGTAATGATTGGCTCAGCTGAAGGGATTGCCATGGCGCAGGAGACAAGCTTTTCTTCAAAACTTCTGGAGCCTAATCTCTTACTTTTCACATCTCTCCTAAGCTATGTCCCATACAAACACCTTGCAGCAATGATGATGCCCAGTGGGCTACGGGCTCTTGGTAGAGACCTCTCAGGCCACCCTTTGGTGAGCTATTGTGCATATATCTCACCCAGGGGATCCCATAAAACTCTCTGCACCCCTCTGCCCTCGGTCAGTTGGCACCAAGGAGTTCCTGGGTCACCGGGGCAGACCAGAGGGCGGCTGGGATTAAAGAAGGGTCTGTGGGCTGTGTAATTGTGCAGCGATGTGTCCATGAGACTCGGGGCCGGGGGAGTAACTCACTAATGAGAATAGATGGGGGGGGTAACTGATAAACATGGGGCAACAAGAAGTAGCTCCAAGAAGCAGCCCGCAGGCGCTCCTCTGTGGTGAGATCTGAACTTTATCTGAGGGCGTGTCTTCACTGGCAACGTTAAAGCGCTCTAAAAAACCCACCTCCGTGAGGGGAATAGCACAGAGGAGCACGGCTCCCAGCGCTGGTGCACTGTCTACACTGGCACTTTACAGCGCTGAAACTTGCAGTGCTCAGGGGGGTGTTTTTTCACACCCCTGAGGGAGACAGTTGCAGCGCTGTAAAGTGCCAGTGTAGACAAGCCCTTAAAGACAGAGCCCTGAACGGTGAGTGTGACTGAGTGCCTTTCTTAAAGGGACAGTGCACTGTTTCTGAGATTTCCCCAGCAGCCAGCTCACATTGTCTGTCTCTCTCTCTCTCTCTCTCACACACACACAGTCCTTTCACACTCACCTCCCAACACATACTCGTATTATTGTTGTTGTTACTTCTTCGTACTTCCTGTAATGCACATATATTCTCTGTAATTTTATTCGTTCAAAGTATGTGATTTTAGTGTTTTGACTGGTTTGTGCATTTCATATTTTTCATTTCTCTTACACTTAAATTTAATTCTTTGAGTAGTGAGTTCTAAAATGCCTAAGCTGTCCTGGCTGGAGTAATTATCCCTATGGTAACTTTTTAAAAATATATATTATATCTAGTTGTTTTGTTTCTACTGATGGCACACATAGGCACATACCTCGGTGCACATAACAAAATTTATTCTGCACATGGATGGAAAAAATTAGAGGGAACATTGCTATGGCAGCTCCCGCTCTCTGTGCCCATGTCCTGGAGAGACTGCGAGGAGACTATGTAAAATGGCCCTCCCGCACACACCCCAGTCCCTGCTCTTCAGTCACACTGCTCTGTGTGTGTGTGTAACTACAGAGGAACCCCACGGCTTGCAGCAGTGTCATTCTGGGATCATGCTCCTGTCCCCAGGACAGAGTCCGGCCCCGTGTGTGAGCAGTGACACATTCACTTCAAAAGGGTTTAATTTTCATTCCTGCAGGGCCTGGCCTGGGGAGAGGGAGCCGGATCCAGCAGGAGAGAGCTGTGGGCCTGTCCCAGAGGGTGCTGTTTGCTTGCCCTCCCTGGGGCTGTGTGTCTATAAATGCTGCCAGGGCCGAGGGGATGGGGTTGGGTTTGGGGGAGGAGACACTCCTGTGCTGGGAACAGGGACCACAGCCTGCAACCACAGCCCACGCTCCGTGCTCATCTCAAGCACAGCGCGGGGCTCTGTTTAGAACTAGGCTTGGATGGATGAGATTGTTATTAGTAAATATCAGTAAACATCAAGTTCCCTGCATGCACACAAACCCACAAGAAAATATTTCCATCGATAATAATCATACATTTGCAGATAAGCAAAGTAAGAGAAATGCTGTTTGAGACATTGTTAGAGGTTGATTTTGGGATATTTACTGTATATTTTGACATGTGATTATGCCAATTTTTGTCTTAATGGTTAGAAAGCTTTAACTTTTTGTATCTCAACATCTACTGCCATTAAATAATTATTGTCTGACCCCCCCTTTAATTCCCTCCACTGTGAAATATAAATCAATAAATATAAAAACGTTGCGAAAACCCATGATTTTAACCAATAGTGGACATTTAAACCGATAACAAAAATTTAAAAACCCTTAAAAATCAACATTGACATTGTCAAAATTATAAAGAAAAAAAATTAAAAACTGAGTTCTGCGAAGCCTACTTATAACCCAGGGCTGGGACCTGCGGGAGCCACCCTGGGGCATCCTCCAGAAACAGACACAGCACATGTTATGGGGTCAGTCATGTGACTCAGCCACACACACACCCCAACTGATGTCCCAGCACTTCCATTGTGATCTGCCCATGTGATTTCAAACACCACATTTATCTCTGGCCTTTCCTCCTTGTTCTGGTGGCAGCAGCTAGGGAGCAATTGCCATAGCATGTCTTTCACCCGCCAGGACTCACAACCACCTCTCGAGAATGGGAATCTTGCAGGAGGCTTCCCCAACACTAGCATGATTACAGGCTTCAGCACTGTCTTCAGCAGATCAAAGGACAGCTGGTGACACCAGAGCCCTTTTAACTGATGGCCTGGCTGACTGGTTAAGGCGATGGACTGCTAATCCGTTGTGCTCTGTATGGCTGCATTCGAACCCCCCTTGTGGTCATTGGCCTTTGCTTCTTATCTCGGCCATGGCCGGGTTATTCCTCCATTGCTCTTCCGGTCCTTCCTGCCAAAGCAACTCTTACAATAAACAGCAGAAGAAAAACTTCCAACAAAACGGATGCCGTAGCATGGCTTGTACTAAGTGGAACTTGAATCCTGCTTGAAAGACTGGGACTGTCAAGGCTGATTCCCCACTCTGGCACAAGGTGGGGGCCCGCTAGGATTCAAAAAATTAATACTGGCCACTCCAGGCTTGTATTAAACTCCCAAGGTTACAGCTTCTCTCTGACCTTGGATGGATAGATGCTGCCACCACCCAAGTGCAGAAGCCCGTTGAGAGCCCAGGAAGGCGCACTTGTGAATTCCTTCCTGTGGGTACCCTCGAGCCCTTTCACCCCACCCACTCCGGAGAAGAGCTGAGAAAGAAAACAAAGGAAATTAGTTGTTGCCCCCAGCTAATTAAACAACCTGCACAAACCTCTTAGGACACCAAGAACTCAATCCTGCTCTTAAAAAAGGTAAATTTTATTAGAAACCAAAAGAAAGAAAATACACCTGGAACTTAGGCTTTTGCTAGATTTTAAAAGAGCAATTCCAAAAATTAAGCACCCAAAATAGCTTTCTTGGGGGTTCAGCTTAAAGGTTACAAGCAAACAAAAGCACCTGGGGTTAGCACAGAGGAGTCCACTAGCCATAAGAAATTAACAGAAATAAACCTAATTGTGCCTTTCTAAACATTCCTGATCTACTTACACATCTGGGGGTTCCAGATAAGTCGTTCTAGGTATGATCTGATGCTCTATGATCATATCTGGCTTAAAGCTTCTCATAGCGTAACTGCTCCCCGTCCCCCTCTTTCCTGGAGAACAACATCAGACGTTTTTTCCCCATTTTAAAAAGTTCTAGCCTTCCCATTGGCTCTTTTGGTCAGGTGCCCACTCCCTTTCCTTTCCCTGGGGGACTTTTTAAGCCTTTACAGGTAAAGCAAGCAGAGAACAGCCACCAAGGGGGACTTTATAGTTAACTGGCTGGCTGGGTGTCCGTAAAAAGGAGCTCCCCCCACCTTCATTTATCACAGGGACTCTTACTAGATATCTCTGCACCACTGCAGGCTTTAACGGCCATGTCTTCTATTCCTGACTTTGGCTGATCAAAGGACAGCTGATGGCAATGGGGTCCTTTCGCATGATGAGTTAGCCAAGTCATTAAAGCAATGGACTGGTAATCTCGTGTGTTCTGAATGTGTGGGTACAAATCTGTCCTTTGTTTTGACTCCATGTTTTGGCTGTGATGGCTATTGGGTCCTTCCTCCATTCCTCTTCTGCCCCTTCCTGCCAAAGCAACTCTTACAGTGACCAAACGAAGAACAGCTCCCAACAAAGTGGTTGTTTTTTTTGTCAGTGGGGACTCATGCGTGAATCCTCTACACCCTGCCGTGCCTCGTAATGTGCATTTGCCTCCCCCAGGTATTTCCCCAGAACCCCATGTAACTTTGTTTGTCTGGCGAGCTGTTTGAAATAGTCCTTTGAAGCTCATAATGCTTCTGGAGGTTTACACTGGCCACGCCTCCCCCCTAGAGGAATTTTGGACAACCCCCAATAATACAGAAACTTTGCATTTTTAATACAATGGACTCCAAAGTGACTTACACTTAATTCAGGTAGGTTTGCCCAGGATGTGCCAGGACATTGCCATATCTGTCCCGCTAGCGAGTCTCTGCTAGAAGCGCTACAGCGGCACAGAGGCACCGATGCAGCTGCTCCACTGTGGCGCGTCTGGTGAAGATGCTCTATGCTGATGGGAGAGCGCTCTCCTGTCAGCGTAATAAGTCCACCCCTGCGAGAGGCAGTAGCTATGTCGGCGGGAGAGCACTGTCTACACAGGGGGTTACGGTCGGTATAACTATGTCACTCAGAGGGTGTGGATTAATCACACCCCTGGGCGACGTAAGTGATACTGAAGGAGGCTGTAGTGTAGACCAAGCCTCTCTAAGGACAGAATTTGGACTCCAGTGATTGTGATCGTGAGAGCGAAGACAAACAACATGGTACCCATGGCATGGTGACTCTGCATTCAGAGGCAGAAACATTCCTTCCACGGCTGGGAAATGGGGGTGTTGTTGATCTTGTAAACTTGAAGACAGATGACTAGTCTGATGTGACATCCACATCAGCCAATGAAAGACATGAATGGCAAAATGTGACCATGGACCCGGAAACCATCAGTGCACAAGAAGACAGATCTCAAGAACAACCCATTGTCACATGAGGTCCTCTGACTAGAGAGGGAAGAGCCCCCCAGACACTGACCTATGAACCTACTCATCAGTGTCTAATTCCAGCTACTGGTGAATGCACCATGGCTTTATCCTTGTGTTTACATGCTGTACCTAGTACCTATTCCTGTATCTTCTCCTGCATTCTCTCCAAGATTAATGTAAATGAAGAGACATTGGCTTCTGGTTTCGATATTGCTCTACAAAAGGGGTCGATAGCGCTACATAGTTAGTTTTATGTTTCTTGAGTAGATGTTTTTTATGTCTAATGACTTTGTGTTACATGGTTATACCACTTACCATGTGGGAGCTGGTATCTCATAAGATCTGAGGATTTCTGGGGATTTAAACTGTTCAGAACTGGCTATTTCGTTGGGCAATGGAACAAGCCTTGACACAGACATTTCCTGCTTAATGTGAATTAAACCAAAGAGAGATGCAAAAGTTTCCAGATCTGATGAAAAAGGAGCAAGACAAAAGCTCATCTGAGACCGAAAGCACGAGCTTGTGGAAGTCGTAGGTGTCTGCTAATAAGCCAAATGGCTGGACGGAATGTTTTATATTTTGTTAATGGGAATATCTGGGGGATATTATATTTCCACAGGAGGAGTGTAGCACTGATACGGGAATGTCAGGGTTCTACATACCTGCATCCTGTATCTCTAAGGCTGTGCCCTGTCCCTTTAAGGGTTTGGAGATCTGCTAGCGAGGCTAAAGAGGAACAGTGGGGATGCAAGCTGCACCCCCAGGAGGGTTTCTGTCGTTCTCCGGGGGACCCAGCGGGTTGCAGCTTGCGTTTGTTTGGGGAGTTGGACATTAAGTTTAATAAAATTCCATTTTTAAAACCATCCCTGGTCTGCAGTGTAACACATGCTCTGACCACCAGACCCCTACAGTCCCAGATCCAGCAGAGTTGGGGGTAACAGCTTGCACCCAGATTCTGGTCTGGTCAGATTGGTGGAATTAACACAGCTCATCCCCCCAGTTCCCCTGGGTGTCCCCTGTGCAGCACAGAGACGTGGGCAGCAGTTTATGGGGATGTGGTTTGTTGGGAGTGGCAGGGACCTTGGTTTGCTCTCAGTGAGCATCGCAGGCTCCCTGTGCCTGCAGCCCCCTGCTCAGTTCCTCATTTGAGCTCCTGGGGCATCAGGCTCCATGGAGCTGGGGACTGGGGTATTTGGAGCAGCACTGAGGGGTCCCTCGCTGTCCCATCATGTGGTGTGAGCTCACTGCCCTTTTTCTCCATGAGTGCCAGCTTGGGCGAGGGTCTGAGGCCAGCACTTGTGTCAGTGGGGCAGGATCGGAGACAAGGGTGAGTTGGCTGTTCAGGCAGCGTGAGAGGCTGGGAGCTGAGTACCAAAGGGGCCAGAGGGCTGGGGGAACATTTGTATTAATAATGGGGAGCTGAGTCAGGGAAAAGAGGAGCTGAGACCTGAACCTTCACTCCAAAATGGAAACAATATCCTGCACCCTGATCAGGTTGCCCGGGGTCAAGCCAGAGTCACCCATCGCCTGCAAAGGCAACAGGGCTAGATTCTGATCTCAGCTCCCCTCAGGTCATTCTGGAGTCCCTGACGGCTGCAGTTAGATCAGGGGCTACATTCGCATCTTTCATCCCAGAGTAAATAAAAATAAATATTGCAACCTAGTCAGGGTAATTGGATATTCGACCTTGTTTTGACCGATTAAAATGTGACTAGGGTTGCCAGGTACCCAATTTTCAACCAGAAAGTCTGGTCAAAAAGGGGACTTGGCAGTGTCCAGTCAGATGTACTGACCAGACACCAATAGTCTGGTTACTGCGGGCGGGAAGGGAGAGGTGCTGGGTCATCAACCCGAGCCAGACCCCGCTCAGCTGGGGCCGCCTCCTACCTGCATCTGGGCAGGCAGGAGACTTCATGTCAGGCTGCAGCTCCGTGACAGAGGGATCCCAGTGGGAGTGGAGAAGGGAAGTGGAGAGGAGAGGAGCCAGCTACAAGGAAGGGGGAGGAGAGAGAGCAGCGAGGGGGGGGATGGGCAGGAGAGGAGCAAACAGGGGTAGGGGCTTGAGGGAAAGGATGGGGCAGGGGCGGGGTCTTGTGAAAAGCGGTGGGAAAGGGGCAGGGACTTTGGGAAAGAGGCAGGGAAGGAAGGTCCGGTTGTCTGCAAATAGAAAGTTGGCAACCCTAAATGTGACCCATGCTGGGGCGTGGTTTAAGATGTATCAGATGCCCCCAAAACACAAAATTCAGCAAATTGTGAAAGTGGCTTCTTCAGCTAAACCCCCGTCCTGGTTATCAGTGGACGTGAAAGCAGAAATAACAAATGATAATATTAAACAACTAGGAAATGGGGAACTTCATCTCAATAGGTGCAACTGAGGAGTTAGGAATTGTAGACACTTGATAAGAAAAATCTAACAATATCAATGAAAAATCGATGGCATTTTAGGATAAGGACAATAAGGAGTTCTTGAAACATATGGAAAACAAAATATCCTAGCAATCAGTTTTAGTGCAGTTGGAGATGAGGATGGTACAACTGTAAATCATGATGCAGAAAAAGGAGAAGTGTTACAAATATTTCTGTTCTGTATTTGGGAAGCAGTGAAATGACGTATCCATATCCTACAGTAATAGTGAAATATTTTCTATTCCAGCTGCACCTAGCGAGGATGTTAAACATCAACTATTAGAATGCAACACTTTTGAAAGGTATAACAAGATGCATTGGCTGGAAGTTGAAGCCAAACAAATTCAGACTGAAAATACAGCAACAATTTGTTAAGAGAGAGAGTAATTAACACTGGAACAATGGACCAGAGGACATACTGGATTCTCCATCCGAAGACAGCCGACCTGACAAACTTTGGATTGGATACCACACAGTCATTTTACAAGGATGAACATGGGGGTGTAGGATGTTCCCCCGAGGTACAGAGCATCACCCCCCACCCCACACCAGCTCGTGCTGCCATGGCTCAGCAGTGTTGGGAAGAACAATTCTGCCCCCGATGGCCTGAGGGGCAGCTCCATAGGTAGGGGCAGGAGCCACCCAGGGGATATATAGGGCGGAGAATGCTCTGGAAATTCTGGGAGGATTCTGGGGGCACTTCAGAGACTGGGGTGCTGGGAGACACTCCCCCCCCCCCAGCCTGAGGAAGGGTGATGGAGGGGGGGTGGAGAAAAATCCTCCTGGTGACCCAGCAGGGGCCAGGAGAGCTGGGGAGAAGGTCCAAGGGGGCAGATGGGATCCAGGACAGTAGGGTCCATCCCTACAGAGATGGGATCAGCTACTGGGGAGGGGGTGAGAGCTGGGGGAGGGAGCCGGGTGATGTATAAAGTGGGGGACCCTACTGCAGGGACTGAGGCAACAGAGAACTGAAGCTCCAGAGAGAGACCAGGACAGACACCCCGGGGTTGGGGGAGCAGTAAATGACTTTATTTCAGTGCCAGGGGCCAGACCTCATGTCCCCATGCACAGGGGGCCAGTCACTCTATCTCAGGAGCTGGGATTCTGCAGGATGGGGTGCTGGGGAGCCTTGCCCTGCTGGGAGATAACATCTCTGAGCCACCCCTTCTGGCTGGGACCCTGCTCTGCTTTGGGGGAGACAATTCCCCTGTACACAGAGGCTCCTGGCTCTTTTCTCCCCTGGGGGTTGGGGTCCTGGCTCCCAGCCCCGCCTGGCAATGCGGAGGGAGGGATTGCAGGGTTCTGGGGTGCTCTGTGTGCGGGACAGGTTGTGTGCTGGAATCCCTGCACTGCAATGGCAGTGTCGGTGCCCATCCAGGAAGGGCTGTCTCCGGCTCTTCTTTGCCCCATCCCATTCCCAAGTGGGTGCTGGGTCGTGCTCACACATTGGCCGAGGTGGCTGTTTTCCCTGGAGGTGACAGATTGGCTGCATGTGCACGGAGAGCCACATGTTGGGCTGGACGGTGCCGGGCTCAGGCCAGCAGATCCCTTCTGGTATCAGATTTCAGAGTACAGCGTGTCAGTCGGTATCTGCAAAAAGAAAAGGAGGACTTGTGGCACCTTAGAGACTAACCAATTTATTTGAGCATAAGCTTTCGTGAGCTACAGCTCACTTCATCGGATGCTTATGCTTAAAGAAATTGGTTAGTCTCTAAGGTGCCACAAGTACTCCTTTTCTTTTTTCTGGTATCAGAGCGATTCCTGAGTCTGGGGAGAAATGGCCCCGGCATTAACATGTCCCCGAGGTGTCTCCTGTCCCCTTCTCCCTGCACCCAGATCCCCTGCCCCACGCTCCCCCCAGCAGACAGGACACTGGGCTGAACAGACCCAGTATGGCCATTCTTATGACCAGGGAATCTCGCTCTGCTCCACCCCCCTAGTCTGACATTGGCTCCGGGGCATACTCAGGGATCCGGCTCATCCCCTGAGGTCGGGAAGCAAATGCTCTGGCTAAGGAAGCACTAACGGCCTTCCCTCATCTTCTCAGGTCATATCCCCAGCAGGGAGCAGGAGGAGCAGGGAATCTGGCAGGGAAGGGGTTATTTATTGAGGGGGCCCTATACAGCGCCCAGCCCCCCACACCCCACCCTGGGCTTCCCACAGACATAGGCAGTACCTTCCCTGCACGGGGCTCTGCTACGGCCCTGCTTCCCCACCTCCTGGGGCCCTGGCAGGTGCTCCCTTAGCTGGTGACACAGGGGCTGGTGTGCTTGGTGCCGGGGGTCGAGAGTTTGCTCCCAAGGGTCCAGCTGTTGAGTTGGGAGCACCATGGAATAAATGTGAGATTCCCTGAAGCAGGGATTTCCTGGGGGAAGGGAGAGTGGCTTTTCTGCCCTGTGGAGACCTCCAAGCAGATAGGGCTCTTTCCCTAGGGAGATCTTCGTCTCTGCATGGCTGGATCCAGGCTCCCCTGTAAGCACAGAGAGACGGCGGGTTAGAGGGGCCAGTGTCACCCCACAGGCCCAAGCCCCCTGACTGGGATGGGATTGAGGGGAGGGGAGGACAAGACAGCTGCCCAGGGTGGGTAGGTTTCCAGGGGCTGAAGAGGTGGGAGCTGCTGACCAGAAAGAGACCTAGTGTCTGTGTGCACTGCCCCCCATCCCTCCACCCGCCACCACAGACCTACCCACCTGGGGCACTCAGAGTGGGGTAGGGCCAGGCATTGGGGTGGCTCCAGCTCACAGTGGGAAGGGGCATCTCTGGACATCACACACCCTTCATAGCAGCCTCAGTGTGTGCAGGGGACACCCTGGTCTGACTCCTCCCCCCACTGACAGGTGGTACAGGAGCTGGGCCAGCTGCCCAAGGGTTATGTGCAGATGAGGTACCCCCATGTTCAGAGGGGCTTGGCAGACTTGGGGGGCCTTGGGGCCTTGGGGCCTTGGGGCCTTGTCCTGGGGTGGGGGAAGGGATAAGAGAGGGGGGTCATGTCACCTGGAGTCTCCTTCCAGCAGTAACCAGCCTCGGCCATGATCAGCACCAGGGCCAGCAGAACCCTGGAGACCAGACCCAGACGGAGGATGTTGCCCCAGGTGAAATCCAGGCGCCTCGTGAGGGCTGTGGAGTTCTTGGAAGTATCAGGGCTGGATTCTGAACTCAGCTCCTCCAGGGTTAATCCAGAGTCACCCTCTGACAGCAATGGGTTGAGGGCCGGATTCTGATCCATTACCCCTGGATCTAGCTACCCATCTAGCTATTTAATGAAGGATAGATGGAAGAGGCCAGCTGGGCAGCCTCTGAGCCCCAACTCCTCTGTGCGCCCCCAGAACAGGAACAGACCTGAAAGACCTCTCTGCTCTGCAGCTAACCCTGGGGTCAGGGATCCCGCCTCCGCCTCCCTCAGATCTAGAGTTGCCCCTTTCATCTGTGATTCCACAGAGTCCCCATCCCATAAGAACATAAGAGTGGCCATACTATGTAAGACCAAAGGTCCATCTAGCCCAGTAACCTGTCTTCGGACACTGGCCAATGCCAGGTGCCCCGGAAGGAATGAACAGAACAGGTAATCAACAAGTGACCCATCCCATGTCACCCATTCCCAGCTTCTGGCAAACAGAGGCTAGGGACACTATTCCTGCCCATCTTGGCTAATAGCCATGGATGGGCCTATCCTCCATCAATTTATCTAGGGGTTTTTTTGGAACCCTGTTATAGTCTTGGCCTTCACAACATCGTCTGGCAAAGAGTTCCACAGGTTGGCTGTGTGTTGTGTGAAGAAGTACCTTCCTTTCGTTTGCTTTAAACCCGCTGCCTACTAATTTCATTTGGTGACCCCTGGTTCTTGTGTTATGAGAAGGAGTAAATAACACTGCCTTATTTACTTTCTCCACACCAGTCATGATTTTACAGACCTCTACCACCACCCTCCCCCCCGTTAGTTGTCTCTTTTCCAAGCTGAAAAGTCCCTGTCTTATTAATCTTCCCTCATATGGAACTGTTCCATGCCCTCCAATCATTTTTATTGCCCTTTTCTGTACCTTTTCCAATTCCAGCATATCTTTTTTGATATGGGGCAATGACATCTGCACACAGTATTCAAGATGTGGGCATACCATGGATTTATAGAGGGGCAATATGATATTTTCTGTCTTATTATCTATCCCTTTCTTAATGATTCCCTAAATTCTTTTCACATTTTTGACTGCCGCTGCACATTGAGTGGATATTTTCAAAGAACTATCCATAATGACTCTACGATCTCTTTCCTGAATGATAACAGTTAATTTAGACCCCACCATTTTATATGTATAGTTTGGATTATGTTTTCCAATGAGCATTACTTTGCATTTCTCAACATGGAATTTCATCTGCCATTTTGTTGCCCAGACACCCAGTTTTGTGAGATCCCTTTGTAACTCTTAATGGTCCGCTTGGGACTTAACTATCTTGAGTCGTTTTGTGTCATCTTCAAATTTTGCCACCTCACTGTTTACCCCTTTTCCCAAATCATTGATGAATATGTTGAATAATATTGGTCCCAGTACACATCCCTGGGAGACACCACTATTTACTCTCTCCATTCTGATAATTGACCATTTATTCCTACCCTTTGTTTCCTATCTCTTAACCAGTTACTGATCCAGGAGAGGACCTTCCCTCTTATGCCATGAGAACTTACTTTGCTTAAAAGCCTTTGGTGAGGGAACTTGTGAAAGGCTTTCTCAAAATCTAATTACACTATACCCACTGGATCACCCTTGTCCACATGCTTGTGGACCCCTTCAAAGCATTGTAGTAGATTCCTGAGGCATGATTTCCCCACTCAGGTACCTGTCCGTGTGGTCCCCGGGCTGATTGGATATGGTGATGTTTCAAGCCCAGTGAGGTTGTTTCCACCTGTAGGTTTAGAATGAGAGCCTGTCAGGGCAGGGGATGAAATGGGCAATCAGGGGGAGCTAAGAGGTAGAAAAAGCGACTCAGCAATTGGGCCCCTCCCCCCTCGACTCAGTCTTTATGGTCACTCTAACCTCCAGGGGGTTAGTGGATTTTGATCAGCTGGGGAAGGGACTGGTTCTGCAGCTGCTGGCCCTGACTTCTCTGGGCATACTCTGATAGGGAGCATCCCCCTCGGAAATGCCTCACTGTTCTGCAGCTTGCCCTGGGGGCAGGGTTCCCCCTTCCCTCTGCCTTACATCAACAGCTGCTGCTGCAGCTTCCCCCGGCTGCATGACAAATCCACTGATTTCCTGATCCCACACTGGGCATCCCCTCTGTAAGGCCCCAGGCAGATCCTGGCTGTGAGCATCTCCTTGGGGCATAGACTCTGTGAAGGCTGGGCTGGGTACAGGGCTGAGAGCGGGGACTCCAAACCAGGCCCCTCACCTCTCACCACCAGCTCCACATGGTCACTGGGATCTGACCAGATGAAGGCTTGTGATGTGCTGCCATAACGTCAGGTGTAGCTCCTGTTGTCATCCTGTATAACACTGCGGATGGGAAACGCAGTCATGTCTGCAGGACTTTCCATGTGATGCAGCGTGGCGTGGTCTCCTCCTTTGTACAGAACAACCCTCAGCCCTGGTACCTACACTCACGCTGGATGGTCACGGTGCACCCCATGGCCATTAGCTCCCTGGGGCTCACAGAGATGGAGGGTTTGGGATAGAACTCTGCATGCACAAAGACACAGGACTTCTATGGGGGAGACATATACCCTTGCTCCTCAGTCTGTCTGTCTGTCATTTGATCTCTCTGTGCCCAGCCCCAGGGCATTCAGCTGCCTCCCCTTGTCTAATATTCCCTGCATTATAAACCCAGCAACAGCACAGGTCTGTGGAGTTCTTGGAAGTATCTGGGCTGGATTCTGATCTCAGTTCTGCCAGTATAAATCTGGAGTTACCTCGTGACTGCAGTGGGGTCAGAGATGGATTCTGATCCATTGCCCCATATCTATCTATCTCTGTACCTACCTACCTACCTACCTATTGATCTATTAATGAATGCAACTCTGACAAGGTAGGAGCTGGCTGGGCAGCCCCTAAGTCCCGACTCCCCTATGCATCCCCAGATCAGAAGCAGCCAAGGAAAGCATCCCCCTATGAAAGGCCTCCCTGCTCTGCGGCACTCCCAGGGGCAGGGATCCTCCCTCTCCCCCCCAAATCTATAAGGTACCCCATTAATCTGTGATTCCACAAAGTCCCCATTGAGGCCCCACTTTACCTGTGTGTGTAGTCCCCGGGCTGGCTGGAGTCGATGATGTTTCAAGCCCACTGGAGTAGTTTCTACCTGTGTGAGTACAATGAGAGTCTGTTGGGGCAGGAGGTGAAATGGGCACCCAGGGGGAGTGACAAGATGGAAACAATGACTCAGCAATTGAGACTCTCCCCGCCACAGCTCAGGATTTATGGTCCCTGTAATATTCAGGGGGGTTAGTGGATATTATCAGCTGGGGAGGGTGCCGTGCCGGTGCTGCAGTCGCTGGGCCCTGACTTCTATGTGTGTCCCCAGAGAAGAAGCATCCCCCTGGGAAGCTCTGCAGCTCTCCATGGGGGCAGGGATCCCCCTTCTCTCCCCCAGATCTATAAGGTACCCCATTAATCTGTGATTCCAGAGAGTTCCCATCAAGGCCCCACTTTACCTGTGTGTGTGGTCCCCAGGCTGGCTGGAGTCAGTGATGTTTCAAGCCCACTGGAGTTGTTTCTTCCTGTGGGATTAGAATGAGAGTCTGTTGGGGCAGGGGGTGAAATGGGCACCCAGGGGGAGTGACAAGGTGGAAACAATGACTCAGCAATTGGGACTCTCCCCCCACAGCTCAAGATTTATGGTCACTGTAATCTCCAGGGAGGGTGCAGTGCCGATGCTGTAGTCACCGGGGCCTGACTTCTGTGTGTGTCCCCAGAGAAGGAGCATCCTCCTGGGAAGCTCTGCAGCTCCCCCTGGGGGAAGGGTTCCCCCCTGCCTCTGCCAAATCAACAGCTATTGCTCCCCCTTCATTGGACAAGTCACCCATCATATTACCTCATGCCTAGCTAGGCATCCCCTTGGATCCAGGGATAAGGAAATGTTGTTAGCCTCATTGGATGTGTGATGCATTTGAACGCATTGCTCAAAGTGTTCAATCTGTTTATGTGAAATTGCAGTTATAGGTTCTTATGTAAGCAGGCTCTGAATGAGCTTTCCCAACACCTAGTGATGAGCTGGGGAGAAGACATCAGGAACTGACCATGTTTGAATAGACACACCCACTCTGCCTAGGTGAGCAACATGATGGGGCTGCTTTGCCCAAATGATCACTTTTATCTGGTGTTGGATTGCAAATCGCTTTGTTATTGAGGAGGCAGAGGTAATAAAGTGTGGTTATCCTTTTGTGAATCAAAGGGAGCAGAACTGGCCTTGGTATGCCATGCATGAGGGGGTCACTCTCAAGTTAACTGCACTCAATAAGCAGGAGGTAGGGGTGCCAAAGGCCAGTGGAGATGTGAGAGGGTATTTGTGCCCATCTGGCTTTACGTGCCATTTGACTCTGCACTGTTTAATAACAGAGCTTCTTAAGGCCCAGTTGAGAGTCTCTTGGTTTGGATCACTCGAGCTGACATCACTGATAGCCCAGTCTAAATATGAAGCCTTAGGTCCGTTGTGGGACAGTGTCTCTGGTGAACGAGGTTGCCTCGCTAACTGCTGGAATCACTGAGCATTGGAATTGCTGAGAGCTGAGTTAAGTGGTGGAACTTCAAAACATCCCAGAGGTTGCAGTGGAGAGGGCCGTGGCAGGGTGACTGGTGGCAGAGCGCCGGAGAGTGGCAGAGGGAACACTGGGGGGTGGCTGGCGGTGCAGTCAATGATGGTGGAGTGGCCGGCTATGGAGTGAACAAAGGCAGACAGCGATGCAGAGTGAACAGCAGCACAGCGACGGCTGCTGAATCACTGCTCAGTGCTGCCCCCCCCACTTCCCCCGGGGTGGGAGGTTAACTCACGCAAACACACCTCCAAACACTGGGTTTTCACTGACCAAGGACAACTGTGAGTGGGGTGCGGTGGAGGGAGAGAGGACTGGCGTGTTAAAGGGACATTTGTTTGTCGGACTGTCACACTGCAAGGTGAGAGACTGAGGAAACGGATGCTGCCAATGTACTCTGGGGTGGGTGTTTTATTCATGGTCTGATGTTTTCAAATCATGCTTGTGGTGTTTTCCCAAGTAATGCCAGGTTCCTTTCCCCTTTTATTCAAAGTTTTCTCTTCTATACATGTACTTAGTGCTTGTGAGAGGAGAAGTACTGGCTCTTAGAGGTACCAAGTGGGGGGTGTAATTTTTTTCAGATTACTGGGTGTGGACTCGAGCTGGTTCTGTGTTGTGTTGTCAAAAGGAACCCAGCCCTGGTTGCTGCTGACTCCCCCCGGCAGAAGGGTTACACCTAAGCAGTTGCTTATGTTGAATTTGCAGTTATATGGGGTTACGTTTTTTCTCTATGCAGTGCAGAATCAGTCACTGTGCGCACATGTCTGTGTTTCTAATCCATTACTATGCTAGGCCCACAATACACAGTGTGACTAGAGGCCAGCAGCACTGTATGTAATATTCCCTAAGAGATGTGGTCACCTTAAGATGAACCTAATTCGCTCCGTCAGTGTGGTGGTGTGATCCCTCCTTCTAGGGTTTTGGAAAATTGTGATTCTTTTCCTCTGGTGTTTTGAGAAAGACTTGATAGTGATCAACGGGGCTTTTGGTTTTGCTCAGTGATGATTTGGTCTGAGAGAAGCTAGATTAAGGGCTGAGCCTTCGTTATTGTTGGACAGAATTGCTGTCCAGACAGTGCAGAAACGGCAGCAGCAGCTGGAGCTCTGCACTACCCAGTGAAATCACTGAGGGTTTGTCTACAGACTCAGGCTTGTGCTTCGGCCCTAACAATGGCTGTGTAGACATTCCTACTCAGGCTCCGAAACCTGGGCTCCAGTCCCAGTAGGAACAACTACATGGCTATTTTTTGTACCATAATGAGAGCCCCAGTCTGTAGACCTGGGCTTTGAGATTTGTGGCTGCTGGTATTTTTTGCAATGTAGCCATAACCTAAGAGCTGAGAACACTTGGGGCTGGACCAGTGCAGAAACTTCAGAAGGTGACAGCAGTGTGCAGTGGCAGAGTGGGCAGTGACCAGAGTGGGCAGAGGCATCATTTGATTTTCCTGCATTCCTCCCCTAAGGCTGGAGCTGAATGCACCTAACGGCACCCCTAGACCCTAGGACTTCACTTATGGTGGACAGAAACTAAGAGTGCAGTGTCATGGACAGAAAGGGGAGTGGTGTGTTAACAGGACATTTGTCCGCTGGTCTTTCAGAAAGGGGGAAACTGAGGCAAAGCCACTGCTCCACCTGGGGCCAGGGATTTACTTGTTGTTTGCATACGTTTGAGTCATTGTTGTCATGTTTTCTCAAATTAATGCCATTCTTCCTTCTCCCCTTAATAAAATATTTCTTTTGTCGCACACAGACTCAGTGCTTGCAAGACAGGAAGTATTGCTTCTTAGAAACACCCAGGGCTGGTGTTTAGTTTTCCCGGATTTCTGGGTGGGAGCTCAAGCCAGTGTTGTGTTGTAATTTTGAGAGGAACCCCTATATATTGAAGCCAGAGCTGGAACTGGAAGAAGGGTTACATATGTATTGCAGAGGAGTTTAATCTCCTCCTTTCTACAGAACAACCCTTATGCCCTGGCACCAACTCTTTCAGAGGATGGTCACAGCTCCTCCCAGGGCCATCATCCGCCCTGGGGCTCACAGAGATGGTGGGTTTTGCATAGAGCTCTGCATGCACAAAGACACAGGACTTCAAAGCGGGAGACACAAACCCTGTCCCTCAATCTGTCCTTCTGTCCCACAGAGGGGTATTCTGGTGCCTCCCCTTGTCTAATGTCCCCTTGGTAATAAATCCAGTGACAACACAGGTCTGTGGAGTTCTTGGAACTGGCGGTCTTGGGTTCTGATCTCATCTCCCCCAGGGTAAAACGAGAGAAACCCGCTGAGTGCAATGGGGTGAGGGCCAGATTCTGATACATTACCCTGAATCTATCTATCTATCTATCTCTCTATCTATCTATCTATCTAATGAACACAGTTCAGATAAGGCAGCTGCTGGCTGGGGAGCCTCCTCTGTGCAGCCTTAGATCAGGGTAAGCCTGGGGAATTTAGGAAAGACCTCCCTGCTCTGCAGGTAGCCCCTCCATCCCAAATCTAAAGGTGCTCCTTTAATCTGAGATTCCACAGAGTCCCCATCCCAGCCCCGGTACCTGTCCATGTGGTCCCTGGGCTGGATGGAGCTGGTGATGTTTCAAGCCCAGTGGGGTGGCAGCTTGGGAAAGACAGGGCCGCACCTTCCTGGGGGCCACCGACTCAGCCGTGCCCTGTGCCATCCTGCTGGAACTGGCCACGGCCTTGGACGCGAAGCTGCTGAAGGCCAAGGAGCAGGTGAGAGCTTCCCAGGTTGGGGGTTCTACTCTTGTCTTGGGGAAAGGAATGGAGTCTAGTGTGTAAAACCGGGGGGGATGGGAGCCAGGACTCCTGGGTTCTATCTCTGGCTCTGGGAGGGGAATGGGGTCTAGTGGTTAGAGCATGGGAGCTGGGAGCCAGGACTCCTGGGTTCTATCCCGAGCTCTGCTGCTGTCCTGGGTGCAGTCCCCTCACCTGTCCAGCAGTGCCAGGTGTTGAGCGAGCCCCGTGTTTCTCCCCAGGGCTCTGAGGTGACGCTGCAGCTGCTGTTCCTGGACAGCAAGGAGGCCTTCGGGGAGTGGAGTGAGAGGGATTCCCTGTACGGGGCTGTCCATGGCCAAGGCTCAGCACCAGCCGGGCACCAGCCAGCTCCAGGCTATGGTGAGAGCCGCCCGCCTGCCCCTCTGGGGAGTTCTGCCTGGGGGATCTTTCAGGCTGAAGGGAGATGGTGGGGGTGCCTGTCCGGGGTAGGCAGGGGGCTCAATCTGTCTGCACTGGATCTGGTACCAATCCCTACCTCAGATCCTCCTGGGGTGACTGGGCCCCTACAGATTTAACCCCTCGTTGCCTCCTTGCAGAGCCTGTTTATCTTGCTGGACCTGCTGGGGGCCCACCACCCGACCATCCAGAACCACTTCCCCTTCACCGCCTCCTGGTTCGACCGGCTCGTTGGCATCGATAGCAAACCTTCCTTTCTTCCAGGGGTGGGAGGGGGCTTGCCCCCCCAGGCACCTGTAGTGGGACAGCTACTTCCTCTCCCCGCCACCCAAGTCCTGATGGTCCTGCGTCTGTCTGACAATGAATAAAGGTGCCTGGATTCTAGCCCCAACTCTGGGAGGGGAGTGGGGTCTAGTGGTTAGAGCAGGGGGGCTGGGAACCAGGACTCCTGGGTTCTATCCCCAGCTGTGGGACAGAGCTGGGAGTTGGGGATTCAGTCCCCAGGGCTGTTGACCTGGCATCTTTCACCAACACTTTATTTCCCTCAAACACGACTTGTCAGGTTTGAAATCCCCCCTCCCTCCCCGGCAGCGTCTCCATGTCCTCAGGGAGCTCTGTTGTGAGCAGCCAGGTGTAGCCCCCTGTGGGGCTCGTTCTGCCGTGCCCCCAGCCTGGCAGGTCCCAGGAACCAGCCCATTCCTCACTCTCTTCTCTGTGTCGCCCAGAGAAGCGTCTGCACCGGGTGGGCCTGCTGCAGTCCCACCCCCGGGAGCAGACGTACTTCCAGAGGGATCCTGTCTGCGTCCAGGCGCAGAGCAGTGTGGGATGGACAGCTGGGGAGGCCTCCCCGGGGGAGCCAGGGCAGAATGTGTGCAGACAAAGCATGGTGAGACTCCCCCAGGCTCCCACACAAGCCTGACCTCATGAGTGGAGCAAGGGACTGAGACCTGGGTTCAGATCCTGGCTTTGCCACTGCCCTGCTGGGTGACTTTGCTGCTCTCTTCCTCAGTTTCCCCATCTGTGAAGTGGGGGGAATCACTCTGACCCCCTTTGTAAAGTGCTTTGGGATCCCCTGAGGACAAGGGCTATGCAAGAGCTAGGTGTTATTTACAGGGGTAACATGCTTTATAGATGATGTTTGCCTGCCTGGCACGCTTCACCCCAGAGGTGGCTGCATTTTGAACTTAGGCTCTGGGATCCTTGGGGGTGAAAGACTTTATAAACACATCATTGCTATCTAGTCACTTGGCCCTGACTTGCTTGATGTCTCTGGCCAATCTGGTTCCCATAATGCACCTGGCCAGCTGCTCGTTGCAAGGTCAGGGGAGCACATGGCTCCTAGATGTAAAGTCAGGTCGTGCCTGAGGGCCTGGCTCCATCTCCTGAGACAGTGTGTGGGTTTAGAATGTCACATGTCGCCCTCTAGTGGCTGGACCACATGGGGCTAATAGTCTACTACTGCTGACAATAGTGGAATTACTCTTGTAGCTCCAGCAGTAGAGGCTGGTGCTTGCAGTGATGCAGATCCTGGGTTGGATCCCTGCTGACTATCCATGTATCTATCTGGCCGTAGGAGTGCCGGTGCTGCACCTCATCGCCACCCCCTTTCCCGTGGGTCTGGCACACGATGGAGGACACGGAGCAGAACCTGCACCCCCCGACTGTGGAGAACCTCTGCAAGATCCTGGCTGCCTTCCTGGCCGAGGGAACCAACTTCCTGTGGCTGTGACTACCCAGAGCCTCCCCAGGCGAGGGAACCAACCCCTCCCTGGGCCTTACAGGATCCTTTACCCTTCCTGGGCCGAGCTCCATGGGGCCAGCAGCCAAAACACCCTAGGGACCAGGCAAAGTGGCTTGGGGGGCCCGCACTGTGGCAGCCCCGCAGGGTCTTGGGGAGGTGTTACAATGCTGGGAGGATGGGAAGGGAGATTGTGCTGAGTCTTTTCCGGGGCTGCAGCAGGGCTGTGGCTGGCCCAGAAGTGAAACCTCTTGCTTGAACCCCTTGAGCCCCTTCCTGGGCTTTACATGCCCTCCAGAGCTCCAGCCGCCAGGGCCTGGACTAGCCTCTTCCCAACGGGGAGTCTGGATCCCAGCTGGTCGCGTCCCCCGGGGTTCACGGCTCAGAAGCAGGAATAACTAGGCTGAACCTGGACTGTGCCAGGGGCAGGACACCGGGGGTTGCGGGGGGGCCAGACCTGCACTCTCTGCAGCACGGCCTCCAGCTGCCAGCCCACCAGGGGTTGCTCCTGTTTACGGGGCCCGTCCAGCCCTGGGGTGCTGGGCTCCCAGCCTCGCTCGGGGGCTGCTCCACAGCGACTCTCGTAACAAAGAGCTGCCCTGTCAGTGCTGCTGCCCCCTTCCCACATGCTGGGCAGCCCTGGGCACTGTGGGGCTGGGACACTGCTCCTGGCATGGCTGTTCCCTCCGCACCGGCCACTCCTGCCAGTCTCCAGCTGCAGCCCCAGCTCCCATCAGCAGGTGCAAACCCCAGCTCCCCTCCCCTTCCTTCAGCTCAGGGCTGCCGGGCCTGACTGTGTGTGACCCATGCGGAACCAACGCCCCCTTGGTTTCGCTCCAACTCCTCCCTCTGGATTGAGAGGCAGCACAGCCTAGTGGGCAGAGCACTTGACTGCACCCATGGGATCTGTTCCACGCTCTGCCACTAACTGGCCCTGTGAGTTTGGGTAAAACCCTTTTCCCCTCCCTGTGCCTCAGTTTCCCCTTCCATCCTTTGTCTAATTAGACTGTGAGCTCTTTAGGGCAGGGACTGTCTGTCTCATGTTCTGTGTGTATAGCACCTAGCCCAAGGGGGCCTCTTAGTGCTAATCTGACAGACCATAATCACACCCTCTCAGCTCGCCCAGCCCAGCCCAGCGGCAGGGTGGTGGTGGTTAGGGTTTAACAGGAGATGAACTGATTCCCGGCACTTCAACTTTTCATGTGTTAGAAGCTGGTTTATTTTCACTTCTCAGTAGCTCCCAAGCAAAGCAAGCGCTAAGCTGCAGGGGCTCTGGGTTAAAGGCAAATTGCACTTGAATTAAAAACCCCTTTGTGGAACTCTGTGACCCACCCGACAGGTACTTCCCAGGCACCTGCTGTGTGAAGATCCAAACACTTTGCCCCCCTCAGTGAGAGAGGCTCGCGGGAATGGATTGTCGGGGCGAAAGGGTCAAGGGCTGAAAGCTTTGAGAGCCAGACCCTGCGGGGGCCAGGCAGAGCCGAGTGTCAGGGCTTGGGGACACTTGGGTTCCCTTTGTGGGGGGGTTAAATAGCGACCGATTTCTGGGGGATTCCAGATGAAATCTTTGTTGTAGATCTCAGGGGAGCTGGGGGCAGAGGCGGATTTGACTCTGGAATTGATAATTGCTCAGACATTTCACACGGGAATGGAGGCGACGTTTCCTGAGCTGCCCAGGGATTGGCAGGGCCATCGCCACAGAGCTCGGCTGAGACTTGGCCCCACCCCCCTGGACGCTGTAAGACCCTGGGCCTGGCTGTGGGTGGACCCGGGCTAAGCTGACATGCCCATTGCGGGCGGAAGCGAGGGGCTAGGCCTGGCATCTGCCAAAGGAAGCAGCCTGGGGGAGGCAGGTGGCTCCCAGGTGCCATTAGAAATCTGAGCCCCCGGGGGGGGGCAGCAGAGCCCAGGGGAGATGGGAGCATAACCCCAACTCTCAGAGCCCTGCTCTCCGGGCCCTAGGAGGCAGCAGGTGGGCGAGAAGCGGGAGGCTGCCCCCTGCTGGGGGGCAGAGGTGCTGCTCGAGCAGGCAGAAGCTGTGGGCGGGGTAAGCGATGGGTGCAGGGGCTGCCCTGAGGCTGCAGGGACTCAGGCTTCAAACTCAGGCCACTGGCTTATGGCCTCGTAGAGGGCGTCCCCAGGGCATTGGGTTGACTTCACGTCACGATGCCCCTTCAGGGTGTAGCTTTCGCTCAGGAAGCCCCCGGAGACAGCACATTGGATCAGGCTCTTGGCAACGGTCAGGGTGGTGTTGTCAGGGGCTGTTTCTGCAGGACACCAGCAGCCCCCTGTTAATTTCACACCCGCCCCTGGCCCCTCTCTGCTGCTCAGGGGATGTGAATGTGGCCTGAGTAAATAAACACTCTCTAGCCACGTTCTTGATTGGCCATGTCAGTGTCTCCCCCCCCCACCATTGTGTTTGGTAATGCATCTCCCCGCCTCCACACACACATTTGCTTCGCCACGCTCCCCCTCCCCCTCCCTTTCCTGACCCTGTGCCCCAGCCCAGTGCCCCACCGTGGTGGAACCAAGAGCAGCTGTGAACTTCCTAGTTCCCCTGGGGGCCTAGCAGGGAAATCCGTACAGACGGGACCCACGTACTGGAGAAGCTGCCCAGGAAGCTGATTCCCAGTGACTTATTTTTCCAGTTCTTGGCATGGGCCCCCATGGTGCTCCAACCTCTGCCCTCCTAGACTCTGTCATCTTCGCCGATCAGGAAGCTGCAGGCAGAGCGCAGTGTGAGACCTGCACAGGCATGTCGGCCGCACCCTCCCCTCCCCATCGCTCTTGGCAGCTCCCCCAGGGTCATCGCTGGCCCGGCCCGGGTTTGAACCTGGGACCATCAGAGCTAGAAGCTCAATCCTCTGCCATGGAGCTAAAGACCCACTGAGGAAAAGGACTGGAATGGAGGGGCCCGAACCTGTATTGCACTGTTTGGCCATTAGGTGGCGCTGTGTGTAACACCCATTTGGAAGGCACCGAGGGCCCCACCTGGACGGAGCTGGGGGTGGAGTGAGGGCTGTAGCGGGCCCAGATGTGGGGCAGGAGAACAGCACTGGGAGCCGCTGCCCTGCTGGAAATTCCCAGCTGGGTTTCCATCTCCTGACATCACCAACTCAAAACATTTCACGGAGCAAAATCTCTGGCCAGGTTTTCGTTGCGGGGCGTCAGGCCAGCTGCAGGGAAACGTGCCAATAACGCTGGCATGGGGCGGTGTCACAGAGGCCTTTGCTGGCCCCCACCCCACCCCATTGCCACGGCTCCAGCCCCACACACAAATGCTGTAGGAGTGTAACTGTACCAGGCTAGTTAACACATTACAGCCCCGGTGGGGGTACAATCCTCGGTGCTTACGGTGACAGCACTGCCAAGAACACATGTTAAACCAATCAGCGAACCCACCCGCCTGCTACTGGGCTTACCAGGGATCCCTCCCCTGACTCCAGCCAGGGCTCCAGCCAGGGTGCAGCCCGTCAAAGCCACCCACGGGCTTTTCAGTGCTTCCAAGCTCAGCACAGCTTCTGCTGCGAACATGACCCCTGGGAATCTGTGAGTGCCGCAGGCCGGTCCCTAGATCTGGGAACAGGTCATTCGCAGCCAGTGTCTCGCTCCCCAGGGCGTCGCTTCGAAAGGCTGGGGGCAGAGGTGGGAATTTGCATCCCCGCCTTGGCTGGTCGGTCATTTTACAAGTGTCCTGTGATGGTCCTGACCCTTCCCAGGGTTTGCTGGAGTCATGTCTCCCCCAGAGGAATCACGTCCCATCCCCCCAGACTCCAGACCCATTTACATTTGTAATACAATGAACTCCGGAAATACCCACACTTCGTCCAACCTGCTTTGTGCAGGGTCTGGGAGGAAACTGCTGTCTGTGGCCCATCTCCCCCTACAGAAGTGGGTGGAACCAAGTGCTGTCCGGCACCCTTGGGGAACCCATTGACTTAGTGCCTGGACATGTTTCTCCTCTGCCTGGCATTTCTGCTATGGCCTGTCACAATGTCACGTTTTGACGTTGCATTGAAGAAGCATTCTGCCATCACGCCAGCACCCGGCCTTCACAAACCCGCCCAGTCGGCTGGCAGTCTCCTGCCCCAGTTCTCTCTAGAGTCCCTGGGCCGATCTCTCCCACGCCCCTCCTTACTCAGGGTGCCCCCAAACCTTTTCCTTCCAGCATGCAGTTCATTTTCTTAACTTCTGACACGGCTCAGCTGCATTATTAACGATGAGGCTTGTCCTGCTCCATCACATCCTCCGGGTCCTCCTTGCACTCAGCCGACTTCCCTGGTGCTCCCAGTGTCTCCGCAGCCAATTGCTCCTGTGCTGGCCGATGAGCACTTCCACCGTCCTCCGCCCGTTTCTGACAACCCCACGTCTGCACCGTCTCCTCAGCTCCTTCCCATCGCCCGCCTTCCCCTTTCCTTGTGGCGCTCGCCAGCCGCCCGTTGACTTCCCCATTCTGCGGCTTCCCTTTCTGAGCATTTTCTGTCACTTTCTTAAGCTTCTGATTAAAAGCCTCTCGCACCTGATGCTGAGCTGCCGCCCCAGGTCACACTTTCCCCTCCACTCTCTGGTCAGCCTCAGAGACAAGCAGCGCACACGTGTGATCCCACGGGCCGGCCGGACGCGGTGCGGCCCCAGAACCTGCATGCATAACAGCACATTTCTTTACAAACAATCCAAGCCCTCCTTTACTATTTCGGCCATTCTTTGCCCGCATTTTACTTTTGATGGAGTTAACGTTTTGCTGGATCTAGTCTTACATCTCTTCTTCAAACTTTTCCCCTCCCCTGTAGGCCCCTAGACCGTCCCAGCCAGAGTCTCCACACACGGCTAGGTCTTTACTCCCGACACAGAGGTTGTGACCCTGCCCGGTCCGGTTCCAGCCGGTAAACTTGGGTTGGAGGATCCCCCAGGGAAGCAGATTTATTACCAATTCAGCTTCGATCTTACTTCCTGCTTAAAGAGACCTCAAGGACCCAAGCCCCGGCCAGTATTTATTAGTTATTAGTACAGCTCTCAAACAGAAAGGCAGATCCATTACCAAGTCTGCTGAACCAAATTTTGCAGCCGTTGACGTAAACGACAGACTGATCCCCGTGATGTCTTTTGCCACGGCTTGCATACAGCCTTGCATTGGGAAAGAGGAAGAGATAAGCTGGAACTAAGTTACCTATAAGTAGTCCAAGCTGTATGCAAGCCGTGGCAAAAGACATCACGGGGATCAGTCTGTCGCCTGCAAAATTTGTGTCTGGTAAATATCATAGACTTCCCAGCACACAATCACACATCTGCTGCTTAAGCATAAACTTTTACCATCACTATGTTATTTATACATTTCCATTTGTTTGTGGTTAGTACATTTCTCGCACAGTTGCGTGGCAACGCAAATAACAGGGCGCTAGGCTACAAATTTTAGCAAACTGGCATTTTTCACAGCCTGTGAGAGTTTAGCAGCATTCCCAAAGCATCTTGGGAGTCTGGGTCACCAGTTGGCCTGAGGTCTGACAGTAATTTGGCCTCTACCAGTCAACAAACCTTTGTACTGGTATAACAGCATCCCCATGGATGGGGTGGGGGGGTGTTGTAATGTTTTAAGTAGACCGGTCCAGTTAAAGTCCTCAGGCTTTTGCATACAGACATGGGCGGCCTGTGGAGTGACCTTGGTTGAGTCACGTCCCCCTTGTGTGCCTCAGTTTCCCCATCTATAAAGTGGGGATAGTGATGCCAACTTCCTTTGTGAAGGGCGTTGAGATCTGCTGGAGAAAGGGGCTAGCTCAGGGCCAGGTGTTATAACTGGGGAGCAAGAGGGTCTGTCGCTGCCCCAGGCAGGTCGTGGAAGCTTCGTGGAGCGGAGAGATGGTGGCAGCCATGGGTAGCAGAGGGCGCTGTGCTGGCCTCCAGTGGGGCAGGTTGGTGGCAGAAGGGGAGGTCTCTCCAGAATCCAGCAACGCACCCAACAGCCACGTGCCCTGATGCCTGACCCCATTGTCATCACCCCCAGCACGGCCCCCAGCACCTCTCTCATGTGTGTCGGGGGGGGAGGGGATTTCTGCTTGGGCTGCCCCGACGCGCTGGTGCTTAAACTCCAAAAGGAAGCTTACAAGCAGTGGAAATTTGGACAGATGACTAGGGAGGAGTATAAAAATATTGCTTGGGTATGCAGGGGTGTAATCAGGAAGGCCAAGGCACAACTGGAGTTGCAGCTAGCAAGGGATGTGAAGGGTAAGAAGAAGGGTTTCTACGGGTATGTTAGCAACAAGAAGAAGGTCAGGGAATGTGTGGGCCCCTTCCTGAAAGTGGGAGGCAGCCTAGTGACACATGATGTGCAAGAAGGTGAAGTACTCAATGCTTTATTTGCCTCAGTCTTCACAGACAAGGTCAGCTCCCAGACTGCTGCACTGGGCAACACAGTATGGGGAGGAGGTGAGCAGTGCTCAGTGCTGAAAGAACAGGTTAAGGACTATTTAGAAAAGCGGGACGTGCACAAGCCCATGGGTCCAGATCTAATGCATCCAAGGGTGCTGAGGGACTTGGCTGATGTGATTGCAGAGACATTGGCCATTATCTTTGAAAACGCATGGTGATCGGGGGAGGTCCCGGACGATTGGAAAAAGACAAATATAGTGCCCATCTTTAAAAAAGGGAAAAAAGAGAACCCGGGGAATTACAGACTGGTCAGCCTCACTTCAGTCCCCAGCAAAATCATGGAGCAGGTCCACAAGGGATCCATTTTGAACCACTTGGAGAAGAGGAAGGTGATAAGGACCAGTCAACGTGGATTCACCAAGGGCAAGTCATGCCTTCTATGATGAGATAACTAGCTCTGTGGATATGGGGAAAGTGGTGGTTGTGATACATCTTGACTTTAGCAAAGCTTTTGATACGGTCTCCCAAAGTATTACTGCCAGCAAGTTAAAAAAGTATGGATTGGATGAATGGACTATAAGGTGGATAGAAAGCTGGCTAGATTGTCGGGCTCAATGGGTAGTGATCAACAGCTTGATGTCTAGCTGGAAGCCGGTATCAAGCGGAGTGCCCCAGGGGTCGGTCCTGGGGCCGGTTTTGTTCAACATCTTTATCAATGATCTGGATAATGGGATTAATTGCACCTTCAGCAAACTCACAGATGACACTAAGCTGGGGGAAGAGGTAGATACACTGGAGGGTAGGGATAGGGTCCAGAGTGACCTAGACAAATTGGAGGATTGGGCCAAAAGAAATCTGATGAGGTTCAACAAGGACAAGTGCAGAGTCCTGCACTTAGGACAGAAGAATCCCAGGCACTGCTACAGGCTGGGGACCGATTGGCTAAGCGGCAGTTCTGCAGAAAAGGACCTGGGGATTACAGTGGACGAGAAGCTGGATATGAGTAGCAGAGCGCCCTTGTTGCCAAGAAGGCCAAAGGCATATTGGGCTGCATTAGTAGGAGTGTTGCCAGCAGATCGAGGGAAGGGATTATTCCCCTCTATTCGGCACTGGTGAGGCCACATCTGGAGTATTGCGTCCAGTTTTGATCCCCCCACTACAGAAGGGATGTGGACAAATTGGAGACAGTCCAGCAGAGGGCAATGAAAATGATTGAAAATGAAAACAGGGCACATGACGCACGAGGAGAGGGGAACTGGGGTTATTTAGTCTGCAGAAGAGAAAAATGAGGGGGGATTTGATAGCAGCCTTCAACTACCTGAAGTGGGCTCCAAAGAGGATGGAGCTCGGCTGTTCTCAGTGGTGGCAGATGACAGAACAAGGAGCAATGGTCTCAAGTTGCAGTGCGGGAAATCTAGGTTGGATATTAGGAAACACTCTTTCACTAGGAGGTTGGTGAAGCACTGGAATGGGTTAACTAGGGAGGTGGTGGAATCTCCATCCTTAGAAGTTTTTAAGGCCTGGCTTGACAACGCCCTGGCTGGGATGATTTAGTTCGGGTTAGTCCTGCTTTGAGCAGGGGGTTGGACTAGATGACCTCCTGAGGTCTCTTCCAACCCTGATATTCTGTGATTCTATGAAATGCAAGTGGTGCAAAATAATGGTGAGATGGCACCCTGGTGATGCAAATCCAAGGCAGCATCCACGCTGGGGCGGTCAATCTGAGCCGGGGTGGTGGGTTTTGTGATATGGTGAGATATCCAGGTAGGGATTTCCTATCCCTTTTCCAGGGCTGGGATAGAACCCAGGAGTCCTGGCTCCCAGCCCCCCATTCTAACCACTAGACCCCACTGTCATGGGGCCCCCTGGCGATGCTCTGGAACTGCTCCAGACCAAGCCAGTCAGGACTCTGGGGAAGTCTCCTTTCTGTGAGCAGCCGGTCTTCAAGACACACAGCTCACACAACTTCCACCTTCCTGGGTCTGACCTCGGAGCATTCAGCATCCTCTGCCCCTCTGTGCACTTCCTGGGGAAGTCAGAGGGTCCTGCCCCACAACTTCGCAGTCAGATGTGACTCTCAGCCAGCCAGTAAAACAGAGGTTTATTAGACGACAGGAACATGATCTAACACAGAGCTTGTAGGTGCAGAGAACAGAACCCCTCAGCTGGATCCATTTTGGGCGGCAGTGAGCCAGAGAACCACATCTGCACTTCACTCAATGTCTCCAGCCCCCGCCCTCCTCTGGGCTTTCTCCCTTTCCCAGGCCAGGAGGTCACCGGATTCCTTTGTTCTCCAACCCTTTCACTCTCACCTTGCAGGGGGGAAGGGCCCAGGCCATCAGTTGCCAGGAAACAGGGTTTCAGCCATTCTCTGTGTCCAGACCCCTGCACACTCCTGCCCTCTAGGGCTCTGCAATCATCATACACCCTTATCCCACCATCTAGATACTTAAGAACTGCCTAGGGGAAACTGAGGCACCCCCACAATATTCAGAGGAAACATTAAGAACAGTCCCGCTTCAACACACCTACTCCCCTTCCAGGGCTGGTGATGGAACCCAAGGGTCCTAAGCTGCCGGTGCTTTGGCCATGGGGTGTAAAACGGTCCCGTCTCTACTTCCTCTCCCACCGCTGCAACGGTGCAGAAGCTGCTTTAATAGCAGCCTCCCCCCGACCCCCCCCACCACGCCCAACTGAGTCCCAGGCCTTGCTAACGCTCAGTGCCACGGCAGCCCCAGGAGATGATTGCTGCGGGGGTCTCGGCCCAGGGGGAGGCAGTGACTCCTAGAAGCAGGGAGAGCAGCAGCACTGTAGATCAGGGAGGTCTGGCAATGCCAGTGGCTGTCTGGGGTCTGGCAGCCCTGGCACTCAGAGCAGATTGTCAAAGGCCAAACCCTCTCACCACCGGCTCTGTCGCTCCCCCTTGCTTTCGGTCTGTCTTAGGCACCATCCTGGCCCTCATCCCCCTGGCATTCGAGCACTGCCCAACCTCGATTGCATTTATTCTAACTGCCCCCTGCAGGGCAGGGCCTGGCTGCTACCCCCACTGTACAGACAGGGAACCGCTGCAGAGAGAGAATAAGAGACTTGCTCGAAGCCAAACAGAGCATCTGTGGCAGAGGTGGGAAATGAACATGGGTCTCCTGGGTCCCAGGATGGCACCTTCTCTTCCAACCTCCTGCCCCCTTCGTCCCTGGTTCAGTGGGAGCTGTGGGAGCTCTCTGGGGCACAGGAGCTGGCTGGTGCCCAGATGGAGCTACGTTGCCTATTGCACAGATCTCGCTTTTCCCGAACATTGAAGATGCTGCTTCAACCATACCAGGGCCCACCAGGATCCTTGCAGCTGGTCTGTGCTAAATTGTGAACTGTGCCCTGGCCTCCCCAAGCAGGACAATGGGAGAGGGTGGGTCTGGCCCAAGGCCCTGCTGGATTACGGCTCATGCATACGGAGTACCAGTGCTACAGAGCTCTGTGCCAGGACGGCGCTTTGTGGGGGGTTCGCAGCTCCTCTCTCCAAGGCTGTGTGGGAGCAGCCGCTGCAGAGAATCCCAGGCCTGATTCCCCCCACGCTGGGTCTCCTGAATGGCCCGTGCCCTGGGGGGCTCCATTCCTCACCCAGTGTCTCCTGCTGACTCTCCAGCAGCTGCACGGCAGGTGTCCGAAGACACCACTAGTCCTCTCCAGAGCTCAGGGGGACTGGCCTGGCATCGGACTGTCCTGGTTAAATGGAACAATGGCTCCGGGCAGCCGGAGAATGCCTGTTCCCCCGGCAACCTCAGTGCCATTCCCTCTGAAAGTGATGGTGTCAACGAAGGTGCTGGAGGTGGTCAGGCCTCGTGGTTGGAGCTGGACTCAGGAGGCCGGGGCGTGGGTGGAGCGAGGCTGGAGCGAGAGCAGGGCTGGAGCAGGACCAGGAGCAGGGCTGGAGCAGCCTAAGACTGTTGCCAATGTCAGGCAGGAGCGAGATCCTGGCCCTGGAGTCCTGTTGAGCAGACTGAGCTGCTGCTGTGAGACTGAAATACTTGCTCCGGGAGTCACGGGCCTGTTCCTGGCTTCTGGATTGGCGGGAGCCCGGCACAGGAGGGACTCAGGGCCTGACATATGGCTCCAGGGGGCAGTTGGCTCCCGGCCTCGCTGGACAGTGACAGGCCAGGTGCAGGGGGCCAGGTGCAGGGGGCCAGGCGCAGCACCAGGGAGGACATTGGGGAGGCAGGAGCACTGAGGTGGGGCTGAGCGGGCAGGTGCTGAGGAGCTGCGGCCGGCTGGCCAGCAGGGAGGAGGAGCAGCACCCAGCTGTGGAGGGCCTGGCTGAAGTGGCACTTTGTGATCTGTTGCAGGCGGGAGCTGGCTCCCCACATCCGAACGCTCTGCAGCGCAGGCGGATTCACATCTAAACCCGGATCTGGCTCCCAATTCACAGCTGGCCCCTCCCCCCGATCTGGACTGGCTGAGACTCCAGCGCTCTGTGGAAGAGGCCAACAAATGCCAGCTCCTGGGGTGGGCTTCCCCCAGAGACAATCCCATGCTGGGAAGGGAGGTTCCAAGAGCCGGCAGCTCCACCACTCACACTCCCAGCTTCCTGGGATGAGCCAGGAGCAGAGCTCCGGGTAGCACGCAAAGCATGGATCAGCACCCCCAGGCCTGCGAGGGACCCGCACTGTCTGGGGGTGTTTGATTTCACAAGAGAGGGGGGTTTCCCACAGACTCTTCAACTCCCTCACCTCTCATGCTTGTTCCCATTTGCCTTTCAGCACCCCCACATGGCCCATGTTGGCCACCAGCTACCTCCTGGTCTGGGCACTTACCTGGCCCCATCATGCCAGTGGCTGAGCACATGGGTGTTGTCGTATTTAGGCTCTCAACCTCCCCTGCAGAGCAGGGACCTGCTCTCTCTAGTTAGCAGGGACCTGCTCTCCCTACTTACTGATATGCCAGGCAGCCCAGGACATTATCACCAGCCCGTTCCCAGTCTTGGCATGGCAGTACATTTCCTTCCCAGTCCCCGTCCCCTGGCATTAATCCTGGGACTCCGCACTGGGGATGTGCACCTGGCAGCACGCAGCCTCCTGAGAACACACAGGCCAGGGTGCAGGGCGAGGGCTCCCAGCGAGAAATGGCAGGAGGGCAATGCTGGGAACCCCCAGGCCGTCTTCAGCTCAAGCATGAGGGCACCCCAGCATCCTGGAGAGCATGAATCTAGCTTCAGCTCAGCCTTTATGTCCCCTCATTCTCTGTGCTAGATGGTTGGTCTCCCGGAGGGACGAAAGTGCCCATCAGGAGTTCCTGGCTTATCCAACGTCAGTTTCCCGCTCTTGTGAAAAGAACGGTGACTTCGCCTACACAAGATCTGGTGTTCTTCAGGCTGGGCTGGGCCTGTACACGTTCCCCTGTAGGGGTGTGTGCACCCAGGGCCCGTGAGTCGCAGACGTTTGCCAACGAACATTTGCCAACAGACGTTTGCCCCCTGCTCTCCCCGTGTGCTCAGGGACCACCATCAAAAGGGCACGTCTGCCACCTCCCTCTCAAGTCCTTCGCACCTGCATACTGCCAGGGGAACCTCCCCATTTCTACTGAGGCCTCAGGGAGAGGGTTTATGATGAACCGGCTGGAGTTGATCTCCCGCCTCTCCCCCCACGCCGCGTGTTGCACCCCTACGGCTAGCTGGGGATCCAAACTGACGCTCCCCGGTTTGAGTCCCTGCCTAGCCAGGCCCTGTTCCCTCCCCCCAGGCAGTTGTTGGCCCTGAACTCCTGCAGGCAGCCATGACACACAGGTGCTTGGGGGCTTGAGAGAAGGGCTATCACCAGCTGAATGACCCCTGCCTGTACGGTGGGGACTGAGGTGCCCCCCAAGTCCTGTGCTATGCTGAGTCTGGGGAGATGGGCAGGTTCAGCCTCATTAGAAGGGATCGGCCAGACAGAAAGGCAGAATCGGGTCCCCGCACAGAGCCCCTCTACTACCTGCCTGTGTCCTAACCACCAGGACAGTGGCCAATCCCACCTTCAGGTCAGGTTCCAGTGTCGGGCCCTGTCCATACCCACAGCGTGTGGCAACCAGCATGCGCTGATAGACTCCGGTACATGCAGTAAGTTCACAGACACTAGAAACTGCCTAACACCAGGCTGGGGGCTGGGGATGTGTAGGGTACAGAGCACAGCACCCCCTAAGGCCGGGCGGGAGGGCTGGGAAATGCATATGATACAGAGCACAACGCCCTCTAACACCTGGCAGGGGGGCTGAGAGATGGGGGGTGTAGGGTACAGAGCACAGCACCCCCTAAGGCCGGGCCGGAGGGCTGGGAAATGCATATGATACAGAGCACAGCGCCCTCTAACACCAGGCGGGGGGCTGAGAGATGGGGGGTGTAGGGTACAGAGCACAGCGCCCCCTAACCCCGGTCAGTGGGCCTGGAAGCTGGGGGAATATGTAGGATCCGGAGCACAGCATCCCCTAACACCAGGCTGGGGGGCAGGGAGAGGGGGGATATGTGGGGTACAGAGCACAGCACCCCCTCACACCAGGACACGAGGTCTCGTCCGTCTCAGGGCGGAAATGATCACACCCTTCGAATGGGGGATCTGCCACGGGCACTGGCAGGAGTGCGCTGCTTTACATTAAGCTTCTTTGGCTGATGGGCGAACCTCACCCCGCCCTGCGTTTCGAGTGTGAACAGCTGTCGATGGAAACCCAGACGGCAGAGATGGAGCAGGACTAACCAGGATCACTGAGTCTCGCTCTCACCCCGTGTCTACACTGTACAAGGGTGGGAAATAGCAGGTGCCTTTTCTTGCCCTGATACGATTTTGGAGATGCCGACGCTAGCGACAGCTTTCTCCCTGTGTGGGTTGTGGGATCCAGGGGAGCCGTCTGTGTGCTCTGTACAGGACAAGGCGTATAGATCGTTTATACCTCAATGTATCACTGTAAATACAGTTATTTAATATATCAAATAAAAGCAGAACAATACATCAAAAATCATCAAAATGAAACAGAGGATTGCTATGTACAGGGGGGATTGCTATGTACAGGGGGGATTGCACGTGACTAGTTAACTGCTCGAGAGCTTTCATCACCGTGTACTTTCTGACAGGTTTCCGCGCCCTGTGTAGGGTTTACGTCCCGCCCTCCATCCCCATTTCCGGTCGTGTATGTTTTTGGCGCCGTCGGCCCTTTTGAACATTTCTTTTGTATTGTTTTCTGTGTTTGGCTGGGGGAAGGTTGCGTTCTTGTGTTTTGACATATTTAGAGAAAAAGTATGAACAAGTAGAAAGAAAGGCTGTAAGGGGTTCGCGGCTCCCTCCCTGTCCAACAGGGTGGGAGACCACGCCCCTTGCTACGATACTTCTGGGGTACCTTGGTTCAGGGGAAAATTAGCCCAGTGTTAATGGTTCAGGCCTGCAGTCAGGCCGAGCAATGGTAGAGAGTCTGTTTGCTAGGGCCCTCATTCAGGGCAGGGCTGCAGTCGAGTAGGGGCTCTGGCCTACAGTCAGGCAGGCAGAGCAGCAGATGGTCCATTTGCCTGGCCCTTGATCAGGGCGGGGCAGCAATCAAGTAGGGGGGCTCTGGCCTACAGTCCGGCAGAGCCGTCGCCGTCTAGGGGAGGTTAGCTCTCTGGTGGGAGAGTCAGCACAACCATCTGGCGTCCTGATTCAGGCGGGTGCCAGACCAATCAGGCCTCCTGACAACCAGGTGGGGAGCCTGCCACTCCTGACGGTGGCGTGGCGGTGGTAGGGGAACCCAGGCCTTCCCGCTCCACTGCGTCCCCACCCAGGGCCCTAAACAGCAGCGGAGTGGTCTGCCACTTGGTCAGAGGAGAAAATCCGATCGCAACACGCTGGCCGGCTTGTAGTCAGTAACACAGCTGAACCCAATTCGGCTGCCCTGGGCTCCTTCCTACACACCCATTCCGTGGGTACAGGGGTTCCAGGGTTGTTGTTCGCTTCGCTGGGGTAGACGGCTAGTGGCAGCCCCACCAGCTGCTTGGAGTCCCCGGCGTCTGGCAGCTCCGGCAGCCCCTCTGGCTCTCTGTCAGGATAGCGCTCTCCATTAGGGGAGCAGGGAAGAGACGTCCTGCTCCTCCAGCAGCTCTCCCCCAACTCAGCTGGAGGGGCGGCCTTTTATAGTTCCGCTTCCTGTCCCGCCCCTCTGCTTCCGGCAGGGTGGCATGCGGTGGGAGACAAGCCTGCTTTCTGCAACCCTCCTGCCCCCAACAACCCACTTCAGCGAGTCCCAAAATCAAATCCACTTACCAGGGGCCTCCTCTCCTCTTTGCGCTTCGCCAACATCCGGGGTAGAAAAGAGCTCCTGGCCGCATGCATCTCTGACCTCCGAGTCATCTTCTGCCTCTGGGTCCCCCTCCACATCCTCGTCCAAGATTTCCTCCTCCTGGCTTGGTCCACTCTCAACTGACACGCGAGCCACCCAAGTATCCACAGTGGTGTTAGCAGTGGAGGTGGGGTCGCCGCGGAGTATCATGTCCAGCTCTTTGGAGAACCGGCAGCTCATAGGCGCAGCACCGGAGTGGCGGTTTGCCTCCTGCACCCTGTGGTCGGCGTTCCCCAGCTCCTTCACTTTGATCCTAAACTGCCGTGTGTCCCGGTCATCGCCCCTTTCTGTCATGCATCGTGAAATCTGTCCGTAGGTGTAATGATGCTGGTTCTGGTGGGACCCAACTGAGAGTGCCAGTTCAGGACAAACTGCTTCAAGCAGGCCAGTTACAGCCAAAGGCTGGGGGTTTTCCACCTCTAAGGCAAACCAAACCAGCCAAACAGAGCAGACTTTGGTCTCACCCCACTGGCTCACCACAAGTCACACAAGCAATTCCCTTAGACGCTCCAGTTTCCCAGTATCACCAATTGTTATGGGGACAAATGGTTATGAAAACCAATACCCCAGGAAAAGAAAAAAGGCTCTCTTGATCCGAAAGGACCAAGCCCAAGACCCAGGTCAATATACAAATCAGATCTTGTCCCAAATCACACTGTTGCCAATCCTTTAGACTCTAAAATCTAAAGGTTTGTTCATAAAAGGAAGAAGCTATAGATGAGAGGTAGAATTGGTGAAATGGAATCAATGACATACAGTCATGGCCAAGTTCTTGGTTCAGGCTTGCGGCAGTGACAGAATAAACTGCAGGTTCAAATCAAGTCTCTGGAGAACATACTTAGCTGGGATGCGTCTTTCAGTTCTTCTTTCAAAGCTTCAGTGTAGCAAAGTCCCTCCAGAGGGATGAAGCAGGACTGAAGACAAGATGGAGGAGCTGCAGCAGCTTTTTATATTCTCTTGCCATGTGGTCTTTCTTTCTTTGTCCCAAGACAAGCTGTCCATCACGTGGCCTGGAAAAACCTCCGAGTTCTGTCCATAGGCAGGTTCCTGCACACTGTGCTGAGTCCCAAGGCTTCTCTGCCTTCTCTCAATGGGTCAACTGTGTAGCTGATGGTCCTTAATCGGCCATCAAGCAGGCTACGCATTGCATCCGATGAAGTGAGCTGTAGCTCACGAAAGCTTATCCTCAAATAAATTTGTTAGTCTCTAAGGGCCACAAGTCCTCCTTTTGAACTTGTCTGGGGTGGCACCCAGAAGCATAGTACAAGTTTGAACCACAGACAGTATAGAGTCAATACTTATAACTTAAAATACAAAAATGACACAAGCATATAGAGAGCATAATCATAACCAGCAAACCATAACCTTGCCTTAGACACCTTATTTGACCCCCCTTTATACAAGATTTGGTGCCACTACAGGACCTTGGTTGCAACAATGATCTATATGGTCCCAGTTCAAGTCAATAACGTCACAGTTGGTATCATAATTGCTACATCCGGAGTGCAGCTGGGACTGTACAGCCTCCTCTCCCCAAATGCTGATGAGGTCCAGCAGCTCGGCATAGCTCCAAGCAGGTGGATCACCTGGTGCGTGGAGCAGGCCTGGCCACCTGGAAAGATGCGCTGCACGCATCACCGAGCAAACAGGAAGGGGACTTTCAAAATGGCAAAGGAGTTTACGGAGTGGGGATGATGGATGGTCACCTGAGGGCCGGGCAGTAGAGTTCAAACCGATGACCAGAGAGGCGAGAGCAGGCATTGTGGGACACCTCCCGGAGGCCAATCGCAGCGCCGTAATCGACCTCGGTGTCTACACTGGCACCGCAGCCCTGTAGCCCCGGTGCAGAAAGTTTTTTAAACTGGGCAGTGCTTTTTTTAAAGCTCTGCAACTGCCCTGTTTCCGCGCCCTGAGTGGCGTGGCCGTGCGTACACCTCACCAGTTGCAGCGCAGAAAGCTGCTTTACCGCACTGCAACTTGCCAGCGTAGACAGGACCTAAGGAAACAGTGCCATGACTTTAAACCTCCTGTTTACCGGAAAAAAACAAGGATGTGTTTTGGAGTGGAATAAAAATGTACGTTTTAAAAATGCTGTAACAGTTTTAACAGATGATGAAAGTTATATTAAGCTTATTAAACATTTTAGATTTTTGTTGCATTATCAGAATGCTTTTGTTCTTAAATGTTTGCAGCCCACGGGCTGAGACATAAATACATGTTTCTGTGTTTGTTTTGGGTCTAGAAGCTGTATTAAAAGTAATGCTTTATAAAAACAAAAAGGCTTTTTCATTTGTACTTTGTGTTTCTAAGAAGACAAAAAGCATTTTAGCAATAAGTTTGACAGGGGCATTTTTGAATTAGCCAGTTTGTTTTCAAAAGATGTCTAGTTACCATTAAGCAAAAGCCAGGGCCGTAACGTTAATTAAAGGAAAGAGGCATGTAGATTTCAAAGCCTCCTGGTTACAGAAATGGGAATGGCCAGATCACCATTTACAAAATCTTTTTATTAACTCTTTAAATAAACTTACTATATAAAAGAATACAAAAAGAGACCCAAACCAAAACAGTTTTACCTTTAAATTGTAAAGAAAGCTTTAAAAATCAGGGTACTGTTAAAACCCTCATGTTGTTAAGGTTTGGATTTAGACAAAAAAGAAGAAAAAGCAGCTGATGTGAAAAAGTTCTGACAGAGATAAGGGGCTTGTTCTGTTCCCAACATACACACACATACGTTCTTCTTCTTTTCTCATGTTTTTTTGAAATGTAAACCAGGACAAACAAGTTTGCTTTAGGCCTGTTATATAAAATCTGCATGAAGCAGGATTTAAAAATAGCTGCCTTCCCCTGTTTAGCTCGCATGTCCTGTGACCAAAGTTGTTTCACTGTAAAGATGGCCAGAACATGTATGAATTTAAAACAAACAAGAACCCACAGCAGATTGCTTTTCAAAAGACACCCTTTGAACTTATTAAGAGTGTAAAATAAAGAAGCATCTCGGGGTTAAAACCACAAGCAGTTTACAAAAGTAATTTGTTAAAGTTAAATTAAGTTTTTATTGACTTAGGGATTTTAGGATGATTGTTTGTTGCATTATCAGACTGTCTTTGCTTCTAAATGTTTGCAGTCCATGTGCTGAGACCCAGGTACAAGCTCTTTTTTAACTGTTTAAATGGACTTAATATATCAAAGAATGCAAAAAGAGAAAGTTGGGTTTTTTTTTTGGTTACCTTGAAATTGTAAAGAAAGCTTTAAAAATCAGGGTACAGTTAAAAACCTCACGTTTTGAAAGTATGGATTTCTACAAAACACAAGAAAAAGCAGCTTATGTGAACCAGTTAGCTTTTTTTTTTAAACCAGAGATAAGGTATTTGTCGCCCCCCTTCCCGCCCCCCCCAACACATTTTTCTTTTCTAGTGATTTTTTAAGTGTAAACCAAAGGCCAAATTTGACCTATTTGAAGCAGGCCCTTCTGTTTTTAAATTTCTTTTGCAGCAAAGGCAGAGGATCAAAACTAAATGTAAACCTAAAGGGCTGCCAAGTTTTACTGAACACTAGTAAGATCAACACCTGTTTACAGGAACGTTAATGGTAAAGAGAAAGCAATATTACCATTCACAATCTATTTAACACATTTGTAACCCTTGAAATGAACTCCCTTGTTCTGTAGTGAAATAAAGAGGCCCCTTTGTAACACGAACTGGTTTAAACTCTTAAGAAGGTGTCGACACTGCCCACTGTTAAATCGCTGCCACGACAACACTTTAAGGTGGCAGTGTCCTCGCGGCTCCAGCTCAGGAGGGTGTTTTTTCACACCCCTGAGCGGTGCAAGTTTCAGCGCTGTAAGTGGCAGTGTAGACAAGCCCTAATTAAACTGTGAAATTTTAAAATAGGGAACACTCTCTAAAAACCCCTAAAATTATTTTTGTTGTTTGTCAGCCTCAGTGGGAAAAGTCCCTTAAAATTTAAAAGGCCTTAAAGCCAATGGGGTTATCTATCTATCTATCTATCTATCTAGTGGGAAAGGTGCTTGGGGCCTGTTTTTTTAGCTAAGAATAAGGCAGTTAAAGGGGGTGGGTAGTGAGGGGAGGGGCGGGGAGGGGAAGGAGAGGGCTCTTGTTTAAAAATCTTGGGTTGATAGGATTGGTTCAGGAAAATGCATTCTATGATGCAGCTGTAGAACAGTTTCTGATTGGTCCGCCCGAGAGGCAGAGATAACCATGCTGGGGGCTGTGAGCCTTGGGAGCTCCCTCTTTTCCCGGGGGCAGCCGCAAGGGAAGAATTAGTAGGGGAAGCAAAAGTGGATGGGAACCTGGGAGGCAGTGACCATGAGATGGTCGAGTTCAGGATCCTGACACAAGGAAGAAAGGAAAGCAGCAGAATATGGACCCTGGACTTGAGAAAAGCAGACTTTGACTCCCTCAGGGAACTGATGGGCAAGATCCCCTGGAAGAATAACATGAGGGGGAAAGGAGTCCAGGAGAGCTAGCTGTATTTTAAAGAATCCTTATTGAGGCTACAGGGACAAACCGTCCCGATGTGTAGAAAGAATAGTAAATATGGCAGGCGACCAGCTTGGCTTAACAGTGAAATCCTTGCTAATCTTAAATACAAAAAAGAAGCTTACAAGAAGTGGAAGATTGGACAAATGACCAGGGAGGAGTACAAAAATATTGCTTGGGCATGCAGGAGTGAAATCAGGAAGGCCAAATCACACCTGGAGTTGCAGCTAGCAAGAGATGTTAAAAGTAACAAGAAGGGTTTCTTCAGGTATGTTAGCAACAAGGAGAAAGTCAAGGAAAGTGTGGGCCCCTTATTGAATGAGGGAGGCAACCTAGTGACAAAGGATGTGGAAAAAGCTAATGTACTCAATGCTTTTTTTGCCTCTGTCTTCACGAACAAGGTCAGCTCCTAGACTACTGCACTGGGCAGCACAGCATGGGGAGGAGGTGACCAGCCCTCTGTGGAGAAAGAAGTGGTTCGGGACTATTTAGCAAAGCTGGACGAGCACACGTCCATGGGGCTGGATGCGTTGCACCCGAGAGTCCTAAAGGTGTTGGCAGATGTGATTTCAGAGCCATTGGCTATTATCTTTGAAAACTCATGGCGATCGGGGGAAGTCCCGGACGACAGGAAAAAGGCTAATGTAGTGTCCATCTTTAAAAAAGGGAAGAAGGAGGATCCTGGGAACTACAGGCCAGTCAGCCTCACCTCAGTCCCTGGAAAAATCGTGGAGCACGTCCTCAAGGAATCAATTCTGAAGCACTTAGAGGAGAGGAAAGGAAAGTGATCAGGAACAGTCAGCATGGATTCACCAAGGGCAAGTCATGCCTGAGTAATCTAATTGCCTTCTATGAGGCGATAACTGGCTCTGTGGATGAGGGGAAAGCGGTGGACGTGTTGTTCCTTGACTTTAGCAAAGCTTTTGACACTGTCTCTCACAATATTCGTGCCAGCAAGTTAAAGAAGTATGGGCTGGATGAATGGACTATAATGTGGATAGAAAGCTGGCTAGATTGTCGGGCTCAATGGGTAGTGCTCAATGGCTCCATGTCTAGTTGGCAGCCGGTATCAAGTGGAGTGCCCCAAGGGTGGGTCCTGGGGCCGGTTTTGTTCAATATCTTCATAAATGATCTGGAGGATGGTGTGGATTGCACCCTCAGCAAGTCTGCAGATGAGACTAAACTGGGAGGAGAGGTAGATACGCTGGAGGGTAGGGATAGGATACAGAGGGCCCTAGACAAATTGGAGGATTGGGCCAAAAGAAATCTGATGAGGTTCAGCAAGGAGAAGTGCAGAGTCCTGCACTTAGGACGGAAGAACCCAATGCACCGCTACAGACTAGGGACCGAATGGCTAGGCAGCAGTTCTGCAGAAAAGGACCTAGGGGTGACAGTGGACAAGAAGCTGGATATGAGTCAACAGTGTGCCCTTGTTGCCAAGAAGGCCAATGGCATTTTGGGATGTATAAGTAGGGGCATTGCCAGCAGATCGAGGGACGTGATCGTTCCCCTCTATTCGACATTGGTGAGGCCTCATCTGGAGTACTGTGTCCAGTTTTGGGCTCCACACTACAAGAAGGATGTGGAAACATTGGAGAGAGTCCAGCGGAGGGCAACAAAAATGATTAGGGGACTGGAACACATGACTTTTGAGGAGAGGCTGAGGGAACTGGGGATGTTTAGTCTACGGAAGAGAAGAATGAGGGGGGATTTGATAGCTGCTTTCAACTACCTGAAAGGGGGTTCCAAAGAGGATGGCTCCAGACTGTTCTCAGTGATAGCAGATGACAGAACAAGGAGTAATGGTCTCAAGTTGCAGTGGGGGAGATTTAGGTTGGATATTAGGAAAAACTTTTTCACTAGGAGGGTGGTGAAACACTGGAATGTGTTACCTAGGGAGGTGGTGGAATCTCCTTCCTTAGAAGTTTTTAAGGTCAGGCTTGACAAAGCCCTGGCTGGGATGATTTAATTGGGGATCGGTCCTCCTTTGAGCAGGGGATTGGACTAGATGACCTCCTCAGGTCCCTTCCAACCCTGATATTCTATGATTCTATGATTCTATGATTCTATGAAGGGTACGTTCTCTTCCGCCTCCCCTCCGCCCCTCCTGCAGCTCGCTGTACTTTCCTTGCATAATGACAGGTTTCAGAGTAGCAGCTGTGTTAGTCTGTATTCGCAAAAAGAAAAGGAGGACTTGTGGCACCTTAGAGACCAATATATTTATTTGAGCAAAAGCTTTCATGGGCTACAGCTCACTTCATCGGATGCTCATGAAAGCTTATGCTCAGATAAATTTGTTAGTCTCTAAGGTGCAACAAGAACTCCTTTTCTTTATACTTTCCTTGTCTCACTAACCAAAAAGGATCTCTTCCTGTTTTCTGTACTCTCCTTCTCTGAGCCCTGGTCTACACTAGGACTTTAGGTCGAATTTAGCAGCGTTAAATAGATGTAAACCTGCACCCGTCCACACGATGAAGCCCTTTATTTCGACTTAAAGGGCTCTTAAAATTGATTTCCGTACTCCACCCCTGACAAGTGGATTAGCGCTTAAATTGGCCTTGCCGGGTCGAATTTGGGGTACTGTGGACACAATTCGACGGTATTGGCCTCCGGGAGCTATCCCAGAGTGCTCCATTGTGACCGCTCTGGACAGCACTCTCAACTCAGATGCACTGGCCAGGTAGACAGGAAAAGAACTGCGAACTTTTGAATCTCATTTCCTGTTTGGCCAGCGTGGGAAGCTGCAGGTGACCATGCAGAGCTCATCAGCAGAGGTGACCATGATGGAGTCCCAGAATCGCAAAAGAGCTCCAGCATGGACTGAACGGGAGGTACGGGATCTGATCGCTGTATGGGGAGAGGAATCCGTGCTATCAGAACTCCGTTCCAGTTTTCGAAATGCCAAAACCTTTGTCAAAATCTCCCAGGGCATGAAGGACAGAGGCCATAACAGGGACCCGAAGCCGTGCCGCGTGAAACTGAAGGAGCTGAGGCAAGCCTACCAGAAAACCAGAGAGGTCAACGGCCGCTCCGGGTCAGAGCCCCAAACATGCCGCTTCTATGATGAGCTGCATGCCATTTTAGGGGGTTCAGCCACCACTACCCCAGCCGTGTTGTTTGACTCCTTCAATGGAGATGGAGGCAATACGGAAACAGGTTTTGGGGACGAAGAAGATGATGATGATGATGAGGTTGTAGATAGCCCACAGCAAGCAAGCGGAGAAACCGGTTTTCCCGACAGCCAGGAAATGTTTCTCACCCTGGACCTGGAGCCAGTACCCCCCGAACCCACCCAAGGCTGCCTCCTGGACCCAGCAGGCGGAGAAGGGACCTCCGGTGAGTGTACCTTTTAAAATACTATACATGGTTTAAAAGCAAGCATGTGAAAGGATTACTTTGCCCTGGCATTCGCGGCTCTCCTGGATGTACTCCCAAAGCCTTTGCAAAAGGTTTCTGGGGAGGGCAGCCTTATTGCGTCCTTCATGGTAGGACACTTTACCACTCCAGGCCAGTAACACGTACTCAGGAATCATTGTACAACAAAGCATTGCAGTGTATGTTTGCTGGCGTTCAAACAACATCCGTTCTTTATCTCTCTGTGTTATCCTCAGGAGAGTGAGATATCATTCATGGTCACGTGGTTGAAATAGGGTGCTTTTCTTCAGGGGACACTCAGAGGAGCCCGTTCCTGCTGGGCTGTTTGCCTGTGGCTGAACAGATATGTTCCCTGCTGTTAGCCACGGGGAGGGGGGAGGGTTGAGGGGGTAGCCACGCGGTGGGGGGAGGCAAAATGCGACCTTGTAACGAAAGCACATGTGCTATGTATGTAATGTTAACAGCAAGGTTTACCCTGAAAGACTGTAGCCACTGTTTTCTAAAATGTGTCTTTTTGAATACCGCTGTCCCTTTTTTTTTCTCCACCAGCTGCTTGTGTTTCTATGATCACAGGATCTTCTCCTTCCCAGAGGCTAGTGAAGATTAGAAAGAAAAAAAAATCGCACTCATGATGAAATGTTCTCTGAGCTCATGCGGTCCTCCCACACTGACAGAGCACAGACGAATGCGTGGAGGCAAATAATGTCAGAGTGCAGGAAAGCACAAAATGACTGGGAGGAGAGGTGGCGGGCTGAAGAGAGTAAGTGGCAGGCTGAAGAGAGTAAGTGGCGGGCTGAAGACAGGGCTGAAGCTCAAATGTGGCGGCAGCGTGATGAGAGGAGGCAGGATTCAATGCTGAGGCTGCTGGAGGATCAAACCAGTATGCTCCAGTGTATGGTTGAGCTGCAGCAAAGACAGCTGGAGCACAGACTGCCACTACAGACCCTGTGCAACCAACCGCCCTCCTCCCCCAGTTCCTTAGCCTCCACACCCAGACGCTCAAGAACACGGTGGGGGGGCCACCGGCCAACCAGCCACTCCACCACAGAGGATTGCCCCCAAAAAAGAAGGCTGGCATTCAATAAATTTTAAAGTTGTAAACTTTTAAAGTGTGTGCCTAAAGTGCTGTGTGGCATTTTCCTTCCCTCCTCCACCACCCCTCCTGGGCTACCTTGGTAGTCATCCCCCTATTTGTGTGATGAATGAATAAAGAATGCATGAATGTGAAGCAACAATGACTTTATTGCCTCTGCAAGTGGTGATCGAAGGGAGGAGGGGAGGGTGGTTAGCTTACAGGGAAGTAGAGTGAACCAAGGGGTGGGGGGTTTCATCAAGGAGAAACAAAGAGAACTTTCACACCGTAGCCTGGCCAGTCATGAAACTGGTTTTCAAAGCTTCTCTGATGCGTACCGTGCCCTCCTGTGCTCTTCTAATTGCCCTGGTGTCTGGCTGCCCGTAACCAGCAGCCAGGCAATTTGCCTCAACCTCCCACCCCGCCATAAACGTCTCCCCCTTACTCTCACAGATATTGTGGAGCACACAGCAAGCAGTAATAACAGTGGGAATATTGGTTTCGCTGAGGTCTAAGTGAGTCAGTAAACTGCGCCAGCGCGCCTTTAAACGTCCAAATGCACATTCTACCACCATTCTGCACTTGCTCAGCCTGTAGCTGAACAGCTCCTGACTACTGTCCAGGCTGCCTGTGTACGGCTTCATGAGCCAATGCATTAAGGGGTAGGCTGGGTCCCCAAGGATACATATAGGCATTTCAACGTCCCCAACAGTTATTTTCTGGTCTGGGAATAAAGTCCCTTCCTGCAGCTTTTGAAACAGACCAGAGTTCCTGAAGATGTGAGCGTCATGTACCTTTCCCGGCCATCCCATGTTGATGTTGGTGAAACGTCCCTTGTGATCCACCAGAGCTTGCAGCGCTATTGAAAAGTACCCCTTGCGGTTTATGTACTCGCCGGCTTGGTGCTCCGGTGCCAAGATAGGGATATGGGTTCCGTCTATGGCCCCACCACAGTTTGGGAATCCCATTGCAGCAAAGCCATCCACTATGACCTGCACTTTTCCCAGGGTCACTACCCTTGATATTAGCAGATCTTTGATTGCGTGGGCTACTTGCATCACAGCAGCCCCCACAGTAGATTTGCCCACTCCAAATTGATTCCCAACTGACCGGTAGCTGTCTGGCGTTGCAAGCTTCCACAGGGCTGTCGCCACTCGCTTCTCAACTGTGAGGGCTGCTCTCATCTTAGTATTCATGCGCTTCAGGGCAGGGGAAAGCAAGTCACAAAGTTCCATGAAAGTTCCCTTACGCATGCGAAAGTTTCGCAGCCACTGGGAATCGTCCCAGACCTGCAACACTATGCGGTCCCACCAGTCTGTGCTTGTTTCCTGAGCACAGAATCGGCGTTCCACAGCATGAACCTGCCCCATTAGCACCATGATGCATGCATTGGCACGGCCCATGCTTTCAGAGAAATCTGTGTCCATGTCCTGATCACTCACACGACCGTGCTGACGTCGCCTCCTCGCCCGGTATCGCTCTGCCAGGTTCTGGTGCTGCATATAGTGCTGGATAATGCGTGTGGTGTTTAATGTGCTCCTAATTGCCAAAGTGAGCTGAGCGGCCTCCATGCTTGCCTTGGTATGGCGTCCGCACAGAAAAAAGGCGCGGAACGATTGTCTGCCATTGCTGTGACGGAGGGAGGGGCTACTGACGACACGGCTTACAGGGTTGGCTTCAGGGAGCTAAAATCAGCAAAGGGGGTGGCTTTACATCAAGGAGTATTTCAGGCAGGACTTCACGGAGGGTTCCAATAAGAAATGGTGCACCTAAGTTATTGTTCTTATTGGAACAAGGAGGTTAGTCTGGCCTCTGATTGATACATGGCTAGATTTACCTCGCTGCACCGTCTCTGTGAGTGACTGCAGTGTGACCTAGAGGAATGAGTCCCTTATAAAAGGCCAGGCCTCCAGCTCAGATGGGAGAGAGCTGCCAGATGAGCAGCACATCTCTTCCCCGCTGTGGAAGCACAGACCTAACGGAGAGCGCTATCCTGACAGAGACCCAGAGGGGTTGCCAGATGCCAGGGACACTGAGAAGCTGTTGGGGCTGCCACTCACTGTCCTCCCCCAAAGCTCGCTGTTGCCAGCGGGGAAAGGGCTGGGGGGAGTCCTCCTCTCTGGCCCCTATCCCGGAGCAGCCTGCCTGCACCCCAACTCATCCCCAGCCCTGCCCCACTCCAGAGCCCACACCCCCAGCCAGAGCTTTCACCTCTCCACCACACCCTCAACCCTCACCCTGAGCCCCTCCAACACCCCAAACACCTTATCCCCAGTCCTAGCCAGAGCCCTCATCCCCCCATACCCCAACCCTCTGCCCCAGCCCTGAGCCCCCTCCAACACCACAAACCCCTCATCTCCAGCCCTAGACAGAGCCCTCATCCCCCCATACCCCAACCCTCTGCCCCAGCCCTGAGCCCCTTCCAACACCACAAACCCCTCATCTCCAGCCCTAAACAGAGCCCTCATCTCCCTACATTCCAACCCTCTGCCCCAGCCCTGAGCCTCTCTAACCCCCCAAACCTCCCAGCCCCAAACAGAACCCTTACCCCCTACACCCCGACTCTTGCCCTGAGCACCTCCCAAACCCCTCAGCCCTGCACCCCCTCCCTCTGCACCCCCTCCCATCTCCAAACTCCCTCCCAGAGCCTGCAGCCTGCACCCCAATACTCTGCCTAAGCCTAGGGCCTGCACCCCAGACGTCCTTCCTCACCCAAACTCCCACCTGGAGCCTTGGGGAGGTGGGGGGCCAAGTAGGGGCGGGTTCTGGGCACCACCAAAATTTCTACAAACCTGCCACCCCTGAACCCATATATACACGGAATGGGTGTGTAGCAAGGAGCCTAGGGCAGCTGAATCGGTTCAGCTGTGTTATTGACTACAAGCCGGCCAGTGTGTTGCTGTCGGATTTTCCCCACTGACGCAGTGGCGGACCGCTCCACGGCTGTTAGGGCCCTGGGTTGGGACGCAGTGGAGTGAGGGGGCCTGGGTTCCCCTACCACCGCCACCCCACCATCAGGAGTAGCAGCCTCCCCACTTGGTTGTCAGGAGGCCTGATTGGTCTGGCACCCGCCTGAATCAGGACGCCAGACGGTTGTGCTGACTCTCCCACCAGAGAGCTAACCTCCCCCAGGCTGCGACGGCTCCGCCGGACTGTAGGCCAGAGCCCCCCTACTTGATTGCTGCCCCGCCCTGATGAAGGGCCAGGCAAATGGACCTTCTGCTGCTCTGCCTGCCTGACTGTAGGCCACAGCCCCTACTCGACAGCAGCCCTGTCCTGAATGAGGGCCCCGGGCAAACAGACTCTCTACCGTTGGTCGGCCGGACTGCAGGCCAGAGCCATGAACACTGAGCTATTTCCCCTGAACCAAGGTACCCCGGAAGTATCGTAGCGAGGGGCATGGTCTCCCACCCAGACAGATGGGGAGGGAGCCGCGAACCCCCTACAGCCTCTCTTTCTACTTGTTCATACTTTTTCTCTAAATATGTCAAAACACAGCACGCTGTTAGGGCCCTGGGCGGGGACGCAGTGGAGCGGGAGGACCTGGGTTCCCCTATCCCCGCCACCGCACCGTCAGGAGCGGCAGCCTACTTGATCGCTGCCCCGCCCTGATCAAGGGCCAGGCAAATGGACCTTCTGCTGCTCTGCCTGCCTGACTGTAGCACAAGCACGCAACCTTCCCCCGGCCAAACACAGAAAAATAATACAAAATAAATGTTCAGAAGGGCCGATGGTGCCAAAAATGTACACGACCGGAAACGGGGACGGAGGGCGGGATGTAAACTCTACACGGGGCATGGAAACCTGTCAAAAAGTACATGGTGATAAAAGCTATTGAGCGGTTAACTACTCACGTGGCTGGGCAGGGCAGGCGGCCAATGGGGAGAAGGCCATGGTCCGGCACGATGTGTTCCACCCTGCTCCAGGCGGGCTCTGGTGCACCAAACCCCCAGAGTAGGGAGGCTGGCTTTTACTCAGGCAGCTGGGCAGCTTCAATGACTGGGTTCTCCCTTGTATGCATCAGTCTCATCCTGTGCAAGAGTGTCCGTAGGCTGGTGCGGGCTGGACGATGTTTCTTGCAGGCATTGAGGATGAACATTGTCTGCAAAGCCAGGCACCTGACAGAGGACTTGCTGTCCTGCTGCAAGCCTTTGAGGACTAAGATTGAAAGGAAGGAAATGGAGGTCAGAGCCATGGTGCTCTGGAAAGCCCTGGCACACCAAGCCAGGGCTGTACCTCTCAGCCCGTGACAAGAAGGCAGCAGGCTGGGAGGCGGGAGGCAGGGGACTAGCAGGAACAACCACCAACCCTCACTTAACATCCCTACTGCCCTCCATAGCTGGGGGAGCCCCCAGACACAGGCAAGAAGTCACAATGAACCCCATTCACTCACTATTTCCAGGACTGCCCCGTCCCTGCAGGATCTCATGGCCTCATCCCTGCCTGTATTTACGCTCCCCCTTCCCCCCAGTGCACAGATGGGCACTCAAGCCCAGAGAGGGGGAGATTCACAAAGGGGGCTTGGGCATTGTTAGGCTACGCCTAACTTCCGGTGCCCTGCTGCCCTCCAGGAAATGCCGAGGAGGGAGCTCAGCCATTCTCTAGCTCTGGTTGGGGCCCAGCTGTGAATCTGCTCTGGGAGTGAGGAGCCTGAGCTATGTCACCCCCCCTCCCGTCCCCCTTTTCCCCAACAAATGTGGAGGAGACGCTGCTCTGCCCTGCGCTGGCCCAGGGGTCCGGGCACGCAGCAGGGAGGTAGATGACCGGACGTCACCTCAGTCTCCTTTGGAGCAGTGGCTTGACACCAGGCACCCCACCTGGAGGTGACTGCAACAAACCCTGGGCTAGTGAGTGCAAGGGGGGGAGGCAGGACCCCACCCTTGCTGTGTTGCGGGGGCGGGGGGGGGCAATCGTCTGCGAAGGCCAGCCAGCTCAGGCCCAGTTTGGGGATTTGCCAGGCCACAGCTCTGAGGTCAGGGCTAAGTGCCTGGGCACATGCCAACCACCAGACACCACAGGGTGAGGGGGAAGCTGATCGGGGGTTTGGGGATCTACATTTTGCAACCCTTTGTGGCTCTCGCCCAAGATCACATTGCTGGCGTCGGAGATTGAACCCAGCCCGTGGCCCTGGGCCATTCGTCCCTCTAGCGCTCAGTGCTCAAGGCAGATACCACTCACCATTGCAGATGGCCTCTAACTTCTCCTGGCTCTGCTGGTCCAGCTGCCGGGCAGTGAGCCCTACACACACAAACAGCTCATTACATCCCTGCGTCCCCAGAGAGGGTGTCAAAGCCTCTGTCACCCTCCAAGCAGTGGGGCTTTCCCCTGCCCCTTGTTGTCCAGGACGCACTCCTGAGTCCCCAGGGGAAAGGGCGAGTCCCCAGGAATGGCTGTGGGGCTGGTTGCCAAAGGAGAGCATAGCGTCTTGAGGTTCCACTACCAAGAGCCCATGGTGGGGTGGGGGGAGAGGGGGATGGGGACTGCATGGGGAGCAGTGGAGTTCGAGGGGGCCCATCAGCCGATCAGGGCAGTTTGGGGTGAGCTTGCTCCTGCGGGTTTCTGACACCCCTGATTCATTCGGCAATCAGGAGCCCAGGGGTTTCTTCTCGCTGCCGGCAGGGACTGAGGAGAGCCTGGGACTGGATCCAGCCCCTCTGCTTAAGGGACCCCTCTGCACTGTGGTTACCTAGAAACCTGATGGCCGCTTCTCGAATGGGAGCCTGCGGGTTTTCCACAAAGGCCATGGCCTGGCAGAGGAAGGTTTCTGCCCTCCCCTTGTAGCACGCCACCTAGGAGCCAGAACAAGGGAGCACAAGGTTATTAAAGGCCTTTCCATCCTGCAGGCCAGGTTCCAGATCTGTGGAGTGTCCTGCTTTCAGCCCTCTTTCCTGTGCCGGGGGGATCACGCAGAGGGACTACAGCCAGGGCCAGGTGTGGTCCCGGGGCTGGGGCTCGGTGTGGGCACGGAGCCGGGCAATGGAGGGCTCCCTCACCAGGCAGTCACAGCCTCGCCAAAGCTCCTTCTTCTGGACGAGAGCACCGAGCTGGCTCCACCTGAGGAATTCCAGAGCACTCCTGAGGGTGTCCCAACACACCTGTAAAACAAGAGGGGTCGGGGCGAGCCGGCCACGGTTACGGGAGCTGGAAGCCAGGGCCGTCCCTCGGCATACGCGGCTGCATAGGGGATTATGAAATTTGGGGCACCAAATTGCCCTAAATTTCATGGTGCCCCTAGGCGGCTGCATGCTGCACATGCAGCAGCCCCAGCCCCAGCGACCCGCCCTATACCTCGGCCAGACCCGCCGCGGGCTGCGCCCACTACAAAGGGCAGGGCCGTCCCTGGGGGGGCCTGGACAACTCCCTCCGCCCTGCCTCTTCCCCTTCCCCCCTGCTCCGTCCCCAGCCCGCCCCCATTCCACCTCTTCTCTGCAAGCCTCTTCCCCCAGTGACCCCACATTCACTGGCAGTGGCAGGAAGTGGAGCAACCCGGTCCCAGCCCGCTCTACTCCAAAGGATTGCCCCCCGCACTCACCGGCGGTGGGAAGCGGAGTGCCGCAGCTGGGAGCTGGCAGAGTAGAGCGGACTGGGGCCAGGCTGCTCCGCTTCCCGCTGCTGTCAGTGAGTGTGTGTGTGGGAGGGATCCCTTTCCCCAAAGCCCCTCCCTCGAGCGACACAGCTGGAGCCGGGGCGAGGGAAGCAGAGCGGGCTACTCCCAGCTCTCCTCTAATCCCCCAGGACACTCTGGCCTGTGGGCCCCCCAAAAGTGGCCCCACACAGCTCCTGCCTCCCAGACCCTGGTCGGGGGGAGGGGGAGGCCTGGGACCCCACACAGCCCCACTGCGGGAGGGCTGGATAGGGCACCCAAATGGCTAGGGACAGCCCAGCTGGAAGCCACTAACATAGTTACTGGAGGCCATGTGTGCTGAACGGTTCCCGGCCCGCGGCTGCTTGCAGAAGGGCGGAGGTGTGGCTAAGGCAATGGCTGGAGACCTGACTCAATTCCCAGCTCTTCCTGCAGGAACTCAGGCAAGTTGCTTCGGCCCAGGGCTACAAAGGGATTTAGGTGCCTAATGCCCATGGGCATTCAATACTTTTGAGGCACTAGGCCTCACACTGTGCCTTAGTTCCCCACCTCCTGGGGGGTAGGAGGGTGAATTCATTACTGCTGGGAGCATTTGGCTCCCAAGTGATGGGGACCATGAGAGCGAGCGTGGGCACAGGCACCTGGGGCAGGGCGGACGGGGGGCTTGGGCATGTCATGGCTAGTAAGACCTGACCGGGCTGCTTGGCCAAGGGCACATTGGGTCTTGGGCACCATCCGGAGGCTGGGTAGCTCTGCTCCGGGTAGAGACCATGGCCAGGGTTGTGCTCTTCCCACCAGCACAGCCAGGGGAATGTGCAGAGGCCAGTGGCTGTAGGAGAGGTGAGCTGACCCCTCCGCCCACCCATTCTCTCAGCCTGGCTGCAGCGGGGGAGTGTTGGGCTCAGAGGAGGCAGGGAAGACTCAGCAGTTGGGTGAGGCGCCATGGTCATGGAGCTACTGGACTCAACGTTCAAGTGATTTTGAGCACCTGATTGTCACAGCACTGAGCACCTGCCCTCTGCCGGCCAGACCCTTGAAAGGGGGGTGTCACATGTTGGCCCCCCCAACAAATTACTGGTCACTCTGTAACGATCTCAGCTGCAGGCTCCAGCTCGTGGCCTCACCTGGGACACATTGGGACGCTCATCATGCAGGAGGAGGAGCAGCGGGACCAGGCTCTGGAGGACGTGCTCCTTCATCTTCCTCCTGCTGGGCCCCCTTACAAGCTCCAGCAGGTGTTTAAAGAGGGCGATGGAGAGCACCCGGATTTTGCTGGACTCCTGCAAGAGAGGATGTGGGGAGGAGACGCTGTGACGGTCATGCTCACCCAGCAGGGTGAGCGCTCACTGTGACAGAGATGTCTGCCCTGCAGGGGGTATTGCTAACTCACCCCCAGTCACAGGCACAGCTGGGGGCCAGAGTCTCATGGGCATAGCGCCACTGAAGGCAATAGAGATGCAGGTTTCCACCAGCTGAGGGGCTGGCCTGGTATCTTCTTGGCCAGAAAACCTGTTCTGTTCCCCCCGGGCCCCACAGGGTTTTGGTTTAAAGGCTCACCCCAGGGCGAGATCCTGCATCTTCAGTCTGGGCTGCCCTGTCCCTTCGGTCAGCTGGGGATCCAGGAGACCCTGGGAACAGCTTTAGCTGGACCTGTGCCACTACTAAATAAAGAGCGGCCGGGTCCCAGCAGAGTTCGGGAGGGCTGAGGGTACGATTTAGCCTTGTGAGAGCTGGGGAGGTGGGTGGTCCCTCCAGGAGCCCCCACTGGGATGTTACCCCTGGAAGGCAGTAATGGATGGGTCCCTTTCTCCTGCCCACTTTGCTGGCTCTCGCCGTGCAGTGGGGGACTGAACATCAGTCTGGTGAACACGCTGGCGGGGGCTCGTTTGTGGTTACAAAAGGCCTGGGGAGAACTAGCCCCTCCTTTGATGCTGCCCTGCCATGAGAATGAAGGGGAGAGGAAAGGGTGGTAGCTGCAGAACCTACAGATGGAGCCGTTTCCTTATGGAGCTGACAGGCCAGCTGTGGGATTCCTGGCCAGGGAGGGGAGGGGCAGGATTTTCACCAGGGTACCATCACTTGTTACCCTGGAAGCCAGCAGGAGCATTGCGGCACCCTGTGCTGCAGAGGCCCCCTCGCTGCATTCAGGCTCAGGAATGCATGTCCTTCCCTCAAGGGGAGCCTCGTCCCCAGGCTGCCCTGATCCTTGTCAGCAGGCCTGCAGGACACCAGGGTTCCCACCCTTACTGCCATATGCTCTGATGGAGAATGGGCTAGCAGAAGAAGGCGGGAATGGGTTCATGTCATTTACGACAATCCTTTTTCTGGCTAGGGCCATAGCATAGGTCCCGCTAGCCCACCCGCCAGCCCCCATTCATACGTCTGTGGCTTGAAGGGTCTCCCGCGGGCCGCCAGGCCTTACATCATGAAAGAAAGGCAGGAGTTTCTCAGCCACTTGCACAGCCACGGGGCTGGCGCTCTGCCTGTCCATGCCAGCGAGGATGTCTCTCAGCACCGTGATGGCATTGGAGATGATGTCCCTGTCTGCCTCGTGTAGCCGCTCCATGACGACTGGGAGTTGGCGCTGGAGTTTCCCTATCTGTGTGAAAGGAGGAGCTGCTTTACGAAACACCCTCCGGTGACCCAACAAGACATTTCCAAAACAACGTCTGCCTCCCCTGCAGACAGAGCCACGGGAACTAGGAGTGCAGGGCGTGCTGCAGCACTCCAAGGTTTTACGCGGGGCTCTGCTCCTGGCCCCACACACAAGGTCCCAGCTGCCGGCCCTGCGCCAACTCCCAGCTGTGGCCCCAGCCTCGGCCCCCTTGCTCCATCCATCTCCCGCCCCCCTAGAGCCATGGCCCTGCTCCTGACCCCAGCTCTAGGGGTGGTGGGGTGTGTGCACAGGTGTAAGGGGGTGCTCAGCACCTCCACTATCAAAAGTCTTCTAGCGCCCCGCCTCCAGATGACATGTTAGAGCCTCAAAGCCCTTGCACAGCCCCAGCTAGGATCGCAGGCAGCGGGGCCGGCTACCTGCAACATAAGCAGCTGCTTCCTTGTACCCCCGATCCCAGGGGGTGGTATTTATTAGCAGGTATCATCTGTGGAAACTTCTCTGCACAACACCTTGACCCCAAACAAATCAAGTGTATTCTTCTTATAAGGGTTAGAATAGCACCTCCAGCGCCTATCTGCAATCAGGGCGTGTGCTGGGGCCTTTCCAGGCACAGAAAGAGACATTCCCTGGCCTAGAGCTTACAGGCTAGACACACAAAGGAAGGATTTCTATCCCCATTGTACAGACATGGAACTCAGGCACAGAGAGGCGACGTGACTCACCCATGGTCACCCAGGGAGTCTGGCAGAGTCCGAAACTGAACTTGGGTTCTCCTGAGTCCCGGGCCTTACAGCCCAGCCTCGGCGAGGGAGCCGATTTTGTACACGAGTTCTAGGCTTGATCTGTTACTAAAAGCCAGATTCAATCATTTCTGTATTTAGCTTTTGAACTGTTCAAAGACAGCCCCAGAAAACCTCAACCGGGATCAGGGGGAAAAGTGTCCAATACAGGCTTACCGATTCCGGAAGGAAAAATAAAACACAAGCAAGTGAAAACCAGGCTGAGGACATGGAACAATGGGAATGGTGGATAACAAAGAGAATTACAGTCATGCCCTCTCCATGTCTGATCGATTCATCGTCCGGGTTTAATAAACCGGACTGACCTGCTATTCTCAGGGGAAGTAAATTATCATTAGGGAGAGTTGCCTTCAGATTGTCTCCTCTTTGACCAGGCTGCCAGATCTGTGTATTTAAGTCCCAAGGGTTTTCTCTGCCTTCACTATACTGTGTCTATCACACTTGGTATGAGGTCTGAGCAGCAAAAGGCCCTTCTCGAGCTCTTCAGAGGAGCGAGTGCTGCGGGACAGAGCTGTGACGTCAACAGTTAAAACCTACGAGGCTCAAAAAGGGGATTCGTAGGAAAAAATGGTTCCAATTGAAGCGAAATGGCTCTTTCCGGGGGTCCCGGATCACTGGTGTCACCAGCAATCCCTGGAGCTCTAGAGTCCACAGCTCTGCTGCTACTCTAGTGCTAGGGTTCTTTGGATCACACACCCAGAGACGCACCCTGCAGGAGCCAGGCCCTGCCCTGCAGAACAACAGACAAAAGCCAGGCAGGGACTTGCCCAAGGTCACCCAGCAGGTCAGTGGCAGAGCCAGGACTAGAAACCAGGGCTCCTGACTCCAGGCCACGGCCAGGTCCCCTGGGAAGCTTTCAATGACCCCAGCCCTGCATCAGCTCCCTGATGAAGGAGTTGCCAAGACTTTGAAGGAAAGAGCTCAAATTCAGAGGGATCATGGTAAATTGGAGGACTGGGCTATAGACAACAAAATGAAACTCACCCAAGACAAAAGTGAGGTGCTACATTTAGAGAAGAAAAAGCAAATGCACAGAAACAGAATGGGGGATAACCGGTTGTACTGCTGAGAAGGATCTTGGAACTGCGGTGGATCACAGCCTCAGCATGAGTCAGCAAAGCGATGCTGTTGCAAAAAAAAAAAAAAGAAAAAAAAGCAAATGCAATCTTAGGTTGCATTAACAGAGGTATAGCCTGCAAGTCATGGGAGGTGATAGTACCACTCTACTCAGTGCTGGTTAGGCCTCAGCTGGAGTACGGTGTCCAGTTTTGGTCACCAATGTCTACAAAAGATGTGGAGAAACTGTAATGGATCCAGAGGCGAGTGACAAAGATGATCAGAGGGATGGAACACAAGCCATACGAGCAAAGATTGAAGGAACTGGCTATGTTTAGTTTGGAAAAGAGGAGATTAAGGGATGACGTGCTAATGGTCTTCAGATTCTTCGAAGGCTGCCAAAAAAAAGATGGCGAAAAGTTGTTCTCTCTTGCCACAGAGGGCAGGACAAGAGGGGATGGGTTCAAAAGACAGCACTGCAGATTTAGATTAAATCTCAGGAAAACCTTCCTAACTGTAAGAAGAGTAGGACAATGGGACAGACGACTAGGGAGCTTGTGGAAGCCCCTTTGCTGGAGGTTTATAGAAGGAGGCTGGAGCCATCTGTCTCGGCTGGGATAGACACAACAAATCCTGCATCTTGGCAGGGGGCTGGACAAGCTGACCTTGCGATCCCTTCTCACCCTGCGGTTCTATGAGAGCTGTCCCAGAGCACCAGGAGAGGGTTTCGGCGTGTTCTGCCTCGACCATAGCGCTGGCTAGAGTCACGCTCTCTCTCTTCGGCCCAATGGCGATACCCAGTGGGAGACTGAGAGACACCCTGAGGCCGTGGAGGGGAAACACGGCGCTCCTTCCCTTGCTGCAGGGGCTGGAACTTACGGCCAAGGGGGCGACGCCAACCTCTTGCTGAGAGACGTCGTGATGAGGGTGCAGCGGTCGCTCCTGCAGCGTGTTGAGCAGCTCCCGTAGGACCTTTCCTGCGGTCTTGGGGTGGGATGTCAGCACCCTCCACATCTCCACAGCAACGCTGCAAAGGGAGAGAGCCGATTTCACCTGGCCAGAGCCCCGCCAGCCTCCTGCACCCACCGCCACCCGCACCCTGCTGGGTCTCCCGCCACCAGCCGGCCCTTTGTTGCCCTCCTGCTGCAGCAAGGGCCCCCACTGCCTGGGGCAGGCTGCATGGGGGCCGGGTCTGAGTGTCAGCCCCGGGGGAGGCCGAGGGTAGCCATCTGGGGTTTTGCAGGCTGGCCTGTCTCCACGGCATGTCAGCCTGCAAAACCCTCCAGAAGAAGCAGAAGCTCTGCAGGGAGCAGGAGGTCTCTGGAAGGTTCTGCACGCCCCTGACCCTGGCAGCGGGACCAGTCCGGGGGAGCCGGAGCGCAAGCGGCAGCAGCCCCAGCCCCATACCTGTCACATGACAGCGAGCAGCCCAGCAGGGTTGTGACCACCTCCTCGCTGTACTGGTGGCCCAGCACGACAAGGGCCTTGAGCAGCTGCTGCTGGGCCAGCGGCTCGCTGATGGAGTCCAGGTTGTGGTATATGCTCGTCACAGCCTCCGACACCTGGAAGAGAAATGGGGAGCTGGGGGCTTTGGCTTCCTCGCGCTGCTATTGATCTGGGGTGCCAGGGAGCTGCCGTACCTGAGAGCCATCTGCCCTCCCACATCCTCTTCTCCAGCTCCAGGCCTAGAACACAGGGCCAATTCCCGGCCTATCGATTCATAGACTGCAAGACCACAAGCGGCCATGGAGATCACCTAGACTGAACCCCCCGCATTGCACAGGACCTGCCCCCCAGTAATGCCGAGCGCCCAGAGACAGAGTCTCCCACGGATGGGCTCCCCCAGCAGGCTGTTCTCACTGCAACTCTTACCCTCTCCAAGCTTGGGCTGGGGACCCACAGGATCACATGCAGCATGTGCCTGGCCGCCACCGAGTCATGGACGCTGGTGTCTTTCATGCCCTCGATAGCCGTGAGGAGGAAGTCCATGTGCTCGGAGGGGTTGAAGTACTTCCCAAACATCTGAAAGAAACCTGCCAGTGAAACCCCTTTTGCTGCCCAGTGCGGTTCCAGTCGGACCGAGCAGCCAGGAGTGGCCCAGCCAGGAGTGCAGGCAAAGCCCGCTCTGCCGGGACAGGGCTGGGTTACTGCACCTGGGATGCACAGTACCCAGCCAGCAATCAGGAGCTGTCGTACATGGCAGAGGCCGGTGTGGCAGTGCACGGGGGCACAATACTGCACAGCACGGATACACTCTCTAGTGCTCAGCAGGGGCTGGCACTGGTGCGTGGACGCAATGATGCCTTGGAGAGCATTAATCTCTGGGGAAGCTCCCACCACACCTGACAAGGAGCTGGGATCAGGTTTGGATGAGACCCAGTGCATCTTGGGATGTGGCACAGAAGGAGGCATATTGGCCCGCCATAGTAGAAGGCTTGCCAGCAGATCGAGAGAAGTGATTATTCCCCTCTATTCGGCACTGGTGAGGTCACATCTGGCCCCCCAAGGATGTGGAGAAATCGGAGAGAGTCCAGCAGAGGGTAACGAAAATGATTAGGGGGCTGAAGCACATGAATTATGAGGAGAGACTGAGGGAAGTGGGCTTATTTAGTCTGCAGAAGAGAAGAGTGAGGGGGGATTTGATAGCAGCCTTCAACTACCTGCTGGGGTCGGGGGGCAGGGGGGCGGGTTCCAAAGAGGCTGGAGCTCGGCTGTTCTCAGTGGTGGCAGGTGACAGAACAAGCATCAATGGTCTCAAGTTGCAGTGGGGGAGGTCCAGGTTGGATATGAGGAAACACTATTTCACTAGGAGGGTGGTGAAGCACTGGAAAGGGTTACCTAAGGAGGTGGGGAATCTCCATCCTTCGAGATTTTTAAGGTCAGGCTTGACAAAGCCCTGGCTGGGATGATTTAGTTGGGGTTGGTCCTGCTATGAGAAGGGGGTTGGATTAGATACCTCCTGAGGTCTATGATTCTATGAGGTGGAGTGGGCCATAGGCAGGGCTCCGGCCCAGCTGGATGGGGTCAGTCACACGCCTGGGTCTGTCCCTTCCCCCTGACTCCCAGGGTGTTAATTTCTCTCTCCTGAGGACTCTGGGCACAACAAACCCCGGAAGCATTGAAAGTAGTTACCATGGCGATATTGCTGGTGTTGGTGAACCAGGTGACCCAGAAGGTGTTCTCCGCTCGCCACTCCCTGAAGACCTGCAGATACTCTGCACTCTGCTTTGCCAGCGTGGTGCCTGAAGCAGGGAGGGGAAAGAGACAGCAGGCAATAGAAATCAGAGGTTAGCTTTGGAAACGGGAGTTTTGCAAGGAAGTTTACAGACAAGTACGTCTAAGAAACATACTGTAAATTCAGGCCAATAAACTCCCCCCACCCCCGAACAAAACTAAACAAACTAACCCCCCTGGAAGAGTCAAAATAAACCAGGCAGAAGTGCAGCAGCAGTGTGAGGCTCTCCAGTGGATTGCACTGAATGCAGCATGTAGGATTACCAGCCCTGTGGGCAGGTAGCACATCTGGGCATTTGGCCCAAGGAGCTACTGCCCTCGGAGACCAGGAGGCCAGAGGATCTGAACTGGTGGAGCCAAGGGAGACAGCGAGGTACATAGAGGAGACTTTTAGGGATGCAGTAGAGTGGTCCCACCCCCAGTCTGACAGCCTCTGTGCTGCTGAGGAGGGTGAAAGTTTCTGGGAAGGAGAACATCGAGCTGGAGCAGAGGGAGACGATCCCATAGTTGGGACCCACCTGCCAGATGAAGTCAGGATATCCTCTCACACTGAGGCTGCCCCTCCTGAGGCGGGAAGCCCAGTTACAAAGAAAAGCCAGGTAATAGTAATGGGGGATTCAATCAATAGACATATAAGCAGTTGGGTTTGTGATGAGTGGGAGAACCACATGGTAAATTGCCTGCCTGGTGCAAAGGTTGCAGCTCTCACGAGACATCCAAACAAACTTATGTGCAGTGCTGTGGTATGTAAGCTAATGTTTAAATCGGCCTCTGTACGAGATAGCGAATGTGACAGTGAATTTTATAAAAGTCTCCAGATGTGATCCCTGGCAAGCCTGACTTCAGCACCAGGCAAATTGTTGAAATGATAGGAAAGAAGAGAATTATCAGACACATAGGTGAACACAATTTGTTGGGGCAGAGTCAACATGGCTTTTGTAAAGGGAAGTCATGCTTCACCAATCCAACCAAAGTAAGCTGTCATGGGATAAGAGGGAAGGTTCTCTCATGGGTCAGTGGTTAAAAGATAGGAAGCAAACAAGAGGGATAAATGGTCAGTTTTCACAGTGGAGAGAGGTAAAGAGCGGGGCACCCCAAGGATCTGTGTTGACACCAGTGTAGTTCAACATAGTCATCAATGATCCAGAAAAAGGGGTAACCAGTGAGGTAGCAAAATTTGCAGATGATACAAAATGACTCAAGATAGTTAAATCCAAAGCAGACTGCGAAGAGCTACAAAGGGATCTCACAAAACTGGGGGACTGGGCAACAAAATGGCAGATGACATTCAATATTGATAAATGCAAACTGGACACCACAATCCCAACTATACATGCACAATTATGGGGTTTAAATTACCACTCAAGAAAGAGATTTTGGAGTCATCGTAAAGAGTTCTCGGAAAACATCCGCTCACCGTGCAGTGGCAGTTAAAAAAGCCAAGAGAATGTTGGGAACCATTAGGAAAGGGATAGATAATAAACCCGAAAAATGTCAGAATGCCTCGATACAAATCCAATGTGCGCGCCCACACCTTGAATACCGCGTGTAGTTCTGGTCGCCCCATCTCAAAACAGATATACCAGAATTGTAAAAGGTGCAGAGAAGGGCAACAAAAATGATTAGGGGTATGGAAGAGCTTCCATTTGAGGAAAGATTAAAAAGACTGGGGGCAAGTCTACACTTAAACCACTCTATCGCCATAGCTGCACCGGCGCTGTAGCGTTGAAGAGAAGATGGTCCTCTGCCAACAAGCTCTGAATCCACCTCCCGGAGAGGCGCTAGCTATGTCAGTGGGAGGGGTGCTTCTGCCAACAGGGGTGTGGATTTTTCACAGCCCTGAGCAATGGAGTGATAACAATATAGGTCTGCAGTGTAGACCTGGGACCATTTAGTTTAGAACAGAGCTGACTAAGGGGGGAGATGACAGAGGTCTATAAAATCATGACTGGTGTGGAGAAAGTGAATAGGGAAGTGTTATTTACCCCTGCACATAACACGGGAACTAGGGGTCACTTTCTGAAATTAATAGGCAGCAAGTTAAAAGCAAAGAAAAGAAGGTATCTCTGCACACAATGCACAGGCAACCTGTGGAAATTGTTGCCGTGGGATGTTGTGAAGCCTAAAAGGATAATTGGGTTCAAGATAATTAGGCCATGCAACCCCAGACTCTGCATGTCCCTAAACCTCTGACTACCAGAAGCTGGGACTGGATGAGAGGGGATGGATCACTCCAAATTTCCCTTTTCAGTTCATTCTCTCTGAAGCATGAGGCACTGGCCGTTATCAGAAGACCCAATACTGGGCTAGATGAACTGAGCTGAGTCAGTATGTCCATTCTTATGTGAGTTATGAAGAGTAGAATATGGACAGGGGAAGCTAAAGACATCAGGGGAAACTCCATGGCTTGAAGGACTATGGATACTAAGGAGGTTTTTTCAAAAAGTGTATTAGGAACAAAAGAAATCCTAGCAATGGTGTAGGCTCATTACTAGATGGAGACTGTTTAAAAGGATGTAGAAAAGGCAGAAGTGTTCAATAAATATGTTTCCCATGTTTGGAAACCCCATGTCAATGTATTTAGGAAGGACAAGGGTCTCCAGTGCTCTTACGTTTTTGCCACAGCAGGAAGGCGTAGAGGTGGTGAAGTCCCTCCATAGCCGATCGGCAGATCTCCTGCTCCTGCTCAGCACAGAGCAGAGTGAGACAGCCCACCAGCTGGCCCAGGACTCTGAACTCCTCCAGTCCCTGACGGAGAGAGGGAGCAAGGGGAGTCACTCGCCCCTGCAGGCCCAGCGCAGCATGTCCCCCTGGCATTGCACTAGCAAGGGGCTAGAACCGGGCGAGGCAGAGCCCAGCGCAGAGAGACTGGGGACAATGAGAGCAGGAGGAGCCATGGGGCCCATCACCAGGGACTGAGGGAAGCTAAGCAGGGACGGGAAGTCTGGGTAGCAAAGTCAGCAAACGTTGCCCTCGAGTGGGGACCTGGGTAAGGAATGAACTAACTTCCAGTCTCCATCTCAAGGGCAAGCTCCTAATCCCAGCCCCTTCTCCCATCCCCCTCCCTCCACTGACCTCAGGTCCAGGAGCGTGAGGTCACCTTGGACTCCTCTTCTCTGCATTCCGCCTCTCTCACTCCATCCTGGAGCTCCCCACAACCCCCACTTTCTGCGCCGCACCCAGCCTGCCGGCTCTCTCCTGCCGGTTCTCTCCTGCAGCCTCCCCCTCTAGCCTCCCCCTCCTGCCAGACCTTCCCTTGCCCCTCCTGCAGCCCCTGCGCTCGCTCCCTGCTCTTCCCCACGTCGTCGCACCAAGCCCCTTGCCCTCCTCTCCTGGGGTCTGCACGGCCTCCCCTGACCCACTCCCCATTGCTCTGGCTCCTTTGGCCCCTCCCATCCCTTTCACTGTGTCCCCTTCCACCTCCCTCCTTCTCTTCTGCTGCCCCAGCCTCTGGGGGCATATCATCCAAGCGCCCCCCTCCAGCTGCCGGAGGGGAGGCCCTGCCACAGGGGGGATGGAGCAGCTGGAGCAGCTCAATGGCCCTGAGCACCCAGAGCAGGGGGTGTTCATCTGGCAGCCTGGCAGGAGCTGATGCCAAAGCATCCCGGGGGCAACTGACAAAGGGGCTGAACAGACACCTGGGTTCAGAGGGTGCTCTCAGGGCGATCCTGTGTAAATCCGCTGACCCTGCGGAGCAGACTTTGGTCCTAGGGGAACAGCGGGGAGAGTCCTTGGAGATAGAATTATGGGGCTCCACCCAAGGCCCACTGGAGTCAGAGGACAGACCGTCCACATCAGGGCTCATTAGATTGGACTCCTACCGAGGATCTTGCTGAGTCACTATTCCAGGCCCGGGTTTTCCCTGCCAGGGAGCGCTGCACCGCGAGGCTGCTCAGTGCAGTTAGGAGACGGCCAGAGTCACAGGCTGCTCACCTTGAATTGGTGTTGACCAGAGATGAATTTGGTCAGCCAGGTGATTCTTCCCACTGCCCTCAGCCGCACATGCACCTCCTTGGATGCGGTCCAGGGGAGCAGGACCTGAGAGAAACAGATTGGGACAAATTGCGAAGGAGAAGTACCAAAAAATAGCACAAGCACACAGAGTGAAAATCAGAAAGGCTAAGGCAAAAATGAGTTCTAACTGGCAAGGGACATCTGAGTATCTGAATATCTGAATATACTGATACTGAGTATCTGAATATACTGAATATTCAGAATATTCAGTATCTGAATATTCAGTAGACTGAATATCTGCCGAGGACATTTCCCTCTTTTTGGAGCACAAACCACCCACAGAATCGACTTCCTGTGGCCCCAGAACTAGAACATTGGGGGAATCTAGCTCTGGGCTGTGGCCAGTATTGGTGGGGCCCATGGTGAACACAAATGAATCCCGGGCTCAGATGAGGCTCAGTGGAGAACACGGCAGATCCCGCACTCCTCCACTTCTGCCCCATGCAGACGTTTTTCAGATATAGCGGGGGCACTTGGTCCTCCAGCCCAAGAACCTTTTTATAGAACATACTCTGAGGAGCAGAAGTCCCATGCTTGGGATTAAATGGAGCCTTGGTCCCAGAGCCCCACCCCAGCTACAGGACTCGTCCCCTTCCTGCCCCCATGCCTCCACACCTCCACGATGTTTTGCAGCACCACAAGGTTGGGCTTCTCATCCTCACACACCAAGGCCTTCAGCAGCTCATCCATGGTGTTCAGAGTCTGTGTGCAGAGCAGAGGAGAAACCACAGCAAGTGACGTTATCCAGCCAGGCCACGAACCAATGCCCTGGCGTGTGACACACCCCAGGCCACGACAGCCCCTGCTATTCCAGCTCACCCACTCACTTGTACCTGCAGGGGACCTACTGCAAACTCCTCCTGGCAACAGGACCCCACCCGCTTTTGCTGTCCCCAGGGAGGACACTGCACACAGTCTAACGCATTAGAAGAGTCAGGAAGGACTCCGCATTTGAGGGGGAGGGGAGATTTCCAGCCAAGCTTCACTTCCCCTGGCCTGTGTGCATCTCAAGCAGCCGATCTCAGGCCTGTGCCCCCAGCCATGCACTGGGGATGAATGTGCCTGGGAAGGGAGTGTCTGTTCCCCACTAATTGCCGGTGCCTGTGAAGGATAAATGCCTACTACTGCTACCCTATGAGGGAGTTACTCCTTTATCTGCGGCGGTGGGGCTTGTGCTTTGGTACTGCAGGTCCTGAGCTGAAGCGCTGCCAAGGAGCTGTGATCATTACACTCTTATGCCAGCGCCAGGTAACCCAGGGGGCAGGGACACAAGTGACTTGCAGGATTCCCCCTCGGTTTGGGGCAGCTCCTCATGGCTAGTTTGGGGCTTACGTTGTTGTATAGAGCAGCCTCCACGCCCTGGTTGGTCTCTGCTGGAGGCAGGGAGAAGGTGCTGGAAAAGCAGACATTGAGCAGGCTGGATAGCTCCATTCCCCGCAGCAGTGGCTTCACTTTGCTAAGAGAAGAGACACGCGCGGATTGGAGGGCTGAGGCGAGACTGATGCACTGATGTTGGCCTCAGGCTCCCAGGACATGCTGGGCAGGCTTCTGGGAAGCTCAGAGCAGGGCGCCAGCGGCACTGAGAGAGAGCCCCCCATGGCGCAGGCTGTGCCACGTGCCAGGGCTCAGCCTGCCCAGCCTCTGAGCCACAGGGAGTCGCTGAGCTGCCGGTGTGATGCAGCTGGCACAGCTGGCGGCGACTCCGGTGGCTCCCTCCAGCAGTGCCCAACTGCCCCTCTCCCCCCGGAGCCATCGCCTGCGGGTCCCAGAGGGGACCGGTCCAACCCCCTCGCTCCCTCCCCCACATCTTCACACGGCCACTTGGAGAGGTCGCCAGGCACCGAAGGATCCTCCACCACCAACCCACGGGTGCCAGCGCACATGCACCAGCACCATGGCCTGGTGCCACATGCCCGGGGGAATCAGAAGACGGGGGAGGAGCAGAGGGGGCAATGCCCTGGAGAACTGGCCATGCCAAGAGGCTGGTGTGTCTGGCTGCACACAGCACTAGCTGGGGCTGCGCGGGCAGGCCGGGTACCTCAGCTCCATGATGGCGAGCATCGCTTGCTGACGCATCCCGCTGGTCAGGGAGTCAACGGACTCAAGATCAATCAGCTCCTGGGGAGACAATGTGGGGAAGTGCCAGCCGGGCTCCGAGCTCCGGTAAGGCTGCGACTGGGGAGCAAAGCGCAGGGCCTGCAACACGTGGCCTCGGCAGACAGGTCGTCCTACTGTGGGCTTGACGGTGTGCAGGGCTCCAGCTGGGGAGCACAGTGCAGGGCCTGTGGTCAGTGCCCCAGCGTCACGCGCCAGTGCACTGCAAAGGCTCCATCAGCATTAGCACCCAGGGACTCCACCTGAGATCAGGCTCCTTGTGCCAGGTGCTGCACACACACAGTGAGAGCCAGTCCCTGCCCCAGAGAACTCACGAGCGAACTGGATGAGACAAGGCATGGGAGGGAAACTGAGGCACAGAGGGGGAAGTGATTTGCCCAAAGGTCTCACTGAGGAACTGAGCCCCAGCCCACTGGACCACCCACCAGCACACGCTGTCCCACGTTCAGGGAAGGGAGGTAAGCTCCGGAAAGCTTTCTGCAGCGCCGCAGAGCAAAGACTTTCCAAATCTACGGAGCAGATTTGTTGCTAGTTCCCTAGTGGGCACTGACTGCGCAGTGCTGGGGCTCTGTGCAGGGAGACTGGTGTATACAGAGCGACCCGGTGACTTGGGAAGCTGGGCGCAAGGGAACAATCTACGTTTCAATACAGTGACACGTTCAGGACCAAAGAACGCAGGCCACACTCCCAGCATGGGGGGCTATAACCTGGGAAGCGGTGACTCTGGAAAAGACTTGGCAGGCATTGTAATCAGCTGCACAGGAGCGCCCAGTGCGAGGCTGGGGCCAAAAAGGATTATGCCATCCTGGGCTGTACAAACAGGGCAATCTCCAGTTGTTAGAGAGGTTATTTTCCCTCGGTATTTGGCACTGGTGTGACCTCTGCTGGGATCCTCTGTCCAGGTCTGGTGCCCACAATTCAAGGAGAATGTTGATAAATTGGAGAGGGGTCAGAGAAGAGCCACAAGAGTGACTGAAGGACTGGGAAACATGCCTTATAGTGAGAGACTCCAGAAATCAATCAGCTCAGCTTCACAAAGAGAAGGTTACAGG